>NC_091939.1:33167540-33767540 GCF_041260155.1 Ptychodera flava | reverse complement strand
TTCTTGCTGTTTTGGGAAACGGTGAAGCAAATAGTTTGAGTCCACTTTAGAAGAACAGCCTTCGCAGACGACACAACCCACCTGGCAACCTGTTCACGGTTCAACAACTAACAAGAATGGCCCTCTGTTGGTAAATGGTATCATACCCCTAGGGGAGACAGAGCTGGCAAAACAACCGTACTTCAAAAGTGTATTTAAGATCCATTCAACTGAACCCACTCCGGGAAAAACAGGAACTTGTAACACATGAAAACATATGACATGCGGGCCGTATTCACTGTTGCCATGGAAACTAAAATTATGAATGTAATGTATTAAATTCAAGGTTAATTAAGAAGAGCATTTATAGGCACTTCTAAAGAAATATTTCATGGTTATATTTGCTCATATAATCACTTTAACAATAATTGCTTTCATTAAAATGATTTTTACCACTTTCAATGATTGCCTGTTTTCTTTTGTTATCAATTTTAATTAGATTAGTTGAATAAAGATGTAACTGAACTTATCTGTTCTCCATATTTGAGGATATAAAATTGTGATAAGAGATTTATAATGGGACGGAAAAAAATCTTGTTTTTTGGGAAATTTTGACATCTGGTTTCTTTTCTGAATTTTGCTTATAAAATGATTGAAAAGCACTCTCTCTCACAGGACCATTACATTAACAACAAACTGACGTCAACATCTGTGAAAGTAGGGCAACTTTTCATTTCAATGAGCAGGAAATTTGCAACGGATGCCGTGGGTGACAAACTTTCTGTAAAGCAATCGGGTAACTTTTTGTTGTGTAAAATTACCTACTTTTCACTCACATGTATACCTTATGTAGGTTATCAAAACTGAAATGAAAAAATTTACTTTAAACATTTTAAAATCATGGTGAACGATTTCTAGTGACATAACACAGTATCCTAAAACCGTTTTATTACACCGATATTTTTTGTGTAAGAAACTACACCACATACAATTTACATAGATGTTCAAAACTCAAATTTGCAATCAAAACTATGAGGTAAATTAGTCATATTATGGAAATTTTTGGCCATCTAAATCACAATTTTGCTAATGGGTGGTAAAAGCAGATAAGAAAATCTTCAAAGGTTATGTAATCAACCTTTGCTACCATCATGTCAAAAAAAAGAGCAAATCATACAAACTGCATAAATGCTAGACAACTTACGCCTGGTTTTTCTCTATTTTATCTTATGTATGAAAATTTCATAAAATTTTGCTAAATTTGATGAAAAATTGATATTTTAATTACCCGTATTCTTTATAAACATGACAACTTACTGATTTAATTTCCCTGATTATATTGCACAGATTCTTCTCCATAATATTGTAAATGCACATTAGCACGATTAGGGAAATTTTGTAGCATAAAAAAATGTTTAAGGTTTGTGATAATCCATAATCCACAATTTCTTAAAATTTGAGTCGTTCTTATATTATTTGACATTTCATTCTGCAATAAACATAAATGCACTATTCGTCTACATTTATTTGCCAGATCAAACTTGAACAATGACTGACATGAATGTCAGAGTGTACAAACCCTATTGAACAGAACACAAAGAACATCAAAAACTTTGAGAACTCTGAACTTTGACCTCTACAAGTTTGTCTGCCAGCAAAAGTTCAATTTATTTGCAGGTTTAGAAAGCCAGAACGAGACCTTTAAGGAAAATTAAAAATATTTGCAATCCTTTTTAGTAAAAACCTACAGTGTGTCGCATTTAAAACAGGAAAAATTGCAGATTCACTATTTATATAAGCATGCCTGACAACATGTAAACTTCTGTTGTACTCTTACACAAGTCATTTTTATTACCATCTCTCCAGAATAGAAATAAATACTGAAAATATTGCAACTCTGTGATGTGTTGATTTTTTTCGCTGAAAACCATCTGGACAAATAGGACACATACATGTAATAGCACTCACAATTGTTCTGAGTATCACAGTGTGTATCTAGAACAATGTGACTTTGATATGTGAAGTACGCACACTATGACAGTTGCCTTAATATTCAAATAATGAAGACATATTAACTACACACGACATCCATAAGTACATGTACTGTTGTTGTAACATACAGCAACGAACAGTATATCAGAACCTGAGGACAATTCTGTCAGGGAAACTTGTTGTTTGTAGATAGAAACTTCCATTCTGGACAACAAATCTACATTCAAAACATGTCAATGACACAAGACTTCTGATGATATTGAGTTTCCATACTCTCAACTTCAGAAGTATTCAAATTAAATGGTATTTCCAGATCGAATTTTTTTCTTGACACACTACTATAACTTTCATCTGTATGCTGGAATGGGCTCTCCGGATAAATCTACCAAGCAAATGCAAATGTACTAGCATGTAATTTTTTAAACCAGAAACAGACGGCCACTGGAGACCAATTCTGAGTGTAATTCCTACTCAATTTACATCTAGAACGGTTTTCACAGAACCGCAACATTCCTGAAGTGCCACTGTTCAGCAACGACTAATTTATTCTTGCCAATATAGTAAAACAGTTCATGAATATTTTAAGACCTACAAGAACTTTACCTTTCTACAATTTTTTCATCGACAGGAATACTTAATTAAACAAGTCTTCTCATTTGTTTTCACATTTGACTATAACATCAAAATTGCGTATTTACAATGTAAATAAATTATTACATCGTCCATGCAGTTTACCGCTATGCTCTACTTCATACAGAATGGTAGACGTATTCTCTCTATACAGAAGAGCTATGCTTTGAATTTACCTATTTCACATCAGGAAATTAAAGTTATATTGTTCCATTTGTTAAAGTTTCCTTCTTCAAGCCTTCGCTGAATACAAAAGAAACAAAGATGAGAAATTTCCTCATTATTTTGCATATGATTGCCACAATATGTAAGTATCTTTGGATTAAAATGTTAAACTGCTCTACTTCCAATTTTCATATTAATCACTTAGTGATACACTCTTAAATTTTGGAGGTAAGAAAATACCATTAAAATAACTATCTCAGTACGACGGTGAGTGAATGAAATTTAGATCACAAAATACCACAAGTTTTTACATTGATCTCTAAATGCATGACCAATCATCAGTTGGACGCAAGCAAAATATCTAAATAGCTCAGCAGCAGATGATTGATTGAAAGCTAGATCATAAATGTCATGAATATTGCAATTTAGGGATAATCTTGTGATGTGTTGTGAACATGCTAGTATCGTACAAGTAGTATCTTGTGTAGGCCATACTTCCTTGTAGGCCTGTATCCACTCTATGGTGGCTGATAGTCACAGTGTATATAGATTAAGGTAGCGTTGCATAACAACACAGTTTTTTCAAAGCAATATTTCTTATCAAAGATGACATGAAAACCCCCTTGTACTATATATTTTCTACAACCAGAGAATCTTACGTTTAGTACGGTATCAGTAGTTTACTCAAAGGGTGAAGGGGTATGTATTTGGGATAGAAAACCTCAATTTGGGCATTATAATACAGATTAATTTAAGTCAAACACTTAATACTACTATATGAAATTTAATATCTCAATTGAAACTAGAATATATACATTCAAAAACAACAATTTGTTTTGAATTATTTATTCTGATTCATAAATGGCAGAGGTTGAAAGACTGACATTAAAAAGAACAGACTAAAATTCATAACCAGCAAAATTGAAATGATTCTAAATTAGAATTGGTATTAAATTTTTTTGAAAGGTTGAACATTGAAGAAAAAAATGAAGCCAGGAAATTGGGTAAGTACATGTACAGTGTATTTGCATAATTTTACACTCACTCAACTTCATACCAGTCACACTAAAAGGTGAACTCTACCAGTATTTTGGGTCAACAAATTCATGAAAATTGAACGAATCAGTCTGTAAAAAGCTCTTTTGAACAAAACACACTGTGTTATGTGCAATGCTACCTTAAGATTACGTGAAGTTTGATAATGGTATTTGCAATGATTTGTATTTATTCTGCAGAGGACTGCGGACTACTGTGATGGTGTTGTCGTTATGGTTTCGAGTTGAAAGGTCATGACCTGAATTTGCTGGCCACTTGACCTTAAAACCTCACTTTTACTACAAAATTTACCCAATGATTGTTGGCTGGTGAACAGTGTAAATAATCACCATTTTGTTGGTTTCCCTGTTATTTATTCTTGTAAACGGCTGTAATGTGGAGGCTCAACAAACAGTCCTCATTTGTTTTTTCATGTGCTTCATTCACAAGCTGTTGCCATCACTGACAGACTCTGTTTCATGTTGATACAAAGTTGTCCAACAAAACTGACAGGGTCAACAAACATCAACACAAAGGCACTTACTCCACTGAAGTACACATGTATACCATGTAAAGTACAAAACTGAACACTTGAGTTTATTTCCAACATGTAAAATGAAAAGATATATGTGACGACAGAATCATGACAACACACATTATACTGTTCTTCAGGATTTTTTGTCCTTTTCAAAACCCAGAAACAAGAATTGAGCCACAATTTTCTACATACATCCAGACCCTGTAATAGTCACAGTAATTTCAACTGCACACAGTAATTTGCAAGTCTTTGATTGGTGTTCTTTATTTAACAATCTTTGTGTTTTGCTACATTGTAGCCAATCAGTTGAATTTTTTCATGGGACATCTCACTGTGCTCTGTCATTAGACACTAGGTAACAGAGCGACAGAAATGCCAAAACCCTATGGAGAGTATTATTTTATTGTTTAATATATATACGGTCATATCAGTCATATCACCTGCATTATGACAACAATTTTGTTGCTTTAAGTCTAGATTGTGGCCATTTTAGCAGATGTCGCCACAACTTGTAAGAAGCAGCGTAGTAACAAGAGAACCGAAGGTAAAAGTAAACACTCTCTTGACACACCACACACATGCCATTCTTCTCTCTCACACAGACATGTACGTGATTTCAAGTGATTGGAGCAGCGTACCCCATGAAAGGTTCATCTAGAGTGGGGAACCCTACATTCTAAGACAGTCAGGGCACAGTCACTGAGAGAGTCTATGCCAACGCAACTTGGCAACCTTCATAAATCTAAAACACAGCTGTGACAGTGAGGATTGATGAAAATGTTGTGAATAGGACAAACGAATGACAGAGAATTCAATGGATGAAATAACACAACCCTATGGTTGACCTTTGACCAGCCAAGGTGCCTTTAACCTATCAACCTACAAAATACCCTTTGACCAGTCAAACTTAGATTTTTACAAAAACCACCACGTTTTGCCAGTGGACAAAAGTCACAGGCATCAATCGAATGAAATTCAACTATTTTGCTACACCCCATGGTTTCCATGGCAAGTGTGGACATGAACACAGAATTAGAAATGTGTGTGAAAAGGTTGAACAGGTAAACAGGTCTACAATCATCATTAATAACAATGGATTTGGACCAAACCAGGGGTTAAAACATTCTTTACATGTTTGAAGATGCACCTCATTTTTCTTTCTTTCTACGTTACATGTATCGACAAATTGTAGGGCATTTTGTCACCTGGGTGAAAGATCAAAACAACCTCAAGATATTTCAAAATACATACGTTGTCACCAAATAACAGTACAAACAGCTTACAGCCACGTGTTGAAAATAATGTATTGCCAGTACTAAAACAATATTTTTGGTTTATTTTAATCTTCCTTTCCTACCAGCAAATTGTACCTGTACAGCGTTGCTAGTAAAAACTCAGCCCGGTTGTTTATTCGGACAGTGAGTGTTATAAACAGACTGCTACGGTACCAGTATTGTCCATGCCATTCTATTGTACAAGCTGTTGTTGTGCCCTAAACTTTAGTCTTCCTACAGAACCCACTATACCGTCAACAGCTTTGAAAGCAGGTATACATTTACCGATTACAGAATGCCAAACTTCAGATAAAAGGATTCAAACCCATAAGAGATGATAAAGTTGGTAATGAAATCAGGAGTTTGGTTTCTCTCAAACAACAAAGAGTATACATATTTGGTAATAAATATTACGTCTTCATTTGTAATACTCCTATTGTAATTGTTGACTACAATGTGAAAGCTGATGTTCCATAAACCCCTAGGTAATTAACTTTGTGAATCAGTCAAGTATTTTTCTGAAAATGTGGCAAATCAGTGATAATTTTATGGTCCTATATAGAGAAAACTTTGATGAATATTCAGAATGGAGCCATAACTGTCTGGGTACGTCATCATTACAGAGATGGAGGCAAAATGAGTGAAGTTGTAACAGCCTACATGTACCACTGTCTGCTAATTTTTGACTGTCTCACTGGTAATTGCACAAATGGATCAGAAACATTACTCAAGAAAACCATCAACATAAAATTTGTCTCACTGCATCAATCTAGGCATATGAAATTCAAGATATTTCTTAATTAAGACCACAGGTGTGATTAATTCACCAAAGCACTATGCATTTTTCTAAAATTTGACATGAAAACTTAATTTCCCCTTCGCGTCAATCTTGAGGTTTTAAACTTGAATCATCGGGTGTACAACTGTATTAATGTGATTGGTCACTCACTGACACTTTTCAATTTTAAAACCATCTAACAGTTGAAACCATGCAATTTATAAAATCATACAGATAAACTGTACATGTGATACCAGTAAATTGGCTTGTATAACAAAGTGAGTAATCCATAAGGTTATGGGATAATCAAGTCTGCGGCCAGTGCAATAGATAAGCCTTTTAGTGTTGGCTTAATAGCTGACAGACTGTATTCGATCTTCTATTAGCTTCCAAGATTTGAAGTCAACTTGCAATTGAGATTTGACAGGGGTGAGAATGCATATTTACTTGGGTTTACATGGCTGAATGAGCTGCCTTCACAACATCAAACATACTTTGGTCAACAATGATGAATTTATCACCATCTGCAAAACCATATACAAACATTATTACAAAACAAACATGCATGAAAAACCCATTTACAAACCTTCCCTTTAGTTTGTGTTTACTTGAAGCCAACAATTTTGCTTGCTTTGCAATTGTGGAAAATTTGCGGGACAAAAAATTGTTTGTGGTGAAAGAAATACACAGATGGATTGCAAAGTTGTCAGCCGATGTAAATAATAACATGATGTCCACTCACAACAGTGTCCAGCTAAGCCTCTCATGTGTGAGGACCAAAAAAAGTTGCGGGGAAAGCTGGACAGTGGTCACCTGGGTCAACTTACCATGACAAAGAAATGTAATCTTATAAATAATATCTAGACGTCCTAATACTGTTCACAACCTGGTGATAGAATATTTGCACCATTCATGGGCGTTTTGAAGTTGCAAGTGGGAATTGCCGCTTGATAAATTGGAATGCACACATCAGTCTCTTGTGAAAGAAAATGTCAAAAACTCATATACAATCCAAAAAAGTGGAAACGTTTTTCTCTATTGTTACAGACTACTTAAGAAAATTTATATACCTAACAGAAAATAGTAAGTAGACATTGGCTTCAAAAAATGTCATTTATTTTGTGCTAGCTCACTAGTTCACTTGAGTAGTTTGGTATGAAGGTGTTAAATTTGTAGGATCTGTCATACACTTTGACCCAATGCTTGTATTTTACAAGCAAAGTTGGACCACTGCTCTAGCAGTCGGGGTGGAAGTGTTTGGGGAGGGACAAAAGGTGTTCACCACAAAACAAAATGGACTACCCGAACAACTTAGTCTGGAGGAGACAGTGTTCACAGTGTTCGAAAACTAATCATTGCCACCACATTACAAATGAAACTTTCAATAAACGTACCTGAGTTTTCGAAGTTTTTCATCCCACATTTTCTTCTCTGATTCTAAGGCAAGGTTTCTCTCTTTCTCTTTGACCAATTCTCTGAGAAGTCGCTCCGAGAGCCTGCAGTCAGCTTTCAACCTATCGATAAACTGTACAGCTGAAAAACAAATTTGATGAATCATTTAGCTTCATATTTTGTTGCATGGCTCTGATGACTGATGAGGTGTCAAATGCTTAAATACCTCTCTTGTCCTCTGTGTGTGTGGTTGATACCTAACATACATATACACATGACAAAAAGATCAATATGTAAAGTTCTTGAAAACCAAACAGATAATTTGAAGAGTGTTCTTTGTCAATGACACTGCCTTGATATCTTGGGTATAACCTGGACAAGCCATGAACACACAATTAAAATCACAACACATTTCCTCTAAAACAATGGTTTAGATTAACATGATTAGTGTAACCAATAGAAGACATCCACTGACTATCAGAAGTTTATCAGAATACTGCATATTTTGTAACCTGCAAGCTACAAGATATATATATTCAACACTGGTTTTCTAAAGGCATCCAATAAATAGACCTTTACTCGGTGATATCTTTAAGCTTGTTTCAATCCTGGGACTTGACCGAAATCCCCGCGGCTGTTTCTATATACGACTGCTACCAATAAAATATTAATTCACGCTCTACTGAAGCCATAAATTTTTTAACCTGTTGGTAAATTGCACAGTGCCTATCAGTGCCATATTTATATTTATTCTGTGTCTGAATAAAAGTAATTTTTCTTTTTTTCAGGGAAGTTTCCACCTGATTCTGTTGACACTTGGTGTACCATATGTGTAAAGCAATAAAACCATTAGCTAAATACACAGTATATAGTACATACAAACCACAAGTATTGTTATAACAATTCATGCCAATAACTGAATAAGCAGTACACATAATCATTGAAACAGATGTACAAAATGAGTCTACGACGAGTTAATCAACATCACGGTCCCTCTGGTCCCTCCATGTGTGTCAACATGGAATAAAAACCTGTACTTGTGGATGGGTATCTAATGTCATAACAAGGGTTATTAGTAATGTATGGGGGCGAACATTAAACAATATCATCACTGTCGACAAATTTTGAAAATCATCGATGATGAATGATCAAACATGATACAAATATGATAAACAGTTTGTTGCTAGGAAGGTCAGAACTACTGCAACAGATGTTCTCCAACTAGACTATTAACAAGATCCCATTGGTCGTAATCCAGATTCAAGGTCAGCTGTATTCCCTTTCACAAAAATTTCCATTCATGAATTGTATAGTTTTATTTTCTCGTCGGATGTATTCCCCACTAGCCGAAAAATCCCTCCGAGTCAGCTTTAATGTTGTGAATTGGTAGCCTTGTTTTGGTTCGTCCCATCATGCTCTTGATCACAACACAACAGTAAGTTGTAGTCCATGTTGTTTGCCAAAAGTGAACCACCTGTTTGATGTGAGTGGCACCTGCAATCTTTCTAATCCCCCTTGTTCAGTGGGTAAATTTATCTCGGATCAATACCAAAACAAACCCATCGTTTCGCAGTATGCCATAAACACGGCCACTTCTGTAAAACTCTCCGCACACAAACGGATGTAATTCGTAAAGGTCGTAATAAACGAATCTTACTTCTAGCCAATAGTGTCGAATGGTCCTCGAAGGACAAAAAGACTCGAGCTTCTTTTGACATCTTTTTCTTTGTTGCTTACGCCATGTGTTCGACAAAACATCACAAAGACAAGTAGTTTTACTAACATGACCACAATTTAATGCGAACAAGTTTCAAAATAAAATCACACACAAAAAAAGGCACTCAGCTTACCGTGTTTGAGAATGGTTTGCTTGCTATGGACGGTTTTGCCGTTTACGCTCAGCCCCGGTAGCAGTTTTTTGAGCTCGTCGTATCTTTTGTTGATCGCTTTTCGGCGTTTTTTCTCCGAGAGTTTATGGGTGGCCTTGCGAATCTGAGCGTGCACCTGGTTGGTCAAGTGAAGTTCGAAATCGTCTGTAGACGAAACTGAGCCGTCTTTGTCGAAGGAAAAATTGTTCTGCGAGTCCAGGAGAGGACTCTGGGAGGCACTGCTACCGCTCGGGCTACTGGTGCTGGCTGTGTCCGAGTTTCCGTCCGAACTCATAATTTGACAGTTTCGGCGAAGAAAACATCACTTGTTTCAGCGCAAATACACCAATCTGTAGACTCCGCTCCGCTGAAATCACTGTGGCGTAGACTCCGTGTCCTATATCTTAAGATATCGAGGAAAAACCGCTCACCAGCTGCAAAATTACTAAACCGTAAAATAATTACATCTTTCGGGGCTAACCTCTTTCCTACTTCGGTGTCTTGTCTCATGTGGATCTGCAGTACAGTGTACAACAATCAAATTACAGTGGTTCTAGAGCTCAGTCAATGTATCTACACCATTCATTCTTCTCAACAATAGTCCCCATCGACTCGTCCATGAAAGCGTGATGCATAAAAACGCGGTGTAGAAGGGCCTCTGAAAGGATATAAAATATGATGATCAAATTATAAAATTAGACATGCACTCGTCGCCTTTGTTCTGTTGTCACTTTCAAGATGGCGAGGCAAGGGGCTCATATTTATGCTAATAGAGTAAGTTTAGATCTGATTGGCCAGTGATGACATAAGTAGCAACAGTCTATTTTTAGGTACAGGTTTCCCATAGTATAAAATGGCGGTAGTGTTTGGTGTACATGTCTAGTATGTGATGTGCCTTACTGCCTAAATTTACGGCCCTTACAGCGTACACTCGGACCCAGATGTACTTAAAGTAACCCTCAAATGAAATAAAGCAGGTAAGCTTCCCCCGTGTTCATCTTGAATAGTGAGAAATCGAATAATTTCTGATCTGATGTGAAAAACCATTTCTCTGTTGATGCATGATGGGTGCATGCCATGTTTTCATTCAACGCTTTGCGCCTGCGGGATTGCCGTGATAAAAGTGCCCCAAATCTCCCGCTGTTTAAATACCGATTGTTTTATCGTAATATTTAAAGGCTCTGTGTTGTTTCTACATATCATGAGCTCGCTGGCTTGGGGACCACGAGAAAAACGCGGTACAACATCTGGACAAGGTCATCATTGCTTTTGAAAGCTAAAGCGTCTCATTAATTATGATTCGCCATCTTCATTATGATAATAGTGTGTGAAAAGTTGAATAATGAATGGGGAAGACATTTGCAAATTCTATGTACAATTAGGAATATTGTTATGTATAAATAAATAATACACACAGCCACACTGAAGTTTTTTTTGTCTCAGCACAAACTTGATAGTGAAAATCGCGCGCGTGTGAACGCATGACATCTTTCACTCATCCATGTATTCTTAAAACGTATTCTTAATTATAAGAAAGCCACAGAATGTAGGCTCATTGTGAAAACTTTGTGACTTTAAGCTGATTTGTACGCAATTCATTGATTCGAGGATATTTTTGACTTCCTGGTTTAGTTATAATATTTGTTTATTCAAGAATGGAAAGGAAATGAGATTACACCACTCAACAACCACAGTGATGTGGAATTTTAATAGTCTCCATTAGGGTATTAGTCCTCATCGGATGCACATCAAACGTGTTGAATGCACAGTGAATGTGAAGTGATAAATTACCACGTACATAACTTTTCTGTCATCACTTGCCATATCCATAGACCCTTGAGAAAAACTTTCTCGAGGGTCTATGCCATATCCCAGTTTTAGAACTCCAAATACTGTAGCGTAACAGCTATGGCTTACATCCACTTTATGTACAAACAAATTGACTATTTTCAAATGCTGAGATGAAATTGATAGTTTGTTTTAGCCAATTCAACCCCAAAACGCTGTAAACAGGGCCATCTTCACCAGTGATAACAATGGATTTGGGCTAAACCATGGAGGTGAAAGGGTTAAAGATTGAGGGCAAGGTACTGTGAAGTATTGCCTACAATACACATTTGTGACATGCTGTATCTTTTTACTTTAAGGTGTATTGAAGTACTAAGAAAACAAGAAGCAAGATGCAAGAGGCAACTCTGAAAAATCTCCAGACTCTATCCAGGAGGTCCCTGGATGTCAGCTTTGACCTTGTCAATACAAAATACAGACCCATTGAGAATATTGGCACTGGGGCATATGGCGTGGTCTGTTCAGCCTTCAACAAGAAGACTGGAGAAAAAGTTGCAATCAAGAAAATTCCAAATGCCTTCGATGTGTTGGTGACAGCAAAACGCACATATCGGGAACTGAAAATTTTGAAACATTTTAAACACGATAATGTCATCGCAATCAAGGATATCCTTACTCCGACAGAGGACTTGGAGAAATTCCGAGATGTGTATGTAGTGTTAGATCTCATGGAGAGTGACTTACATCAAATAATTCATTCACAACAACCACTCACAGATGAGCACTGCAGGTATTTCTTGTATCAGATACTCCGAGGACTGAAGTACATCCACTCGGCTAACGTAATTCATCGTGATCTGAAGCCGAGCAACTTGCTGGTGGATGAGAACTGTGATTTGAAAATCGGAGACTTCGGCATGGCCCGTGGACTCAGCGGGAAAGGAAACTCGGAGGACAGTAACAAAATTTTCATGACAACGTATGTGGCGACTCGCTGGTACCGTGCTCCAGAACTTCTCTGTTACTCTGACGACTACACTCAAGCTGTCGATATATGGTCAGTTGGATGCATCTTTGCTGAGATGCTCAACCGGCAGCATCTTTTCCGGGGAAAGAACTTTGTCCATCAGATGGATCTGATCACGGATATATTAGGCACACCCCCAGACTCTGTGCTTAGCATGATAACCAGCGACCAGGTCAGAAAGTTTTTCTCCAAAAAATATAGGAATAAATTGCCCCTGCCATGGAAACTGAAATTCCCCAGGGTGCATTCTGATGCCTTGGATCTCTTGACAAAGATGTTGATGTTTGACCCAGCATCAAGGATTACTACGGAGGAGGCCCTTAAACACCCGTACTTGGCAGAGTATCACTCGTCCACGCCAGAGCCCATCTGCAGACCAGCTTTTGACTTCAGCTTTGAAAGGACAGAAATGACCAAAGATCAAATCAAGAATGCCATCAGTGACCTTATCAAGGAATTCCACAAACCAAAGATGCAGAAAAGCGTACCACTTGAAGTTTTCTTAAAGCCAGCTTCAAAATCAACTAAGGAAGTGCCCAAGGATAATGGTGGTGACATGGCGCCCTCTCTGTTAAGGCAGTGGGAGAGTCTGCTACAGGCTGGCAAAGAAGCAGTGAAACATTCTGAAAGTCAGGGACAAGTCGGTTCTCAAATTGTACCATCTTTACCGCCTTCAGAGAGTGTTGGAAATAAGTGTGATGGGAATACAGAGTCACTTTTCAAAATCCCGGAAATCATGGCAACAAAAGGGCCATCACCGAAAGCAGAGATTACTGTTCAGGCTTCACTCTTTCCTCCTAAAGTACACACAGACAACATAGAAACAAATGATGTAATCATGAACAGTGCTTCTTTGCCCGATGATAGGGACCCCGTCACCATGACAGCAAGGGACACCAGGAATCTTGTTGCAGCTACTTCAGATGTGGTGATGATCAGCGCAACTGGAGAAGGCCCCAAGGATATCCTGGAAGGGAAGGAAGAGAGTTCTGCAGAGAGTGAAATTGGAAATAAAGGATCCAGTGTGCCCTCTCAACCAAAGACTGTATCTCAAAACACCAAGGCCCTCATCAAGGCAGCGCTGTTGAATTCAGCAATGAGAAACAAAATGAAAGAAAATCCAGGTGAGACAATATGGAAAAGCGTTAGATCACTGTATATCGGTATGCCCTCTGACTAACATGTTTCTATGAAAACTTTGCGTGAATTTTAGGAATGGTGGAAAACTCTTTGCATCAGCCCTATAACTTTACATGTAAACCAAAGAATTTGCTTGCATCACAGGCAATTCGTTTGCACCGTGGCACGTCACTTTGGCTTAAAGGGCACACTGCTGTGTATGTCTGTATGTCTACCAATTAAAAGCTATTATTTTCAGTGTTGATTGAACTGGCCGTGCACATTTTTGAACTTCATTTTTATCTCAACTTGGTTTTGTATATAAATACCAAAAAGAGCTTATATGATGAGTCGGTGGCATCTGTATGTGGGTATGTATGTATGTGCAGATGTATGTCTGTCACACACAAAGGCTCCCATACCGCCAAAGCTACCAGCTCAGTATTTGGTGTACAGGTAGATGAAGAGGTTGAGATGTGACGTTGTTCAAATGAACATGTCAGTGTCAAAAATATGCAAATGAGGTAAGAAAAAGGGAAATCCTGCAAATGTGCAGGAGTGATGGCATGCCAGTGACTTGAAACAGGCAAACTCCACTGACCTTGAGTCATTTCCTGTCATTGTTTATCAACTGTTATATATTAACAGACCTGCTCAAACCATAGACAGTAGAGGGGGAAGACCGTCTATGCTCAAACTAAGAGGGGCTAGCTGCCTTTCTGCTATGCATGTTGCTAAAGTTTCAGACCTTAATTACTTTTGTCATTCTTGTTTTTCTGGTTTAAATATTCTTGTTGTTTTTCTGGTTTTACTGTGCAGAACCCAACGTAGAATTTTCCTGCACTGAACAGATAGGAACAACATTTATTGTTGATCTTTGGTACCCATACTGGTATATACCAATTCTGATCAAATTTGAGCGACACCGTATAATTGCGGTATTTTTTGATTTTGATCTATTGCTAGATGTTTCAAACTTGTAGTTTTCTTGTAAGTCTGTGACTCTTATTGTTACTTTGCCAAGCCAAGCTGTACAGCTTACTCCTGACATCTCTTCTCATTTGCAATAATTCTGAACTCTTGAAGTTAGTAAATGAATACCTTTAGTTTTCCTTGAATCAGCCCGATACCAATTAGTACTTGTGATAATATGTAGTATTTTCTTGAGTCAGAGGAGAAGCAATACTGTTCTGTGTAAAAGTTTGCCAAGCCAGTTAAACAGGATTATCGTAAAGCCAGATTATCATAAATCTATGCAAATGATAAAAAAGCCATGCTACTGATCGGACGTGCCATGTTTGGTGCAAGAATTCCATAATTTTGCCATGATTCAGGTGTTCATTGTCATTGAATCTGGCATATGATGTCTGTGAATATGTAGTGACTAAACCTGAGTCAAAAATAAACGGAAAAAAGTTCTGTTTTAATGTGTTCCCTGTACACCATTTGACCCCTTTTTGCATATGAAAGTACCGATCATGATTATGCAAATTTTTCATACTGTCAAAGCAATGTTCTGAGAATTCAAAAAACTCCTTTCCGGTGTATGCAAATGGCTGCGCCATCAGTAATCCCCTATGGTCCTGTAACTTCCCTTTTAAATGCATGTGAATGAATCAAAGCATTATTGATTAAGGGTAAAATCTCTTTTAATAATGATTTATTTCGGAATAAGAAAATGGAAGAAGTTAAGAGAATTTAGGTATATGGAAATGTTTTTTTCAGTCGCCTTACAATCAGAAATCATCAGAATTATTTTTTTGCAATGATCATTGTTGTCCCAAGCATGACACAACTTAACTATATCCATCCTTTTCTACTGCATCAGGTTGTTCAACCCAGAGTGATGGCAAGAAAGAGAAAGTTAAGCAGCCAGTGACAGCCATGTCCAGACAGAGAGAAAGAGAGGAGAAACGACGGCAGAAACTCCAGCGATCCATGGAGCGGCAAAAGAAACTGAAGGAGAAGAACAAAACCAAAGAGTCGGATAATCTAATGCTTACAGCCAGCGACCGGCAGCTGCTGGAACGTTGGAACAAAATGAGAGAGACAACAAAGCCATTTGTGCATCCAATCAGAAATCATCTCAGGGAGTTAGAAGAGCTGAAAGGTGACAAGAAAAAGAGCAAGTTGGGGAAAAATGTGAAAGTAATTGGACAAGGTATGGGTAGGGACAGTAATTCTGAGCAGTTATCTGTAGGTCAGCCACTGACTACAGGGTTTACACCAATAGAGCTCCCAGTTAACCAGATGCAACCATTAGTCAACAAGCCTTTGGCAACTTTTAACTTGAATGTAGCTGGTCTGAACGGAGATGGTGAGGATGTTTCTGTATCACAAGCAGGTGTTCCCAACCATCAACAGGTAGTAGTGAATAATTTACCATCAACAGCAGAACTGACAGATCAGTTATCAACTATTCAGCCAGTGTGTAATGACCAGTCAACAACCATACTTAACCAGTCATTACCGGTGTCACTATTTACGGCAAACCAGGAGAACAAAGAGCTTTGTCAGGGACTGGGCCAAGTGACGCAATCTCTGACTGTTCCCAGGCCAGCAGCTCAGCTAAGTCAATCCTTCTCCGCAGCATCAACATCTCAGCCATCTGCTGCAACGTTACCACTGGTTTCTCAAGACCTACCCACAACCTTGCTACCTCCTGTGCAAGCTACAAATAGCAGTGATGTCCCAGCTGTTGAGAGTCCCTACGAGTACAGAACGCCAAGAGAAAGAGACACCCCTTCCCCACCAACAACCAACCAGACATCCCCTCCGACCTATTCTGTTGCCATGGCAACTAAACAAATTTCTAGTACCACAACTGTGACCTGTGGAATGCCTGGAAATTTAGTAAAGCCATTGGCACAACATCCGCCAATGCAGACCAACAACCCAACATCTGTTGCCCAGCAACCAGCAAATCAGCAAACACCGGCCGATGCGCTCCTCCCTACCCTTGACCTCTATGCCAAGACTCACAACTCTCCACCGGACCTTGCCATGGTAACCAAGCAGTTGTCTAGGAATATAATGGAAGACACACTACCACCACTGCTTCAACTGACCCCCAAGGGAGATGGCTCTGGTTATGGACTTGGTTTTGACATTGATGAACTCCTGAACCAATCGCTTGGCATTCCAGAGACTCAGCTCCAAAGTAATGTGTTAAAAGAAAGGTAAGAACCAATACTAAGTGAAATTTGTGTCAAATCTATCTGGCATAGCTTGCAAACTTAACATTGACTGCCAGCCGGACTGCACAGTTCAATTAAATCAGTACCTGTAGATTATTTTCTGATGGCAGTGAACCGCAGTGTGCAGATCATCCATCCATGTGATGGGAAAATTCATGCTTTCGTAGATTTTATGAACACTCAAATTATCGTCTGGTTGTAGTGGTTTTATTTACATACAGAAATAGTACAGCAAATATTGTGTTCACTGGTGTTTGCATGCTGGAGTGTTGAGTGTATATACCTCCTGTTTGTTGAACCTGTTTGTCATTGTGCTTGATGTCAGTACCTCTCCTGTCCCAAATACCTTGATTAATTCTCTATTACAACACACTATGCTTCAGAGAGTCAGCCTTTAATTATATTTTTATTCACTTGATATGACAATGACTAACCTACTTTTTCTACTTATTGTTATTTTTTAGACAAGATTCCGCTCCCCTCTCAGCGTCCCTGATAGCTGATTGGCTGGATGTGCGACACCTGGATCAGGCTGACATGATGGAACTGCAACAGGAATTGGGCATCACATCACCCATGACCTTTGGTGACCTCCAGGACTTTTCAACCAACCAATGACAAAGAGAGATTTGCCTTCATGACGTGCAATTAGCCTGATATGTGTCAAAGTTCACCATCATCCAACATGTCAGAATATTTCATCAAGAGATTTTGCCCTCTAGTCCAATTGATCTCCAACAGCCGTGGCTGAAACAAAAGTTTGTCGAGTCTTTGTACAAGACATATGGTAAAAGCAAACTCGTTTAAATTTTAAGAGAACATTATTTTGGCCATGAACAGACACAAATGCATTAATTAAATCCATTGGTTACTGCACTGCATTGCTTTAGAGTGGAACGCTGGAAGATTTAGGTTTTCAATGTTGTCTGAAAGTACCAGTAAATAATTTCACTAGAACAAAGTTTTTCCAGAAAGAGGAAATGACCGCACTTTGACAAATGGTGCACTGTCCACCTGACAAATCGCATGATAGAGGCTTTATACACATGGACAGTTCCCAAGCTATTCTGCTGTGGCAGGCAGTGTGAAACAGACTGATAACATAGATAATACTCATTGAGCGATCCATCATGTTTTGATATACTAAGTGCATTATTTTGTTTTTTATAATTTATTATTATCCCCAGTACTTGTGTTATGGTGATGAATCAGAATAAAACACAGCTTTTATATGAAAACAGTACATGTTGAGTGCAATCACTTTGCTATGTTGGTATTAGCTGATTTTGGTTTGAAGTGCACAGATGTTCATGGTTCAATCCATCTAAGTCATGATCCCCTGCAGGTAAATACCAGTGTTTAATGCTATGCATCAAAATTTTGAATGAATGGACAGACAGCAATACCAACCTCTCAGTAATGCTTCTCCCCCCTCCTCCCCCTTCAATATGGATTCACCCACATGAATCCCTTTTTAAACAATTATTTTGAACATATTTCATCATGAGTATGTAAGGAGTGAATTTCCGATGTAAAATGTATGGAGAGAATACAACTGATCTGTCACAAAACAGTACACTAAATACCCAATTGAACACTTATCCACAGTCCATCACTTAATATGCATTTTTTTCTTCATTTGTCAACCTACCAACCCAATAACTGAGCAGTGAGGATTATTTTTTACCAATTCCTTGATTGTGATTCAATATTGCTCCATCTGACAGATATCCCATGTATCTGAGTAATTTTTGCCTGCTCTCAGAAAGTCAACCATTGCAGTTGATACACCACAGTGTGTATATGTCTTTATCTGTTGTTTGGTGATGTAGTCCAGACCTCTCTGGTGTTTCAATAGCTAAAACATGTATGTAATTCTCTAATTTACGAAATCCTTGTGAGATCGTCTACCAGTAATTATGATGTCCATTCAGAAATAAGCCTTGAACTTTGATTAACTGGATTATTTACTAAAATATAAAGTTCTATCAGTGAAGTCGAGATCATGAAAGTATTTATTTACACCAGTCCCTTTGAAGTTGTTTTGTCATAGACACCTGCAAATACACTTTGATTGACTGTTTTATACTTATCTCTGTTGTGGATCCACACTATGAAAAATAAATGTATGATGTAAAGACGTAACAACAATAATGTAATGGCAAAAAATGCTGAAAATCTCAAAATACTGTGTTTCTGTTGAAGAATGAAATTAAACAATTATGTCTTCAAAGTACAAACCGATGCAGGTAGTATGTTACATCTATGGAAATCTTACCTGATCACTGTACATACAGAAACAAAAACACAACACACTATGTTGTGAGCATTACTGTAACCATAGTATTAGGTGTACAAGAAGAAAAACACGATTCTCAATGAGGAAAATACTAACTCCCAATATCAGATGTCTGGCCTCAGGAGGAAATCAGTTGAGGATGGAAAATTTAATACTAGACTCTGTACATATCTAAATAGTAATTTGTCAAAGTGATTAATTTTTAAAAGCAGCTGACCGTGGGATAATGTATAAAAACTATATCTGGCTGTCAGAAGATTATCCTACGGAAGGCACATGTGTTGTACATGGTTAAATCTATGAATGATGACACTAGCAGTGTTATGACACTCATATATGTCAAATCAGAGAATGGTTATCGCATTGTAGATATCTGGAAAATATTGAATTGTCCCTCAGCACACATGAAAGGACAATTTCCCAAATCAATTATTTTAGAAAGGCACTGCGTTATATGATGAAACCTTAATTCCTTGTTTTTGTGAGCAATGAATTACCGTATCACTGATCAGAGAAAGGACATTTAAAAAAAGCTACTTATTACTCTTTCAATACCTTGTAGCAGATAAATTCAAACATGATAGGATATAGTATTCATTCATATTCATTGAATAATTTCATCTGAGCTAAAAAAATCTTAGATGTTTTCCACAAAGTATGCATAGCAGTTTTTAAATGTGAATGACTGTACAGCTAATCTGCCTGGTAGTTTTTGAAAGTCAATGATATCTAACTCTATTAAGATGCAATTTTCGTTGATACATACATATCAAACACAATGACAGAGAAGGCTATTGATTTCAAAAACATGAACATATGTGATTGTAACTGCAAAGAAATCAGCATAGTAGAAAACATACACCACAACATTTAAGTGATTAATATAAGTAATTTATGCGATTAATTATGTATGATGACTACATTTGACAAAGCAATCAACTGATATTTCCCCAAGAGGTTTGAATAATTAATTTCCAGCAAAATACATGATTAATACTTTCCAAGTATTGACATCAAGACGTACATTACTGATGTACCCTGATTTTGTTCATGTCATCTAGACTAATTTATGGTAGTACAGTATGTGCCTCGAGAACAGATTCAGACTCAGAATTTTACAATACTTTTCTGGTCTATCGCTCATATTGGCTCATTTTATAGCTTGTGGAGTAAATGAACTGTTACTGCCTTATTTTTTAGAAAAACAAAATTTTTATTTTTCTCCATAGAATTTTAATAGGGACGGCAGTCATTTTGCATTACCGGTACAAATGACGGTACATTTCAGTTATATATGTCTCTTTACAACGCGTTGACTCCTGATTTTTATCACAACTGGAAGTTGTGATATAGAGGTGGTTTCAACCGGTGTTTGATGTCGTCCATTTCCGTAAACGACAAAAAGTAAAAACTGCTGGACAGACTGCGTTGATATTTGATACCCATACATAGACTGGTTCCAAGGTTCCAATTCCGAAAGTGGAGCCAAACGGAGCGCCGGTTAGATAGTTTTGGGAAATTTCTAACCCCCCTTTTTATCTAATTGATTTTAGGGGTCTTTCATGTATGTAGTTTTGGAATGTACACCAATCCTGCAATGTGGACTGTTTTATGAGTTGTTGAACAAAAATGAGGTTTTGATGAATATTAGAAACATGCAGGATGGCTGATTCGAAGTATAAGAGATTTCTATGGTCTTTGGGCATCAAAAGCATTAAAAAAAACATATTTCATAGTTTAGATTCTCACTTTTGAGATGACCCTAGGCATTTGTTAAGTAAACATCCTTGAGTCAATATACAGACTTTGACATTCCGGAGATTAAGTATCCACAACCTCACATGTTACAGTCTTTCACTACAATGGTATGGCCCAAACCCATTGTTATCAATGGAGAGTGTGGACCTGTCTACAGGAAATTGGGGTGAACAGGTTAGACAATGACGTTACAAGTTGTAGGTTAGTTATCAAGGTAGCACCAGCATAGAGTCCTGAGCATCTGTCCATGTGTTCTCACAGCAAATTACAGGGAAAAAAATTATTTGAGAAGTTTCTCTCCTTTAAATAGAAGTATATTACAATTTAAACCTGTCATGGATAGATTGCTCTCAAATGATCTGAAACACAGTTATTGCCCATTAGCAACAAATCTATAGCAAGATTTATGTAAAGTTCATGAACTTACACAAGGTATTAGACAAAAGATGACCATGACTTTGCTACTTTTCAACATTTATTTCATCAGATTTCCCCAGCTTAGTGTATAATTTTGTAATCTTAATTACTGTCAACTTAGCTTTACTAACTTATTCATACCTCATTATTCTTACACTACTGTTATACCTTATAACCACAAAATTTCAAGAGATGCATATATGATTGTCACTTAACAATTTACAAATATGTCTTCTGCTTTTTCTCCATATACATATACATGTCTCTTTTCTCATAAAAATGAGCTTAAAATCGCAATGTGAAAAATAGTCTTTCAGCTATATGTTGCTCATTGACTTCGTGGTCTGTCTAATTCACAGTGAGTGCATGTGGTTGTTGATAAATGCCGATAATACTAGGCGGTCATTATGTCCAAGCGCCATTGGCGGTATTTTTTAACATAATGACCATAGGTCATTATCACATCTGGAAGTTGTGATATAGGGTTAGCTTCAACCGGTGGTGGACAGTGTCCATTTTCCGTAAACGACAAAAAGTCAAAAACCGCTGAACAGACTGCATTGATATTTGGTAGAGATATTCAGACTAATTCCAAGGTTCCGATTCCGAAAAATGGAGCCAAACGGAGCAGCAGTTAGACAAAGATCGTTTTATTTTGTAATAAGGACGTGTGATTTCGTAAAACATAGTCTATTAGCCTGGAAATGTGATTTTTGCGAATATTGCTTACCCCACTGACAAACAGTGTGGTTTGAAAATGGCTGGAATTCGCTACTTCGGGACTTTGTTTTCTGTGTGCATTTACTGACAAACTCCAAACCCGCAGCACCTACCCATTCAGTATTTCATGTACAGGTGTACCCAGAGATAGAGTAGTTTCACAATGTGCCAGTTGTGATCAAGTGCCATTGGCGCTGACCCCTGATTTTTATTCTACAGTTTGAAAGGAAATGGCTTTTTTATTTCATGGTTAAAAGTTTTCTCCAGGAAAGTGTTGGCAAAAGTCTTCCTGTTTTGAGGCACATTACTTCCTCATTGTCAGTGTATGTTGTCATGTGTCATGTACACGTAATATATTGTTTGTAGCTATACACTGTAGGTATATGCATGCACAACAGTCCCTATGACACAGGGGTTATCAGGCGTATACCTAATCACAAGTAACTATGGCAGTGTATCGCAGTCTTGTTCATGATGTGTTTTGCTGTCAGTGAGGTTGAACTCATTAATAATGAAACAGTGAAGTCCGTAGACTTTTGATCATAAGACTGGGACAGTGTTTCAGTCATCAATATCAAATATCTCCCTGCCAGGTAGTCAGGGCTTAGCTTCCCTGTCTGAAAATAGGCTTACCAAGTTATAGTTTTCATGTACCAGTGTAGTTATTACTGAAATCAATGCATTCCTATCGCTCATGGCAAACTGTTCACATTTGACAAACTGTCACAGTAACCTCCTGTATGACCAAATTGATTATTCCATAATCTATAAATACAGAATCTGTGGATGTGAGACAAATATTTTGATAGGATGTAACAATCTGAACACTGTTTCTGTGTTTGGATACAGTAGGATAATACTGATGTCACACACTCATGCTTTTACAATTTATTTGAACAAGGTTATTGAACATATCTCACCCGAAGGAGAAAATTATAAAATGGTTGCACATTGAGCAGAAGCAATAATAACTGCAGAGTCATTCTTGTAAGTACAGTGCAAATAATCAAAATGTATTAAACTTTACAATTGAGTGAAATTAATTGTAACTTCATGTATAGCACATTGAACTTATTTTGTAAAATATTACTGACAGACGTAAATGTTTATCTGTCAAAATCATGATTACTGTTTATGTAAAAATTGACATTTTTTCTGCTAAAACACCAACAGAAACTTCTTGACAAGAAATGAGTCAAATTGATAGAAAAAATGGCCACCTTTATTTGAGTAATGTTGAAAGTGTTATTGCACTGTAAAAAATCTTCCATTTTTTGTAGCTGTTGTTGCTGAATCTGGTGAACAAGTCGATTCACATAGTGATTGTGATTAAATATGTAATATGTGCATGGTGTAATATAAACTGTTTGATAAAAGTATAAGTACTTCTCTATCAAAGCTATAAAATTTTCAGTCATAAATGCACATAGTTGACAGACTCTAGGTCAGCAGACTTTTGCTGGCATAGATATGGCACATTTCATTCAAAAAATAAATTCAACTTTGCTCAATAGCATTTTCAAAAACTCTATGAAAACTAAAAAATTCAGAGTCAGAGAATTTTATAGTAATATAATATTTCTAGAAGCTGTGACTTCTATGGTATCAACACTGCCTAAAATTCGGACAAATTTTGTTGTTGTATGCAGGGCTGTTGTTGTAGCTTGTAGTCTGAGCCATAAATTCACACAAATTAGTGTGACTTTTAGTGGCCATTGTAACACGAGTAGGTTTAATTTCATAGTTTACGTGGAAATTGCAGACAAATGTGTATTTATGCATATTAATGAGAGAGAAAATGACTTCATTTGTGATCACGGCTATCCAGAAATTATTTCAGCTAGGAAGTTTAGAGCACTCTGTCTAAATTGTTTTTCACTGGACTTGCATAATGAATGTTGTAAAGACAAAAAATTACCAAGAAAATATCAGTGTACTCTGTATTCTGAATTTTGTCATCAAAACATTACAAATACCTGTATAAATTACATCTATATGTAAATTTAGAAAATATTATACCAGGCGCTGAATATCTCAGGTGTAAGATATCAGTCAATTCAGCACAGCAACAGCTCTGCTTTGCGGAGACGTAATCAGACAAAATTCCAAACACACTTTACTACTACTGAAAATGGAACTAGAGCACAATTATCAATAAAAAATTTATGCTTGTTTTTGTCATCGCTTGTATCACTTTCAGACCTTCACATCAAGTCTTTTATATTACTTTCTAGATAGTCTCAACAAAATCCTCACTATAGTATTTCAACAACAAACATTTAAAGCACAATCTACATACTTCACACTGTTGCATCAGTAAAATTAATGATAAACTCAGCATGTGGGGCTGTTTTTCCTTCCTACCCATAAAATGCTAAAAAGTAAAGTCACTATTTAGCAGTCAGTGAAAACTGTTGTGGTGATGTCATACCAAAGTGGTTACAGAGAAATGTTTTTCAAACAAGGAAGGAAGGCTGATTACATTTGCCAAATGTGAAGGACAAGAAACAAATCTCATTTTCCTTGGCCTTAGATAAAGACAATTTAGGAAGTAGACAAATAACACATGGGAATATTTAAACAGCCATTTGTCTCCTCTCTCCAACATGGATGGCAGCACTTACTTCAGCAGACCAAATTTTGTTTTCTGAGATTTTGTTGGATTACTGATAAAGAACTGTTTAACCCTTTGAGGGCTACATTTTTTCCCACTAAATTTTAGTGCAACATTTTACCAATTTTTATGACCTTTTCCTTAATCTTTCTGATAATTTTGGACCAAATGAGCACAATATTTCATCAGCCAGTTTTTACGCTCCCATATGCATATGTATATATGCAAATGGGAGGTATTCGTATAAGGTGGCAAAATGGCGTCTGTGTGTATGTATGTAAGTATGTATGTATGTCTGTTAGTCCGTCCATATCAAAAACTCCTAAACCGTAGCACCTACTGTCTTAGTATTTGGTGTACAGGTGCACCTAGGGGTGGAGATGTGAATTTGTTCAAATGAACATGTCAGTGCCAAAAATATGCAAATGAGGGGAAAAAAAGGAAAAATCCTGCAAATGGCTAAAACTCAGTAAGCATTGGTCAGATTTGGTTGAAACTTGGTATGCAGATTTCTTTAGGTATTCTAAATTATGTGTGCAAAAATTGGGATGAAATTTGCATGTTTGTATTTTTAGGGTATTTTTTCCGTTTTTAGTCAAAAAATCTTGTTCTCTGAAATGGCTCGTCTGATTGCTATGAAACATAATATTCATGTTCCTCAGAATGACCTCAGTCATGCTTGTACAAATTGTATTGATATTGTCATATTTGTAATTTTGGGGCAATTTTCCCAATTTTTGATAAAAAAATTTTTTAATCCAAAAACTGCTGATTTGATAGCTTTGATACATGTATTTGGTATACAGGTATCTAAGATTAATCTCAATATAATGTATTGAAGGTATGTTGAAACTGGCAATTTTTTTTATTTTGGGGGCAATTTTTGCCTTTTTTGGTCAAAAATTTTTTCTCCTAAAACTTCTGATCTGGTAGCTTTGATATCTAGTGTACAGGTTCCTAGGGTTTATGTTAATTAGATATATTTAAAATTAGGATGAAATCTGCAATTTTGTATTTTGGGGGGCAATTTTTCTCATTTTTGGTCAAAAAATTTGTTTCTCAAAATTTACCAGTCTGATTGCTTTGATATTTAGTAAATCGGTCCTTAGGGTTTTTGTTAATAAGATATATTGAAATTAAGTTGAAATCCGGAATTTTGAATTTTTGGGGCAACTTTGCGAAACTTTCAGTTTTACTGGGATATCTTTCATTTTGTATTTTTAAGATTTTTTTTTGGTAATTTTATACCTACTGGAACTAAGAGTATATAATGTGGTGATTTAGTAAGCATTTGATATGGTAAACTGTATTTGGTGTTGAAATGTAAAAAAATCCTGGCAGATTTTGAAAAAATTCCAAACAAATGTAAATAAAAAATTCAGCCAGAGAAGGTTTGACAAAAAGAAAAGGTGGAGATTGGGGAAAAAAGAATGTACAATGGATCAGATAAAAAAGATAGTGTACCTCATCGATCTTCCAGACACCATCCCTTATCAAATGGTCCACCCCGATGTATTTGTGTGCACAATTAACCATGCAGTGTATTTTATTTTAAGATGTCAAGTTAGGTAAGGATTTGAAAGGAATAGTCAAGTTCACCACAGTTTAACTTTATCTCTTGTGTCATCATCCTTGTGTAATTGGTTAAGTTTGTAAGTTGTTCCAGATGTGGATGTACCAGCTGTTCTGGAAGAAAACAATGTTTACTTTTCCTGTAGGGTTTCTGAGTTGATGATTGTATGTTGAAATTTCTCCATGTATCTGGTGTATGGGCAAAGTGTAAACATTGGTTGCATGTTACGTACTTCAGTCTATGTCAAATATTGTAAATGAAAAATCAAGAACAGTTTACTGTGTGCTTGTAAAAGATAACATATTTGTCAATACATAAACTGCCTTGCAGATTGATTGTCTTAAATATTATCACAGAAGTAGAAAAGGAAAAGAAACTAATCAAATTGCTGTAACATATTCACTCTCAGTGCCTGTATAGGCCTATACTTAACTATTTTATCATTACATTCAGCTGTTTGTTATATCTTTATCACTCTCCATGGGCCAAGGCACACTTGGGGTCAATGTCATCACTCTGTGCCAGTCTGTGTATGTCAGTCTGTCTGTATATGTACAGTGCCATGTTTCATACAATTGTTGACTTGTTTTGATAACTATATGGGAGCGAACAGTGATGTTGTCACCAGCCAGTTTTTTATCAACATTTTGGCAAAAACCTGACAAAACTTGACAGAGGTATATTTTATAGGGGCAACAAAAATTGACTTTGGCACTCAAAGGGTTGAGGAGCTGTGTTCACATTGATACACACGCAAGCCGCCCATATGATGTTTGTTCTGTATCATTTTGCCTGGAAATATTATTTCACTGAAACTCTCTCTTACAATGGAGGCAACTGAGACAATATTGTTGTGACAGCTTGTGTAACTTAATTCACAATTTTCAAAAAATATAGGTCACAGTCCCTCCAGGAGGGACAGTGATCACAAACACTAAATAGTTTCAGCAAATATTTGAAGACAGTCTACTGTTCAGTGTTATTATAACCCTGTAAGTACAATGAGAAGCAGCCAATCACGTATGGTTTGCCTTTTGCAACCTGGGCAGTTATTGCCATTACACTATTCAGTAACAAAACACATTCACAGTTATCTAGTTTGTGTTTCAGACACACCTACAGTTCACTGACAAAAAAAACCCCAAAAAAACAAACAAACATCAGCACATATATATATAAATTTGAAGCTTTGTTTACTAATTACAAAGATAGTTGTATTTACATTTTAAAAAATTACTCCTTTGTGCAAAATATACATTTTTAATGGTAGCTTTTATTATTACAAGTATAATTTCATTGATATAAGACCTTGACCTATGACATTTATGGCCATGACCGACAAGCTTCCTGACCTAGATCTATGAGTACAATGACTCTGATGAATTTAAGTCTTGACGCTGCCACCGAACTTCATACTTTTACAAAAATCTATTAACCATATAAATTGACTCTTGCATAGTATAATTTCAGTCAAGGATACTGTTTAGTTGTAGCGTTTATGAGAGACTTATAATGTTGTCGGAGGGTGTATGCTGCCATTTTGGGCTGACGCTGTCGTGTGAATACTCCTTTTCTGTTTCCAACTACTCTTGTTGTACCTGATGGAAAAAACCGAGTAAGACACTACTGGAATAGGCTAGACAACAAAATAAAATTAACCATCACTAAACATATTACCAAACAGCCACATGCAACTTTATTACAATATATATCTGTCAGGAACTGGGTTTGGCATAATAATGAGACTAAATGTGATTTACTTCAGCTAAACGTATTTGATTTACTAAGTTAACAGTAATCTAAGATTATGAGTTAACTCAAATTTAACGTAGATGTATAGTCTTGTTTACTGATAAGCTATTGTAGAAACAGAAGTACCTTGAATCGTCATGAAATCTGCAAAATTCCAGACCATTTCTCCAACAAGGAACTCAGATCGTAATTTGTTGAAAATCTTGAAATGTTCCTCCAACACTTCAACTTGATAATCTTCAGTGAAAGCCACATCTGGATCCTGGAACACAAATTGTCTGTTATTATTGGTGAAATTGCGAGTATGACATTTTTATTAACCTGATGCTGTCAAAGATCTACAAACATGGTCTTTCTGATACCCCTGTCAGTAAAATGGAACAGCCCAATTCAACAATAACAGGAAAGATTAGATCACTTAATGGTGATGAAGGAGCTTGGCAAAAACTCTGCTTCATTGATTTCAATCTGTCTTTCGGACTGACAAGTCAACTTGGTTACAAAATGCATACCCCCTGTCAGTAAAACGGAACAATCTCCACCACACAGGACAAGAAAAATTAAATTACATAATGGTGATAGAGGGGGGTTCAGAGGCAAAAAATCTGCTTCATTTATTTCAATCAGTCTTTTGCACTGACAAGTCACAGTTGGTTAAAAGATGCACCAAAATGTTGAGATACTGAAAATTTCCAATTGTGTTTGGTAGAAAATTCTATGACATTTGCAACTATGGCAAACAATAAAATGCAATGTACTGGGCTTCATATAATTCATAATAATATTACTTGCACACAGGACATTTCAAGAAATATCTTTGAAGACAAAGGCTGGTCTCAAAATATGAAAAGATAAATTGTAGCTTTAATAGAACTACGTTTAACAGACCACAATAGTACTACTCCAGAATAAAAGGGACGAGTTTTGTTCCACAGATCCAGTACGCCCAAGAGATCATGTGATGGCGGTACAAACAAACCCATGTATACAAAAGCATACGGAAATATACATACCGGTATTTATGTGCGTGTTTGTGCACACGGGTTCTTGTACCATGGTCCATTCAAATTCTGGGTTTGACCCATTAGTTGAGAATTGAGCAATGAGTGATCCTCATTAAAATGTTTGGTTGAGGTAAATGAAAAATCTTCTGCCCTAAAGGCTACAATTTCAAATGTTCAAGAGAATGACTGCTTACCAAGTGTATTCCAACAATGCTACCAGCACCATACTCAGTCTGTATGATTGGTTTGTTGCGTTTCTTAAACCACTGTCTCAGATTGTATTCCAGTTGAAGCTGTATGACTTCTGTATGGCCAGTGTCAGAGTACCATCCATAATAGCTGTTCAGACATACCACATCAACAAACTGTGTCTGTAAATATGGGAAGATGATGAGTACAGGTCAATTCATACAGTTTCATAACCATCATTAGCATTGGAATAAACACTGAATTTTCCTTTGCAAAACTTCTGACACAGTTGGAAAAATGTGAGCGTTGAAATGAAAATCAATACTGACAATGATAGCACCAATGATTCAAAGTTTGAGAAATCTCAAGCTCCCAGGGACAGAAAATGTTACCGTACAATCATGGGTTTAAAGGTCGAAGGTCAGTGATCACTACTTCCTTTATTCACAGTTTTCAATCATTTTCTTACCACAAGTCTTGGTATGCAAAGTAAAATTTACAGTATGAATTTTAAATATACACAGCAACTTGAAAATACCTAAGAAGTTTGAAAATATAATTGTAATTGGCTTGTGGAAATCTAAATATCCAATACCTATGCAGCAATGGCTAAGATGTAATTTTGGATTCCTGTTGATACTTACAACATGATCTACATCATAACCATGGTTACAGACAAAGGTCACTGGTCTTGAGCTGGGATCAATAGACCTGGTGTGGGAGATCACAGATCTGGAAAGACAGAATGACAAACAAAAGAATTCAGGATAGCTGTCAGGAAGTCCAAAGTTTATCAAATAAAGTCTTCAAAGTTCAAACAATCACATGCATGAAATAATCCAGGGAAATAATATGATCAAAGGCTGCTGATATCATAGTATTAAATATTAGGAAAATTTTTTTTAAACTTAAAATTGTCCATTTCTAAAATAAAGTTTGAACACATCCTGTTATGAAACTTCCTAATCTGCAAAGCATTCATTTCCCGATCATTTCAAGTTAGACATGAAAGGCACATCAGATTTCAGAACACACTATATTCACCACTGGTGGCGCTATAACTTTACATCTTTCCAGCATGATGCTTGTTCAGGGTTGCTTATAATAGTAATGACTTCAGTCTGTGTAGAAATGTGAGTCAAAACCAACCTAGCCAAACAGAAATCCTGTTACAGACATCTTCATAGTTTAGAACATGTCAACAACAAATAATACAGTAAAGTGAATGTGTGTAAAATTTGGACTTTGAACCCACAGCTTAGCGTTTATGGATCTTACTTGAAATAGGCCTCTGCATGGGGGGAATTGGAGGCTGGTTCATTGGCAACTGACCACATGATAACTGATGGTCTGTTTTTATCTCTTCTTACTAATTCCTCCATCACTTCAAGATGATGTGTCAGCGACTTGTTACTGAAATTCTCCGAGCTGAATGCAAAGAAAAAACACAATGTAAAAACTGATCCAATGTTTGCCAACACATGAAGAGACCTGTTTTTCATAGTAACAATCAAAACAAAAAAATCTTGTCCCAGAAGTTGTCGCACATTCAAGACATTTAATATTGGTACATTCTTCAGTTAATTTTTAATCAGATTAATTATCTTATTTCAGTTGAGGTCCCTGCCCTGTTCCCTCACTGCGCCACAGAAAGGGTCAAGTCAAACTGTCAAAAACCTACACTGAAGAAATTGATGTTGAAGATCAAGTGGGGTGAAACAGTTAGACCAACTGCTCTTGATTAAAATAGCATGTACATCAACAGTAAAACCCTAAACTTTTTAATCAAGAGTTGTGAAAATGCAAAATCGTTCTTTTTCATGTACCGTCAAGAAAAAAGATAAAGTCACCATGCAAATTCTCTTTCAGTATGCATAGTACATCATATTTACAGGATTTCAATACCAAATTGGCACCATTTTATAAATTGACTCAGTGAAAAAAAATGTATTTTGATTTTCACAAGAAACAGATGGTGAAAAATTGAAGTCTATATACATTTAAAAGTGACTTGAAACAAGCTTTCTGTCAGGCTGTCCTCTGAAGCATTTCACCTTAACATTGCCACAACTCTGTGCAATCAAGCCAAACAATGGCCAAACAGATTTCAATACTCACTCTGTAATTCCCACTCCAGGACATTCATCAATGACAACAATTCCATGTCTATCCGCCATATCCATGATTTCATCAGCATACGGATAGTGACTGGTGCGGAAGCAATTGGCACCCAACCATTTCAGCAGATTGAAGTCTTTAGCAATCAATGGCAGATCAACTCCTTTCCCTCTGAACTGCAATCAATCAATCAATCAATCAATCAATCAATCAATATTGGCACCCAACCATTTCAGCAGATTGAAGTCTTTAGCAATCAATGGCAGATCAACTCCTTTCCCTCTGAACTGCAATCAATCAATCAATCAATCAATCAATCAATATTGGCACCCAACCATTTCAGCAGATTGAAGTCTTTAGCAATCAATGGCAGATCAACTCCTTTCCCTCTGAACTGCAATCAATCAATCAATAAACAAACATAGTATATTTAGTCTTTTCAATAACATATTTCCCATCACAGATCTCAAGACAAAGTTGCTTTTCTTTTTGGGATTACTCTGAGAATGCTGGCACAATATTAGGATGGTTGGCTCTTTAACATTTACAACCTAAGATATTCCCAATCACCAAGTTGGGGCTAGAGTCATGGATAGGGTTCAAGTAAGTGTTTGGTGAGTGCCTGGGTCCTGCTCAAGATTCGTAAGTGTATTTAACTCTTTGAGCAATGTTTTACCTGTTTTTATCAATTTTTCTGTAATTTTCTTGAAAATTTTGGACAAAATGGATATGTTTTTATTGGCTACAGGTTTTGCTCAAAGTGTGGGAAAAAAATTTGACAATTGTCTGGATCTAAAAAAAGTTGTTTGGATTATAATTTATTAAGTTTACAAAAATTGTAATGGGCACTCCAAGGGTTAAGTCTACATTAAATCCTTTCACCACCAAGGTCTGGCACAAAGCCATTGTTATAAATGGTGATTGTGTACCCTTTTTGAAGAGAATTGGGACGTAAAATAAATATCACTGGACAATATTGAAACCCAACTGTCATCGTACCTCACGTACAAAATCTGATTATAGCTTAGGTGAGTCTATAAATGGAGAATGGGGTGTAAGAACCAGGAGCATTCGTGAAGTCAGTCATTCTTACATCTGAGTCTTCATGTTTTCCAACTCCCTGACAGTAGAATGGTTTACCATTGATCAAGAATTCAGTGTTTGTAGTCTTTACAGTTCGTATGCCTACAGGTAGGCGATATACATCACTGCTACTTCCAGATGTGACCTCAACCTGTGAAAAAATAGGAAAAAAGTTTGTAACTCCCGGTAAGCCTTGAAAAATCTTTTGTCATTTGGGAACAAACTTTGACTAAAGAATATTGATAGAAATACTTTGTCAGCTTGCTGGCATCCGTATTGTGTGCTTGTTAAATATAGTATCATATACACACACAGCTAACACTCTTGGCACAGAGTAGATTTGGAGTATACAGTATGTATTAATCATAATAGGCACACACAATTAGAGTAAAAATAGCCTGCTATCTACTGCGTTTGTCGTTTCAGAAACACTGGTCACATATAATGTAACGGTAACAAGTCCTCTGCCCTTGATATATGTAATATAAAGTTATATTCTTTTTATTTTGTTTTTGTTGTTTGTTTTTTAACAACAGAACTACAGCTATGTACAAAAGACGCCAGCTATCAAAAGCCAAAATCTCTCAATGTGTAACACAGCTAATTATCTTGATTAGCTTCTGTCAGTGTCACGCTTTGGGTCAACAGGTTGTCATGGAAATCATCAGCTGGTACTTGATACTTCACTGCTATTGCTTGGTCATTGGCTTTTTGACATTGTCTAAAAATCTATGGTGAAAACTGTTCCCTTACCTTTAGTGTGTAGAGATATGCTGAATCATTGCTCATTGTGTATGGCCACCAGAAATGTGCCTTGGATACTGACAACTGATCTTGAAGACCTTTCTTACTGGATACAGTCTTACCATCTCTGTCAAGAAGATCAACTTGACAGATCACATCATTTCCATCTGCATCACCACCAACTTTGATGTTATAATTAACAAGACCTAATCCAATCAAATAAGAAATAATTTCACTTCATAACAACAGCAACATTTATACACTTTTAATCATATCAATTGTACTGGATTGAAAAAATCTTTTCAAAATATGAATTTTTCTGCTGATTAGTTCATATTGTAAGTACAATTAAACAGATCTGAAAAACCTTGACTTCAGTCTAAGGTAATTATATCATTATCAATGATGAAGATGATAAGATCCTAATTATGGGTGACAAGGCAGGGTAAATTTATGTCTTTCCACACCAAATCCAATTGGGTATTTTAAATTGTCCTGAATGAGTTCTCGTTTTGTCTTTCTCATGTTTTTACCATCTGAGATACACATTTGTAAATACCGTGAAAATATGGTTATCACAGAATACTTGGCACAAGTATACAATGGCATCATGACAGGTGTATCATCATTCTCAGAGCCTTCAAATATATTTGGAATTTTATCTTCTCAATAACTTGTTTCTTCACAAGGTATTCATACAAATAATGACCGTCCTTTTTAAGGTTATAATACAAATAATAACTTCCTTACAGTCAATTGAACTTTTGATCTCAACACGCTAGATTTTAGTCACTGAAATTTTCGGTTGCAGCACTACAACCTTCGTCAGCAGAATAACCCGATCTCAATGTCGTCATGACATTGAGATCCGCTTATTCTGCTGACGAAGGTTGTAGTGCTGCAACCGAAAATTTCAGTGACTAAAATCTAGCGTGTTGAGATCAAAGTTCAATTGACTGTAATTTTGCTACCAACACAGATGAATTTCCATGCAAATAATTACTTCCTTTTTAAGGTCATAACAATTTCAACTCCCGAGAAAAGCAAACAAATTTACAAGAGGGTATTAATTATGCATTGAGTGTAACAGTACTGTGTCTACCTGTACTTGCTGATATGTCAGTGATGACTGTGATGTCATCGATGTAAACTCTAGGTGTGGTGTAGAGTTTTACTGCTCTGTGAATTCCAGCATAGTTGAAGAAATCCATCTGTAAATCTTGCACAAAGTAACCAGCTGGATACCTGTGGTGAGAAACAGTTTGTCGGTGTACATGAAGTGACTGCGAACTTGATCAATGGTGATACATGAGCCATTTTCTTAATTGATCTTATGTGAAAATATGACTGATGTCTATAATATGTAACAAACCCTGACTGTGTAGAGGTAATCTGATTGTTTATCTTATATTTCCTTACAAAATGACATCACCCAATCAACCTTACGTTGTGGGTGGATCTACAAAGAGGAACAGTTACACCATGAATGTAGGGTCCATACCACTTGGCTTAAGCACCTTTGACATCACAATAATCAATATTTATGCAATTCCTAATAGAAAACACATATACCGGTATTTCATACTTTGTGGCCTTGGCCATAAATGTGACTTTCTCTTCAATTTGCAATGGATTTAAATAATAACGCAGCAAGATCTCATCCCAGTTTGACTGTTTGTTTCTTTCAAAACACTTATTTTCTGTCGACGTGACACCATATCCTAGCTGTTTCTGAAGGATTTCTAAGTAGTGTCCTACACTGTCAATTATGAGTAGTTACAGATACAATACAAATCACTGTTTATATCAAGCATAAAGAGAATACTTAGATCTTATTATTTGTTAGTACCTGTTCCTATCTGACTTATACTTGATAGTTCCAGGTGGCAGGGTGTGTGGTGTGAGAGTATTGTTGACTGCTGCAGTTATTCTGTTACTCTGACCATATACTAATTTATCGGTGACTTCAATTTCAAACGGAAGATGACCTCCATCATGTTCCATTATCTCTTCACCATTCAACCACTGTGGAGACAGTTCATAAAGTTTTATCAGTTTCAAACCATACACACGACCTAGAATGACTGTAACAATATTTGAGTTTTGCAAAGTTGATAAAGTCACACATTCTATCATATCACAATGCAAAAATATTCAGGAACTATAATTGTAAAATATTATATTCCCTAAGCGATAAATCACACCCAGCGAGGTATACCACGAGATTTGACCAGTTCACTCCATATATGCATCCGCTATCGCTCGTGCATATATGCCGTGAACTGGTCAAAATCTCATGGTATACTGTCGCTGGGTGTGATTTATTGCTATTACATCATAAATTCTAGAGTGGAATTTCAAAAACGGATTTTTGCTTACGCTGAGAGCTCGCACGTATGCCAGCCATGGTATATCACCAATATACCACGATTCTTTTCATGTCTCGACCAATCAGATTGCTGTATTTGTGCGTCAATATACTAGAATGATATAATCTCTAATATTACAATGTCTGGAGATTGGTTTCTTTGGACAAAATATTCATAGTCATGATGAACCTTGCTCTGAGAAATTGTTTGGCATTCATCCACAGGACTCCCTGACAAAAACAACACTTTGAAGAGAGTTTCATTTTCACAATTCATATCATAACTTATATATTATTTAAGTCTTGAGTATAATACAAAACAGCACTAATTGTGTTGGCAAGGAAGAGTATGGACTTACCACAATGGTATAGTAGTGAGCACTTTCAAATCGAAGGACAACTCTCTGTTTGAGGTTTTGCCAGGAATATGGAGGATAGAATTCCCTGTCATACCAAACCCAGCCTACAAAATCTCTGAGTGACTTGTCCTGGGTGATATCATTGTAACTGGATGGCACTGGCATGTCAATCACTCCACCTGACTGGCAGATAAAATTGGGAGAAAATAAATACTATGATTCATATTATAAGGTCATTCACAAATTACTGGGATTTACACCGACTACATCGTGAAGTGGAGGTATTGTCAGAGACGTGCTGTCTGAGATGCGTAGTGTCAAGGACAATTTAAGTATTTTAGGGTCATCAGAGTTCACATCAGATGTGCGAGTTGTTGTGTGCACTAAAACAAAGGATAACTGTGATATAGAAGGGAGAATATTTGACCAAATGAAAATTTGATGTGTGTTTCTATGACCAAAACTACCCTATTAAAATCCCTCCATGGCTTAACCTTTTTTGTATTTTTACAAACCACACATGCTTTTGCCAAATTTTACTTTGTTTATGAGTTACCCCTTCTCGACCAGCCAAACACAAATCCTGAAGAAGTACATCTCTGTGGAAACAGCATTTAGGGAGCTTTTTTACAATTGTCAGTAATCAAACGACACAAACCATCAGCTGAGACAATCACTGGGAATCCAGGTTGTTAGTTATTAATTTTAATAAAAAATAGGAAAATTATTGTTATTTATAATAATTTTAATACAAATATGAAAATTATCATTGTCATCATCATCATCATCATCTTACAGCAAAAATTCTAATTAAACAAGGTTTGCCAATCTTTACGTAAAATACTCTTCCCTATATCCACACTTTTCCCAGGGTGTGTATAGGGAAGAGTATGTGGGGAAGAGTACTTTACATAAGGGTTGACAAACCTTTGTTTGAATTTTTGCAGCATGATGATGATGATGATAATAATAATTTTCATATTTTTATTAAAATTAATAACTGCCTGGATTCCCCGTGGGACAATTTTAACAATATTGCAGCTTGCCTTTAAATTATTCCTTTCTTACTATTTACATTATTTTATCATGAAGTGGCACCTGGACAATAAGGTATTGGTTTCTAAAACCATAAAACCATCAGCTGCTTAGTTTCCCTTGTCATTTTTTATGCTTCCGCTTTTTTTTCACAAATTAATCTGTGTCTGATATTATGAAGTCTTGTCCTTTGGATGGATAACCACATATATTATATCAGTGTTTACCATTGGCTTCAAAAAGACATGATCAGATCTCTAGACTTGATAATGTTCTAGAATGATAATCCATGTTACCATATAAAGCTGTACCACTGATCATACACAGATTGTTAGTATTGCTGGGGAAATGTATGCCATCATGCACATTCAGAAAGTTTACTCAATCTTACATCATTTTCACATATGTTTCATGATAAGGAAGAACCGAGAGACTAATTAACTAGCTAGTCTCACTTCTCAAATCCTTTGACCATCAGACAATAATTTCTCATCATTTTTTACTGATACTCTTCTGCTTTTGTGTAAATCCATCTGTTTCTAAAAGTATGATGTTTCATCCGTTGATGATATCCGCATACAGCATTGTATGCCTTTCCCAAGATAGTTTGGTAACTCAAGACCTGACTAAGATACCCACATGATATTCTATGTGGCCATCTACAACTGTCCCACTTGCACTGATTATACAAAGATCAGTAATATAGGTTGGGCAATCTCTGCAATCTTGTACATTTGGAAGTTTACACCATATCAAAATAATATTCCTTTCTATCCATCAAAAACAAAAATCACTGTCTCTAACATTGCCTACACTGCACTACATCATGTTACATTACCAACAAGCGACAATTAAACTTCACTCTTGAAAACAATACTGTAGCACGTCACATTCTTGTCTCATCAGAGATGATCAAACACCTTTACAGCACCATTGTTTGTATCTTTTGGCAACTTTTTGATAGATGGTTTGAAATCAAATGCAACTGTTAGGTAATATGTAAAAATACTTATTAATGTGTGACCAAAGAATGTTGTTTAACTATGGTGACGAACAATACGATTTTATCTTATACAACTAAACAATATTCGAGTTGCAACTCAAATATGGCCACAACACATATGTGCGTGTAAGTGTGTGAATTTAATTGACTAGGTCAAGCACCATAGATTGGAATAATGATATTTTCAGAGACTAAATGGCTTAATAACAAGAACCTACCACAATTCCGTCAAAATTGGATGGTATATCTAGCTAAATGTTGCTTTTACTCAAAATGTACACATGATCTTTTGCATGGATGTAATTGTTAGATATTGAGACATTGACACTCCGATAAGGGCCAAAAATTTACAAGTGGATGTCATATACTACTGCTGATTTTCACTTTTATTCCTCAGTGCCCAAAAGCCAACGATAATAAAACTGATATTAATAGTAACTTTAATAGTCCAATTAAGATAATTGGAAAATTGTTTTACGCTCCACCAAACATTGACATGGAGACAAATTAACAACACACCAAACTGTCATAGCACTTATAAATGACTGCTAAAGACATTTAAAATGGCAATTCCGTCACTGCAGGTGGGTTGGCCACAAACGTGTTAATTACTTCCTCTAGCCTTACAATGCACAGAACAAATGCCTCACCAGCTGGGAAAAGGCATTCATGATTTTGAGTGCAGAGTGTGACATGGTATTTTTCCTTCCTTTCCCACAAATTTGCATGATATTCCAGATTCTTGCTCAGAAATGACGATAATTTGATGTGTCCCCATTCAAAGTATTCATATTTTCAAATTCCATACTACCTTACAACTCTGATATGTGCAAAAAAATTCTTATTGTATCTGAGTCATTATCAGTGAAACAACACTACACATCATCCTCAAACTATCAACTCCATTTGATTTCCCCCCCCCCCCCCCCCCCCCCCCATGTACAGGACTTTGTCGGATATAATTAGAGATTGAACACTTCTGTTTCATGGCGTAATGTGCTGCGTAAATATCCACATATTGTTACCGACAATCGGTATGCTTTTTGACCATGAATACACTTGAGGCAGTCAGACCGCCACGCCCCCTAAACTTTGAGCAAAGTTTGTCAGCAGGGATCTCACAACAATGGATTTCCCATTGGTGCTCAACTCGCCACGAAAAAAGGCCTTGTGATACAGAAATAAAATAAGTTCTTTTAGTTATCATTTTGATAAAAAATGCATAAATCCTGTGGGTGTAAATGAGATCTATCCTGTTTACTTCCAAGCACCATTGCCTGAGCACGATAAGCACAGAAGCACAGTCGTGTGCATGTAGGTGGAAACACGGCGGTAGCAGTGTGACTGTACCTCTATGATATGCAACTTGTAAGGAAAGCGTTTCCTGTCCAATATTCAAGTTAAGTTGAAATCGAACACCGACGGAGAAATGGGTCGTTCGTTTAAACGCCTCTAAATCTACAGCAATATCTGAAATTTCGCTCTGCTCTCGATTGCACTTGTTGAACTTACTTGTGACAAAGCTTGCTTGAACCACTGCTGTTCGAAGCCAGCATTGCGGTTACTCGAGTTGTCGGACCTAAAATTCCACATTCCGGATAAGTCTTTGGTTTCCCTTGATTCACTATCCCTCGGGTACAGCATCCCGCCATGAATGGTGCCATGGCAAACTTCCTGGAAATACAAAGTACAGACTAACATAAAACGGAAGAGGGTTTCCATGTTGACGAGTGACTGTGTTGGAATATACCGCCAGTTCATATATCACATGGATTGTGGGTAATGGATGTACCATTCGCCGCAGGAGGGGTCAGGGCTGTTGAGCCACGGTTTAATAGATCACAACAACAACGCTGAACACTTGTTACGTACACTGGGTCAGTTGTCCTTAGTGTCAGCGTCAACCGAAATGAAACTTTCGGCAATGATGGTGTTTCACTTTCAACTGGAAGCATACATTGGAGACATTTTCTCTCACATCATTATTTTTTCCTAACTTTTATCTGTTAAAATCACAATGGTATCAACCATTTATTTTGTTGACACAGTTGTTCACATCAAGTTGTTTACAAACAACTGACAACACAAGCGAACAATTTAATATGACGCAGATGTTTTTTATTTCTATCTCCTCTCCATACCACAATTTCACACAAAATAGTGAACAGATAGAGGGCATAAGACCAAAGTAATTATTAATAAATTTCTTTGTTTTGCATTCACTCAAAATTTCAAAGGTGGGTGGGGTTAAGATTCATTTACACACACAGAAAATCTTACACACATGTTTTTATTTACTTGAATGTTTCCATGAGTGACATACTGTTCAAGAATCAAAGCAGGAACTTTATTTTCACCTCTGTAATTTAACGTCATATAAGTATGCTTCAAGCATGCAGGCGTTTGAAGCACATTTTACAAAATTTCTAAAAAAGGTTTGAAGGCAAAAAAAATACAAAGCAGTGGAGTCCTATTCAAATACAATGTGTTTTTTCTGTACGAAACCTCAAAATGCCAACAGGCACAGGGACACAAAACAATTACCTCAGCCTAAACTTTATGAATGTACCAGTATAGAATCTTACTCTCTTAATAGCTTTTCTAGAGCCCTGCTTGCTTTCATACAATCATCACTTAACTCTGATTGTTTTGGCTCAGCCTCAAAAACTTGAAATTTTCATAATTTATAGAGGATGTAAGTAGTACTGTTAATCTTGTAAATTTATCAATTCTTTCAAAATATTCTGTTTACTAACGTCACTGAAATTTAATCACAGAAAACACATCCAGTAAAATGATAAAACTAAAAAATGTTGTAATATGCTCATATATTTTGTCTGGATGATATAAATTGTGCAGGAGACAACACATAGCATCAGGAGAAAAGCACATTAATTGCGTTTTTGGCTTTGATAACTGTACATCGTATCTTTAGGAAGTAGATAATGCCACTTTGTTATTGTCCATAAGCTAGCATGAAGCTTGCAAAAAAAGAGTTAGCGCCACAAGGTTTATTTGATCTGAATCTTGAAAGAATTTTCAAGCAAACAACCAAAAAGTAACATGGAAAATCAAATTGAGTTTGCATTGGTATGCATAAAAAAATAAAATAAAACCCTATCTCAAACAAGGAATATTCCAAGTTGCATTCATGCACAAAGCTTCTTTAAAAAATATTTATTGTCTGCTATGTTGAGAAGTAGAATTGATGATAGATAGGTAATGTTCCCTCAGTATGTACGCCGCCATCTTGGGTTGCCTTTGTCTTGTAAACACTCCCTTTCTGTTTCCAACCACTCTGTTAGTTCCTATGGTAACAAAATAAAAAATTCATGAGAAATTCTATCGTTGTAATACAGATTGTGATGAGTGAGATGACAAGGCAACTGATGAATTAAGTTCTCTTATGCTTTTTAAACCCTTTCATCTCCATGGTTTGTTTATAGGGAATTGGGGGTGGACAGATTAACATAGCCATAAGGAATATTCAACATGTCTCTATATCTCTATATATCATTCTCTCCTCTCTCTCTCTCTCTCTCTATATATATATATATATAAAAACAAATTACTTCAAGTACAAAATAATGGCATCTATCATATAGATATATAGATTTCATTACTTTGTACTTGAAGTAATTGTTTATTTCTTTATAACGCTCTGCTTTAGCATCAAGCACTGTAATTTCCCAGGAGGACATCTTACACTTCGATTATATATATATATATATATATATATATATATATATATATGATATATATATATATATATATATATATATAATATATATATATATATAATATATATATATATATATATATATATATATATATATATATATATATATATATATATATATTACAGTGTTGCCGCCAGGACGCGCCCTTGCGACAATGTCCCCCAAACGAGACCCGTTGTCCCGCATTCTTGCGTCCTGCGGGTCACCTCGGGCGCACTTTTGAGCCACTGTGTGACGGTGTCATCTGCAGGTAATATCTGACACTGACGGCGACCTCTGTTTTGCATGTTTCTTTTGAGGCTTCTCTTTACGCACTTTCAGAGCTAATTAAAACCGTGCACTTGATATTACAATTTGCTTTGATTTGTAGTCCAACAGAGCACTGATTGGAGGCAGATACCGCATACTGCTACAATTACTTCCGCAAAATTCAATCGTATTCGGCCACTTGACATTTTTTTGTGAAACAAATAAGTTGCAAAATTCAATCGTAGTCCGGCCACTTGACATTTTTTTGTGAAACAAATAAGTTGCAGAATGATACCAATTTGATTTACGACTGATGCATTTTCTTTTCGTTCGCTGAAAATTCCATTCTATTGCCATGCATCGACAGTTGAACGCCATTTCGGTCGGCAAGTTCAATATGGCAGGACATCAAAAGCGACTCGGAATTACATCATTTTTCACGAGTCCATCTCGGAGTTTGTCAACCGATCGCGATCGGGACGCGATCTGATTGTAACACATGACACAGTGCGATCCACCAGAGTCGAAGAAAAAGAAAACCACGGAACGAAAGTTTCAACAGAGTTGGAGGAAAAATGAAAAGTGTTCTAACTGGTTGGAATAAAAAGGTGGAAAGAAACATATACATTGCAAGATTTGTCGTGAAACTGGCAAGCAAAATATGTTTACTGAACAGTCTGGATGTGAAAAATTTCCGTATATCAACATTAGACCGCTATATGCGCGGTAGTGATCACTTGCAAGCAATTGAAGAAGTTGCCTTGCGTCGAAATTTCGACACCGCCGTCAATCGAGCTCTGTCAGAAAGCGATTAAGAGATTAATGCAGTCGGTTTATTGGTTGGCAAGGAGGACACTGCCACACGAAAATATGAATTACTTCTTGAAACCTGAAATTGCAAGGCGTTCAAACTGTGGATAAGTTGCGGATCGGACAGAATGCAAGTTACACCTCCCGACAAATTGCCCAAGAGATGCAGGATGCCATCGTAAAAGTGATTGCTAATGTTTATGTTGTCCCAAAATATACAAATGTCCCCAAAAATAGACAGTAGCGGGGACACAGTGTCCCTGGTTTAAAAATCCTGGCTGCAACACTGTATATATATATATATATATATATATATATATATATATATATATATATATATATATATATATATATATATATATATATATATATATATATATATATATATATATATATATATATATATATATATATATATATATATATATATATATATATATATATATATATTATCGTTTTCAATCCATAACTTAACCATTCCATTCCCATTCACAATAACCATTATCAATTAAACACATCCACAGGTCATATACCATGTAGATGCTACCAAAATCGGTCTAATGAATATTCATTTCAGTGCAGTATATACCGTATACCATACCTTGTGCAGTCATGAAATCTGCAAAATTCCAAACCATTTCCCCAACCAGGAATTCTTTTCTTAATTTGTCAAAAATTTTGAAATGTTCTTGCAGTACCTCGACTTGATAATCCTCTGAAAATGCCATATCTGGATTCTGTAGCATGGGAACCAAAACAGTATGAAAGAATAATTATGACAAGATAAAAGTCAGAGAAATATGAACATTTTGAACAATCCAGTCTACAATCGTAGTTATTTTTGGATGAACTTTCCATGAATTTTGTATATTTTTGGAAATATGATTTGAAAATAAAAAGGTTGTTTAAGTCTTTGTTGCTTTTTTCCAAAAATGTGATATCTCAAGACACAGGACAAAGTCGGCCATTTTTCATGAATTTTGTTTGATACGAGATACTACTTATATTGTTTGACATGTTAAAAGATACTGAATGAATGGGTGACCATGCATATATTTGATCCCTGTTTTAGACAGGATACACGAAAGCATCGCGAAAATGAATTAATGGTCATGACCATTAATTCATTTTTGCGATGGTTTCATTTGTCTAAAACCGGGGTCGAATATATACATGGTCACCCCATTCATTCAGTATCTTTTAACATGTCAAACATATTAGCGGTATCTCGTATCAAACAAAGGTCATGAAAAATGGCTGACTTTGTCCCTTTAAGAATGTTCCTGAGGGAGAGTTACAGAGTTAGAGTGATTTTCTGATAGACAGGTAGAATTTTGGTTTACTTGTAACTTTTACCTTGAAAACCTGTCCATAATACAGAATTGTCCTGACTTAAGAGGTATCGTTATGGACAGATTTCATTTTATTTCAATATCCCTGCCACATCAAACATTCTGATAAGATTTCATCTGAAACTTTTTTGCCACGATGAAAAAAATGGGAGAAGATCATGGCTTTTTTGCAGACATTTTCAGTCACTGCTGTTTGCTTGGGCAAAAATGGGTTGTACAGAGAGAGAAAAATGGGTTGTACAGAGAGAGAATAAATGGAAGAAATACAGAGAGAGCTTGGGCAAAAATGGGTTGTACAGAGAGAGAAAAATGGGTTGTACAGAGAGAGATTAAATGAAAGAAATAAAGGAAGAGAGAATAGAGCAATTGAAGAAGCAACAGATTACCAAGTGTATTCCAGCAATGCTACCAGCACCATACTCAGTCTGTATGATTGGTTTGTTGCGTTTCTTGAACCACTGTCTCAGATTGTATTCCAATTGTAGCTGTATGACTTCTGTATGGCCTGTGTCAGAGTACCATCCATAATAGCTGTTCAGACATATCACATCACAGAATTCAGTCTGGGCATGAAACAAATTGATGAAAAGAAGGCGCTGATCAATAAATGAAATTAAACCGGAAAATGTAAGATTGTTTAAAAAAAGTTATGCGGGAGACTGAAGAGATGGTTCTGACTTTCTGTCATACTCTCTGCTCAGTCATCCATTTTCCTCCATTCCACATGTACTGTTTGATGTTATAGATCTCATATTTTCATTGACTGACTTGAAATAGTGATCAGGTTCAAAAATATATTGAATGCTTATAGACTCGTTTCAAACATCTCTCATATATGTCCACTTCATATGCATTGACAGATTATTAAGCTTTCTTCATTTTAGATGCAGAGAAGTTATATTGCTACAAAGAAAGAAATAGCTGGGCCACTGAGCAGCATGGAATAGAAAGATTTATGATATCATGTTTCTGGGTGACTGCATGTTGTAGTACGGTAACTTAGTGAACTCACAGCTTCATCAAAAATTCTCTCAATGTCCATGCCACCATTGAATACAAACGTCACTGGTCTAGTCGGATCAAGCTGTTTTGTGTGGCTGATGACACTCCTGAGGAAAAAGGGAAAGAAGAGATTGTGAACTTACAGCAATATCAGAATCATAACCATGGTCACAGACAAAGGTCACCGGTCTTGAGCTGGGATCAACAGATCTGGTATGAGAGATCACTGATCTGGAGGAATGGAATAACATACCATGAAATTCACAGACGAAGCTTTACAGAGTGATAATCAAACAATGAAAAAAATAAAATTGAAACAGCTGTGATGTAACTTGCTAGGCTCAGTACAGCTAATACCATCACACATCATACTTGAGGAAAATTTTTACATGACATTTAGGAATTAATTAAAGACAGAATAATATATCTCATAAAGATCAATCTTTAAAATGAAGTTTGGTGAAATAGGCAAACTAGACTGATTTAAACTCACTTGAAGTAGTGTCTAGCCTGAGGGAATTCAGAGGCTGGTTCATTGGCAACTGACCACATGATAACTGATGGTCTGTTTTTATCTCTTCTCACTAATTCCTCCATCACTTCAAGATGATGTGTCAGCGACTTGTTACTGAAATTCTCCAGGCTGTGGATAAATTGAGAAAATTGTTAAAAGAATATAATTACTTTCATTTACTATTGCCATGGATCTTGTCCTCTCAATCACTGATCCAGATTTATTTCAGATGCTATGTAATTTTCAGTTAAGGTGGAAGATTCACCCTAATAGAACATCACTAATAAGGGAAACCATTTTTGATTATCTATCACCATTTGGGTTCTAGGAAACAAGAAAATATTCTCTCTTCAGTATGTTGAGTATTATTTTAAAGTATTACCATAATTAGCTTTGCAGACACAAGCATTACTGTGTACAATATGCAAATTCAGTTGTCAACAATAACATACGTGATATGATGGACATATATTTTACATTAACAAGTTGAACACTAAACATTTCATGATGATTTCAGAATAGAATCGAAAAAAGAGACTATGTTTTACAAACGGAACAAGAACAATGGGAAATGCATCAAACATTCTTGTTTATGAAACTTTGAAGACCGTCTAATAATGTTTATCCCTGCAGTGCAGACAACCATTCCTATGGAACATTAACAGAATCCAACACTCACTGTGTAATCCCTACTCCAGGACATTCGTCAATGACAACAATTCCATGTCTATCTGCCATATCCATGATTTCATCAGCATACGGATAGTGACTGGTGCGGAAGCAATTGGCACCGAGCCATTTCAGCAGATTGAAGTCTTTAGCAATCAATGGCAGATCAACTCCTTTCCCTCTGAACTGAAAGTAAATCAATCAATCAATCAATATTGGCACCCACCATTTCAGCAGATTGAAGTCTTTAGCAATCAATGGCAGATCAACTCCTTTCCCTCTGAACTGCAATCAATCAATCAATCAATCAATCAATCAATATTGGCACCCAACCATTTCAGCAGATTGAAGTCTTTAGCAATCAATGGCAGATCAACTCCTTTCCCTCTGAACTGCAATCAATCAATCAATCAATCAATCAATCATTGGCACCCAACCATTTCAGCAGATTGAAGTCTTCAGCAATCAATGGCAGATCAACTCCTTTCCCTCTGAACTGCAATCAATCAATCAATCAATCAATCAATATTGGCACCCAACCATTTCAGCAGATTGAAGTCTTTAGCAATCAATGGCAGATCAACTCCTTTCCCTCTGAACTGCAATCAATCAATCAATCAATCAATCAATATTGGCACCCAACCATTTCAGCAGATTGAAGTCTTCAGCAATCAATGGCAGATCAACTCCTTTCCCTCTGAACTGCAATCAATCAATCATCAATCAATATTGGCACCCAACCATTTCAGCAGATTGAAGTCTTTAGCAATCAATGGCAGATCAACTCCTTTCCCTCTGAACTGCAATCAATCAATCAATCAATCAATCAATCAATCAATCAATATTGGCACCGAGCCATTTCAGCAGATTGAAGTCTTTAGCAATCAATGGCAGATCAACTCCTTTCCCTCTGAACTGAAAGTAAATTCATTAATTTCAGTTGGTCACAATCAGTCTTCGATTGAATGTGGTTTTGTATGTGATTTCTTGACTAAAAGTGACAGTAGTTAAATATTGAAATTTGCTTATTCTAAACAATCTGTGAAATACAACACAGTTGTGTGTGAGTGTTCAACATAATATTAACAATGAAAAAAGGTCACATGGAGAATGATAACAAGACAATTAACTATGTCTCTGTCTAAAAAAATGACTTTTCAGCTTTTATAATCATCGGCAGTGTTACCCTTCTCAATGAAAATTAAATTTATTTTCATTTACATCTGAATCTTCATGTTTGGCCACGCCATGACAGTAGAATGGTTTATCATTAATCAGAATCTGTGTGTTTGTAGTCTTCACAGTTCGTATGCCAACTGGTAGGCGATATAAATCACTGCTACCTCCGGATGAGATTGACACCTGTTGGAGAATTAATCAGAGAAAACAATAAAATATTTGATCTTTCCTGTGAACACCTGGAATTGTAATGTTTGATGCAGAAATGATAAAATAGTCACATCTGTCAGATATAACTAGGCTGTCTGTAAGTTGGCATAAAACATTTGATGGATTTGAAGCAGATTTGGATGAAAGGCATGAAAAGAAGAGATTTGGATAAACTGGAAATGGAACATTATCAACAGACCAGGAGTTGAAAGTTGTCAAATATGATTGTTAATTACTAAAAAGACAAAACAGCTTGTGATCAGAAAGGCAGGCCAGTTTGTAAATGAGTTAATGAAGAGGTGATCAAAATGTATATCCCTATGAGCTAAAATAAAGGGAGATTATGCATTTTAAAAAAGTTTTTGACAATGGCAAAGCATAAAAGTATGTTGCTAATTACTCAGAATTACATTGGTATATGTTGACTTTGATATGTTTGACCTCGCCTAAAGTTATCAGAGCATTTCTTACCTTGAGTGTGTAGAGATATGCTGAATCATTACTCATTGTGTATGGCCACCAGAAATGTGCCTTGGAAACTGACAACTGATCTTGAAGACCTTTCTTACTGGATACAGTCTTACCATCTTTGTCAAGAAGATCAACTTGACAGATCACATCATTTCCATCAACATCACCACCGACTTTGATGTTATAATTGACTAAACCTAGTAAGATAATACGAGAGCAAATGTTGATCACCTTAATAATGAGATGCATGATCCAGATGCAGTATCTTCTCTTCAATAAATATTGTAAAAAATTTAGATATCAGAAAACAGTAATTACTTTACCTAGCAATTTAACATATTAAAATTATAGGACTTAAAATAGTGTGATTTTCCTAAATTGACATCATTTTTGGTGTCTTATTATAATTACTTTCAAGAGTAAAAGGGGACTTGTCTGGCATACACCCAAGGTATTATCATTTTTTGACATACTCTTTTTTATTGCAATCAAGTCATTTGTAACAGTGAGCATCACACATATACTTCTTTGGGTCAAATGTTGATGTGTCAATTCGAACTTTTAGTTCTGTTTTGCTGAAAATTAAGTACTATTTTCCTCATGAAACAAAGATAAAAAATGCAATTAACTACATAATACTTCTGACAGAATGAAACTGACATTTACAAATGTAAATAACACCAGGAAATAAAACTGTTGGTAAGGAACTACTCGGTTCAATAATTTACCAAAGTGATCACATTTGATTTAAATAATAAACGCCTACCTGTACTTGCTGATATGTCAGAGATGACTGTGATGTCATCGATGTAAACTCTAGGTGTGGTGTAGAGTTTTACTGCTCTGTGAATTCCAGCATAGTTGAAGAAATCCATCTGTAAATCTTGCACAAAGTAACCAGCTGGATACCTGAAAGACAAAAACATTTCACAAGTAAGATTTTAAAACAGAGCAATCACAGAAATAGAAACTGACTGGTTGACACTGGCTTAGCAACATGAGTTTTCATTTCTTTGGACAATAAAAGGCACACTGACAGACTATAAAAAATAACACATACAAGATTCAAAAGTTATTTATTTTGCTATGTATTGAAGTGAGTTCAACCATTGATTCATTTCCTTACACACGTAAATAAAAGCAAAGCTTTACACGCATATTTCACTGCTCTCGAAAGGGCTTGATTATACTTATACCATTCTCAAGAGGGCGCTGATTGCAAGGGAGAGTTTTCCTGGTCTGTATGCACTAACAGATTGTGAACAATGATGTAAACCTCCAGCAATCAAAATGGACCTCAGTTAGTATTATGACTCGTGACTCGGCTTTACTTTTCTTTTTTTAAGTCTATCGCTTATATTAAACCTATACCCTTTTATCTATCTTTCATTTCAAATGACTTACAGGTTTGTTACTTGGAACTGATTGAAATTATAAATATTTAAATATGTGTGTATACTTGTCTGTATTTGTCTTGTACTCTATAGTTCCAGGTGGCAGGGTGTGTGGTGTGAGAGTATTGTTGACAGCTGCAGTTATTCTGTTACTCTGACCATACACTAAGTTATCAGTCACTTCAATTTCAAACGGAAGATGACCTCCATCATGTTCCATTATCTCTTCACCATTCAACCACTGTGAATTAACATAAGATCAGACATTCAGGCATTCCTGGTGATAGAAGAAAGATGGCTATACTCCCAGAGTGGTTTTAAAAATGCTTTGCCAAAGTTTGCCTTTTGATATCATATTTTGAAAAGATTTATGATGATATAGTTACTGCCACAAAAGTAGGAATACATTGCAGCACTTTTTAAGGACATTTAAAACTAATATACTTAAAAAAAGTTTACTGTATATTAACTCTCACTGATAAATAGGGAAGTTCTTTGTATTACAAACATAGTAAATGAAAATTATTCTTCTCTTTAAAAATTTCAATATTCTAAAACTTACCACGATGGTATAGTAGTGAGCACTTTGAAATCGAAGGACGACTCTCTGTTTGAGGTTTTGCCAGGAATATGGAGGATAGAATTCCCTGTCATACCAAACCCAGCCTACAAAATCTCTGAGTGACTTGTCCTGGGTGATATCATTGTAACTGGATGGCACCGGCATGTCAATCACTCCACCTGACTGGTTGGATGTGACAAATGAGAATGAGATATTATGGGAAGAGCGTGAAATTTTGACAGGTTGTTTGAGTTGAGAGAGAGAGAGAGAGAGAGAGAGAGAGAGAGAGAGAGAGAGAGGGAGAGAGAGAGAGACAGAGAGAGAGAGACAGAGAGACGAGAGACAGGGGGGGGGCGGGTTATTACCTAATTTCCGAAAATTGTAGTTCTTACGTAATGAAGCAATAATGTGAAAGGAGAAAAAGTATTTTCCTCAATTTTTTTCGTACAAGAAATACTGATACACTAACTATATTAATGTAGCATTGATAAGTTGGATCTCTTCACGGAAAAAAATAGTTTCAAAGTTTAAACATCGACATGGAGTTCAGAAAACTTTGAAAGTTCGAAGTTCAACTCACTCGGAATAAAGACTGTTTGAACCATTGTTCCTCGAATCCAGCGTTTCGATTTCTTGATTTGTCAGCTCTGAAATTCCACACTCCGCTCAGATCCTTGGTCTCCCTTGTCTCGGTATCCCTTGGATACAACATCCCGTCCTGAATGGCGCACCCGCATCCTCGGAAGAGGAGGACACTGAGGACAAATGCATGGAGCACCATAACTTTCTGAGTTCCCATAGCTTAGTGCGCCAACTAGCGACCAGACTCATAAAAGTGACTGCTCTTCCTTAGGAGGGGGTGGCCGGTTACGTTTTTAAGGGGAAATTAAAGAATTAAAATTATTGGGGTTTTAAGAATTTTTATGACTTTGAGAACCACAAGAGTATGAGTATAACCTTCACTAGACAGTAATTTTGCCAAAACAACTTTAAACGTTATGAAAATTTAGAGATCTCTAAGGGTGAATGGTATCGCCCGAATGGTTGAAAGAGTTGAGGTCGTTTAGGGGTCACACTTCCGTAAGTCAAAGTGAGGCTGTGTGCACATGTGTTGCGATCAACGATACAACTGGGTAGAGCGAAATCATGGGCAGGGAAAAGAAAAAGGTAAACCGTCCGCATATGTTAGTTTTACGAATCTATTTGTATGTTAGCAAGCCTTTGATTGCTCCGTAGAAATCTACACTATTCATGTCTGTCTCGCTCAGGCCAATGCAGGTCTGCTTTCGTGGTAAGTCAATGTGCGTCACTGTTGCAGATGTACCCATTTCGCTGTACCAGTGTACAGACTTGATAATTAGATCAAGACTGTAATTGAAAATCTTGTGTCTACTCACAGTCCAGTGGTCTACTGTACAAATTCCAACTGTAGTTGATTATCACTCTCAAAAATAACCACAAACTCATTCCTTTTTCTTAGTTCCGAAGTGGTGCAGCGACTGCATTCATCACTCGAAATCAAGCCATCAGACGACTCCAGCTGTCTCTCGCTGATTTCAGGTACACTCTTTCTCACTCTTTTCCTATCCTAGTTTCGATTGCATTTAAAGCAAGTATATACCTGAAAGAGTCCAGGTTATACTAATATAGTCCGTGGGCTGGAGGGCCCACCGTGCACCCCCCCACATCCCTACTTCTTGGGTATTTTTTGTTCTTTAGGACCTGCTGAACAAGAAAAAAGATGTTAACATTGGATATTTTGGATGCACTACCTATCTGGGCTGGTTTTTGATTTGCATGTACCGCAAAAAATGGCGAAAAATGGGTAGGGGTAGGGGTACTATATCCTCCCCTACATTGAGTAAACTAGCATGAAATAGCACAAACCATACATTTTTGGAAAGCTGAGATTCTGCTCTTTATGAAAAACACCAACTTTAGCAAATTAATTTTGTGTACATAGATCATTATCGGACGACTTAAAATGATTTTTTTTGACAATTTTGAAATTTTTTACCCAAAATACCATGTAACAATTGTGATTTACTTGTTATTAAGCAAAATTTTGACAGCTTTTTGTGTTTGAATTATTTATTCCCACATATTAAACAAGAAAAAAAGTGTTAACATTAGATATTTAACTATACACTACTTCTCCTGAGTCAATTTTGAATTGCGTGTATCTGTATGGGGTGTGCAAAAGCTAGGGGTAGGGGTACAACATTCTTTCCTTGATGAAGTAAACTGGCTTGAAATGCCATATACCTTATAGTTTTAGAAAGCTTAGATACTGGTCTTTCTAAATGCATAAAGTTTTAGTGAAAAATATGACGTCATAGAATTGGATAACTTTAAATCGATTTTTTCTGGTAATTCAGTATTTTTAACCGGAAGAAAATACGATAACTATTGTTTCCTCCTTATGAAGCAAATCAAACACATTTATGGATGTTATTTACTAATTGCAATGTGCTGAAGAAGAAAATAAATGTCAAAATTGGGTATTTACCATGCATTATTGTCTCTAGTCACTAAAATAGCAAGTTTTGCTACATTGGTATATCGTGAATGGGCATTTTATTGTTATGCAATGAACTAATGCACAGCCTTAAAAAGAAGACTCGAAAACGTGCACACATAGTCATATTGCCATTTTCTCCTTCAAGTAAATAGATTATTGACGACTGTTTATTGTTATAATTTAATTTTTAAATATTTTTCTATAAAATAATTTTGTTTAAGGCGTATATGGAAAATAGTCTATGCCTCCTTATCTTACTTTATATACAGCAAGCATTACTAACAATCTATTAGGCCGAGGCTAGAGGGGCGTCTACGTGCACCTCCCCCTCACCCCACAGGATAACAAACCTGTAATTTTCAGAAGCCTTGGATCCCTAGAATAAGAAATGGGATTTTAACAGACAAAATATAGGGACTCAATAGCTGTTACGGTCATGTTTTGAAGGGTACCACAAAATCACGATTTTGTGACCCACGTGGATTTTTGTCAAACCTGTCTTCTTGTACGTGATCTGCTGAGCTTACTGTTTAACATGACCTAAGTTATGGGGTATCATTAGAAAGGTAATTTATGTTTCTTGAAAATGGTATATAGCAATATGCAATATCTTCTATAGTTTTCATGAAATAGGGCCATAATTTACCCCATACCCCAAAGTTTTATGTCACAAATTACTGTCAAAACTAATCTAAATTCCACCAATTATTTACCTATACATAATACAAAAGGCAATACTGTGTATGAACTTTGTGTTATTTGCTACAGGTACATGTTAGAAACTTGGAATAAACTTTTAACAGAAAAAATATTGGGATCCTGTAGCTGTAACAGTCATATTTTGAAGGGTACCGAAAAATCACAGTATTACTGACTCGCATTCGTTTTTGTTAAACCTATCTTCTTGTAAGTCTTCTGCTGAGCTTATTTTGAACATGACGAGGCCAATGGGGTACCATTAAAAAGTTAATTTACTCTTCTTTAAAATGATATGTTGCAATATGCAATATCTTCTATAGTTTTTATGAAATAAGATCAAAACTTACCCCATACCCCAAAGTTTTATGTCGCAAATTACTGTCAAAACTAATCTCAAATTCTACCAATTATTTTCCTAGACACATTACAAAAGGCAATTCTTTGTATAAAATATATATTTTATTTGGTACAGGGACATGTCAAAAATATGTGTTAGACTTTAAAGAGACAAAATATTGGTATTGAATGACTGTTACTGGCATGTTTTGAAGGGTACCGTGAAGTCAGAGTATTACCGACTCGCATATGTTTTTGTTAAATGTGTCGTCTTGTAAGTTTTCTGCTGAGCTTACTTTTTAGATAGCCTAGATTATGGGCTGCCATTGGAAAGACAATTTATTTGGCTTTAAAATGACATATTGTAATATGCTATATCTTCTATAGTTTTCATGAAATAGGACCAAACCTTACCCCATACCCCAAAGTTTTATGTTGTATATTACTGTCAATACTAGCATTTAATTACGATAAATTCTATAAAAAACAAACTTTGTATGAAACCTATTTTATTTGACACAGAGACATTTCCAACTATGAAAGATACCATTAACTGGATAATTATTGTGATTTAACAGCTGTTAGCATCATAGTTTGAAGGATAGCAAGATATATGTTGCTGAAACCCGTGAAATTTTATTAAACAAGTTTCCATGAAATTTATCTGCCAACCTTTATTTTATCCGTAACACAGATTATAGGGTATCATTACAAAGCTTTTATCACTCTTTATTTTAGCATATGATAAAGTGCATTATCATCTGAAGTTGTAATGAAATGGCAAAAAACTTACCCAGCCCTTAGTTTTATGTGCAAACTACATCTGTTCGAAAACTTTGCAGTTTGCGAATTTGGGATATGGGGTAAGTCTGGTCCTATTTCATGAAAACTATTAAAGATATTTCATATTACAATATGTCACTTTAAGGCAAAATAAATTTTCTTTCCAATGATAGTCTATAAGATAGGTTAGAGTAAAAAGTAAGCTCAGCAGATGACTTACAAGATGACACATTTACCAAAAACACATACGAGTGGGCAAGACTGAGACTTTACAGTACCCTTCAAAACATGACAGCAATAACCATTCATTCCCAATATTTTGTCTGTTAAAAGTCTATCTAATATTTTTAACATGTCTCTGTAGCAAATAAAACAGATTTCATACAAATCATTGCCTTTTGTAGTATGTCTAGGTAAAAGTTTGGTAGAATTTGAGATAGTAGTGATAGTAATTTGCAATATAAACTTAGGGGTGTTGGGTAAGTTTTGGTCTTATTTCCTAAATACTTAAGAAGATATTATATATTACAATATGTCATATCAAAGAAGAAAAAATTACGTTTCTAACGATACCTCAATAGCCGGGTTATGTTACAAAATAGGCTCAGCAGATGACTTTTAATAAGACAGGTTTAACCAAACGTATGCGAGTTGGCAATTCTGTGAGTTTGTGGTACCTTCAAAATATGACTGTTACAGTTACAGCATCACAATATTTTTTCTGTTAAAAGTTTGTTTCAAGTTTCTAACATGAACCTAAAGCAAATATACTAAATTTAATACAAATCATTGCCCTTTATATTATGTCCCGGTCAATAGTTGTCAGAATTTGAGATTAGTTTTGACGGTAATTTGGAATATAAAACTTTGGGGTATGGGGTAAGTTGTGGTCCTATTTCATGAAAACTATATAAGATATTGCATATTGCAATATATTATTTTAAAGAAGAGTAAATTACCTTTCTAATGATGCCCAACTTGCTACATTATGTTAAAAAGTAAGCTCAGTAGAAGACTTACAAGAAGACAGGTTTAACAAAAATGTATGCAAGTTGGCAGTACTGTGATTTTGCAGTACCATTCAAAATATGACTGTTACAGCTAGAGCATCTGGATATTTTTCTGTCAAAAGTTTATTCAAGTTACTAACATTTACCAGTATCAAATAAAACAAATTTGATACCAATCATTGCCCTTTGTATAATGTCTAGGTAAATAATCGGTAGAATTTAAGATTAGTTTTGACAGTAATTTGTGACATAAAACTTTGGGGTATCGGTAAATTATGGCCCTATTTCATAAAAACTATAGAAGATATTGCATATTACAATATGTCATTTTAAAGCCAAATAAATTGTCTTTCCAATGGCAGCCCATAATCTAGGCTATCTAAAAAGTAAGCTCAGCAGAAAACTTACAAGACGACACATTTAACAAAAACATACGCGAGTCGGTAATACTCTGACTTCACGGTACCCTTCAAAACATGCCAGTAACAGTCATTCAATACCAATATTTTGTCTCTTTAAAGTCTAACACATATTTTTGACATGTCCCTGTACCAAATAAAATATATATTTTATACAAAGAATTGCCTTTTGTAATGTGTCTAGGAAAATAATTGGTAGAATTTGAGATTAGTTTTGACAGTAATTTGCGACATAAAACTTTGGGGTATGGGGTAAGTTTTGATCTTATTTCATAAAAACTATAGAAGATATTGCATATTGCAACATATCATTTTAAAGAAGAGTAAATTAACTTTTTAATGGTACCCCATTGGCCTCGTCATGTTCAAAATAAGCTCAGCAGAAGACTTACAAGAAGATAGGTTTAACAAAAACGAATGCGAGTCAGTAATACTGTGATTTTTCGGTACCCTTCAAAATATGACTGTTACAGCTACAGGATCCCAATATTTTTTCTGTTAAAAGTTTATTCCAAGTTTCTAACATGTACCTGTAGCAAATAACACAAAGTTCATACACAGTATTGCCTTTTGTATTATGTATAGGTAAATAATTGGTGGAATTTAGATTAGTTTTGACAGTAATTTGTGACATAAACTTTGGGGTATGGGGTAAATTATGGCCCTATTTCATGAAAACTGTAGAAGATATTGCATATTGCTATATACCATTTTCAAGAAAAATAAATTACCTTTCTAATGATACCCCATAACTTAGGTCATGTTAAACAGTAAGCTCAGCAGATCACGTACAAGAAGACAGGTTTGACAAAAATCCACGTGGGTCACAAAATCGTGATTTTGTGGTACCCTTCAAAACATGACCGTAACAGCTATTGAGTCCCTATATTTTGTCTGTTAAAATCCCATTTCTTATTCTAGGGATCCCAAGGCTTCTGAAAATTACAGGTTTGTTATCCTGTGGGGTGAGGGGGGAGGTGCACGTAGACGCCCCTCTAGCCTCGGCCTAATAGATTGTTAGTAATGCTTGCTGTATATAAAGTAAGATAAGGAGGCATAGACAATTTTCCATATACGCCTTAAACAAAATTATTTTATAGAAAAATATTTAAAAATTAAATTATAACAATAAACAGTCGTCAATAATCTATTTACTTGAAGGAGAAAATGGCAATATGACTATGTGTGCACGTTTTCGAGTCTTCTTTTTAAGGCTGTGCATTAGTTCATTGCATAACAATAAAATGCCCATTCACGATATACCAATGTAGCAAAACTTGCTATTTTAGTGACTAGAGACAATAATGCATGGTAAATACCCAATTTTGACATTTATTTTCTTCTTCAGCACATTGCAATTAGTAAATAACATCCATAAATGTGTTTGATTTGCTTCATAAGGAGGAAACAATAGTTATCGTATTTTCTTCCGGTTAAAAATACTGAATTACCAGAAAAAATCGATTTAAAGTTATCCAATTCTATGACGTCATATTTTTTCACTAAAACTTTATGCATTTTAGAAAGACCAGTATCTAAGCTTTCTAAAACTATAAGGTATATGGTATTTCAAGCCAGTTTACTTCATCAAGGAAAGAATGTTGTACCCCTACCCCTAGCTTTTGCACACCCCATACAGATACACGCAATTCAAAATTGACTCAGGAGAAGTAGTGTATAGTTAAATATCTAATGTTAACACTTTTTTTCTTGTTTAATATGTGGGAATAAATAATTCAAACACAAAAAGCAGTCAAAATTTTGCTTAATAACAAGTAAATCACAATTGTTACATGGTATTTTGGGTAAAAAATTTCAAAATTGTCAAAAAAATTCATTTTAAAGTCGTCCTATTCTATGTACACAAATTAATTTTGCTAAAGTTGGTGTTTCTCATAAAGAGCAGAATCTCAGCTTTCCAAAAATGTATGGTTTGTGCTATTTCATGCTAGTTTACTCAATGTAGGGGAGGATATAGTACCCCCTACCCCTACCCATTTTTCGCCATTTTTTGCGGTACATGCAAATCAAAACCAGCCCAGATAGGTAGTGCATCCCAAAATATCCAATGTTAACATCTTTTTTCTTGTTCAGCAGGTCCTAAAGAACAAAAAAATACTCAAGTAGTAGGGATGGGGGGGGGGGGGGGGGTGCACGGTGGGCCCCTCCAGCCCACGGACTAATATACTGAGGCAACGATTGAGTTGAATTGAATAGAGTTTTAAGTCAACATATTTCTCTGCAGGCATGCTCTGCTGACTCCGAATTGTAGTGCAATATTCAGTCCCGTATGAATTTGTCCGTGTAACTGTTTTGCCATGGACGTTTCAATAGGGTGACCGGACGATTTTTAAAACTGAAATTTTTTGCCAAAATCTTGATGGCACCTGTTGAAAGTGTTGGTACAAAGTCCAAATCTGAAAAAATAATTTGGCTAATTAGCATGATCACAATTTGGCAGCCTCTGGAAAATCAAAGTTTCCAAATTCTTTCCCTGAGAATATTGTAATGAGGAATAATGAGACAATATGACCAAAAATCGGATCAAATATTGTTAAAATGGCTCAAAGATGACTAACTGTACAATAATGAGTCTGGTGAAAGGTGCATTGATAGTTTCCAAATTATTTCTGTGAGAATATTGTATGGGTTGATGAGTCCCAGTGAAAGAAAATGGAAGATTGTCCTCACGCTGACCTTTGTGTTTACAGTATCATGGATACAAGCCATTGTTTCTAGTCAGAGACAGGTGCGCACCGGTGAAAAAGCACATTGTTCAAGTACGAGACTATTGCGAACTTTACTTCCTGCTTTGGATAAACCGTGGGCGCTAATTTGCGCTGCATAGCTTAGCTGTTTTAGAGCACAAAACAAGTAGAAAAATATCTAAGGTACAATTTGCCCGCATGGCCATTCCTTCCCTCCTGGAAAATGATGCCAAAAGTCATAGCCGTTTCAAATTAAAAATTTCGTCAGCAGTTTCTCGGAAGAAAAAAAGACCTTTTAAGGAAATTTTTGCACTCATCTTGACTTCCTAGTCTTCACAACCTTCACTGTGAAATGCAAGTATTTCCGTTCACGCGATCTCTCATAGTGACCATTCGCGTGCGAGTAGACGACTTCCAAGATGGCGTCCCGTCTGACATTTGTTGACAAAATGTGTTCATAAACTTCAAGATTTTCACGTCATTACCTTGTTCATAGACATAAATGTGCAAAACTGTTGCATACTTAAGGTGAATTTGTACAATTTATCACTACCTGGGTCCCCCTTTATGCCTTCGATTTCGAGCATTCACTCTCAGAAAACTTGTGTCAGCCCATTGTAGGGAATAGGGGGGCTCTCGTCCGGTCACCCTAGTTTAAAAGAATTCCATGGTTTTAGCAATCTGGGTACAGACAACACAGTAAAAGAGGATCACATGAAAACGTCTGAATTTGAATGTTTATCTAGAGAGAACTGGAAGACTGGATTGAATGAAAATATGGATGTAATATTTTAAGTGCTTAAAGTGAGGTTTAAATAAAGCAATGCATAAGATTTTACTTTATCCTTTTATTGTGGGATATTTTCTGATGCTATGGAGTGATGTGTTTATTGCATAATTAACATAACATTTACATAATTATTGTTATGCAAATTAGCCAGTTCTGTTCAGAAATTTCTGGGGAGAACACTATACCGGTATATATACATTATATATATATATATATATATATATATATATATATATATATATATATATATATATATATATATATATATATATATATATATATATATATACACACACATACATACACACATATATACATTGTATATATTATATATACATTATAGATATAGATAGATAGATAGATAGATAGATAGATAGATATGGAGTCTTCCCAGGAAATATAAGTGCTTGATCCAAAGCAGAGATTGCTTCAAGTACAAAGAACATTGAATAATATTTGTGACTTAATCTTCACGCATTCCTGCAATTGGACCATGCAGGTAATAGACTGAGTGCTTTCTTCATGGTCAGACATAGGCAGCTCAAAATTGTCTATCAATAGTGAACTTGAACGGTGTCTGATTATTGCAGAGATACATGAAACTTGTGTCACAGATTGTAACAATGTACACAAGATTTGAGTGTGTGTGTGTGTGTACACACACACACACACACACACACACACATATATACATATATATATATATATATATATATATGTGTGTGTGTGTGTGTGTATATATATATATATATATATATATATATATATATATGTGTGTGTGTGTGGGTGTGTGTTTGTGTGTTATATAAAATTTGTGTGATCAAACAGTTGGACAAGGTCATGTCATAACCTTACATCTGTTTTCAGGAGACTATGTATTCTGAAGGGTATTTATCCCGTGGAGCCAAGGCATCGAAAAAAAGCCAACAGAGGCAGTACAGCTGCCAGAACCTTCTACAGAGTCAAAGACATACAGTTTCTGATGCATGAGCCGATTATACAGAAATTCAGAGATTTCAAGGTGAGTGTAATAAGTATAGATTAATATGAGGTTATTACAAAAATACGCAAAGGATACACGAGAACATTGGCGCAGCGTATCACCCGACGCGAAGCGGAGGGCGATGCGCGGCGCCAATGTCCGAGTGCATCCTTTGCGATATTTTCGTAATAACCTTATTGTTATACATCTTACATTGCTGACTGTGGCATCAAATTGTCAGAGTAGTGGCCGTTTTCGTACAATGTCAACAATTTTTCTTCCGATTTATAGTGCAAATGTGGAACGCTATCTCGGACGCGCTTCTGCAAGTTCTGGATAGTGTGTGTGCACACTACACACGTACGTAAAGAGCGCGCCAGACATGTTCTGGCACTCGTCAAATGAGTCTTTTGAAACCGTTCAACAGTGAACGCGCAGATACAGCCGCAGGGGATGGGGTGCCTTGAAACCGTACGTGTTACGGAACGGGCGTTCCGTACGGCTTTTTTAGCGCACGCAAAATTCTATTGTTCTCGATGGTAGATTTATAATAATTAAGAATTATCAGCTGCAGGTACATGTAGCAGCATTTTCACACGAAGCCAAAAATACTGAAAGAAAATGTAAATGACATGAAATGTATTTCTTACACAATACCACAAGAAAACAGCCAGTCCGGAACAGGTTCCTACAACAACCCGCTGAGGGTGAACGAACTATTTTGTTTTTCACTGAAAACAGAGAGAAAAAGAATTGCCGCAAAATATATGAGTTTCAGGCAGACACCAGTCAAATTGACCAGCTATTATATCATCGAAAGCTTCAGTAAACAGGACACTTGTTACTCGGTGTCAATAAAGTCTCTCACAATATGAAAAATCATATGACACCATGCCAGAAAACTTGTGTGCTGGGGTTGTGGCTTAATGAAATTTCAATTCCCTTACAGTGAGTTACTGCTTGAAAGCAAGGATGCATTGAGCAAATACTTGGATACCTTACTGTAATTGATGTGTGAACAGTCTCAGGCTTTACACCATTAGAATATATTTTGAGAAGCCATACAAGAGTCCACACAACAGGGGAGTAAAATTGGCATTACATTGACACTGTATATTCTTCACCAGCTAACATTTCCTTTCTGATTATTTTTCAGGTGTTTATGCGCAAACTCACGAAAGCATATGGCAAAGCAGAATATGGAGCAGCAGAAAGATTGAGAAAGAATAAACCGGTGTATCGATTAGATCATATAGTCAAAGAAAGGTAGCGTTTACATTCCAAGATTCGTACTGTGACTCTTGCTCACCAAACATGACAGTTGTTTTCTCCCAATATGACATGTGTACCGATTTGATCATGCAAAATACAGATGATGGTTCTGCCCAAGTTACATCAGCTGATCAACTATCCGTCACCTGTGCACTTTATTTCCCATTAACCCTTTTTCTGCAAAGTTCATATTTCACCATCAGGTCAAGTTTATTTCAACCACTAAAGCACAATATGTCCCATTTGGTGCATTTTAACAAAAAATTTAACATTCGAAGACCCCTGAAATCACAGATACTGTAAACATGATTTTTATGGACTAAAACTATTGGAACAGACCAAGCCAAATGGGTGGAAATATGTATGGTTTTGGTTCCGTACCATTTTCACTGAGTTTGCTGATGGGGAACTTGAAGTGATACTGTTTTGCAGGGAAAGGGTCACAGGAACCATACTATATACCCATTTACAGGTCTTCCAATGTCACCTCACTGCATCAAGGACTTAAAGTATCTTCCAGGGACATTTCCCCCTTTGCACCATGTATTCCTGTTATTTCTGGCTGAACTTAATCTAAACTCTGAAATGTGCTTCACAGCCATCTAAATGTTTCATTGTATGAGTCTGACTGATGAAATTTATCAAAATGTTATCATGCTTCTATAACCAGTTTCAGAAGTTGTTCCAAACTTGCCACAGGAGTGGCACTGATTTGTTGCAAACTGCAATGAAAATCAAAGAGTTGTATATCAAACCCATAATGAAAGACACTCTGGAGAGTATACTATCTGGTACACTTCAGATACAGAGAATCATGTTATTTTACCGCTCATGTGACATTGCATACCAGTTGAATAAGAATCAACATGTCTTCTGAAATAAAGACAAATGCCGTCCATTTTTGGAAATAATGAAAGAAAATTAAATTCAACTTTGAACATTTGGTCATGTGATCGTTACTAAACAAGGAATCGGTGATACTGAAATGCAAATGGACATAAATAATTTCAAGAAAATTTTACCACAAACAGGGTTAAATGCACTAATCAGTTCTGACCAGCAATTGGATTTATCATTTTGACTTCGACAGTTACAGTAGAAGCCTACTGTAAAACAACACTATCATTTGTCAGTGTTTGCCACAACTAAACTAAAAGTTCTGATCCTGTAGTAAATTTTTAAACCATTTCACAAAGCGATGACAGAAGTGTGATAATATTCAGATCAATTTCATCAATCATTCTCAAATGTCAACCAGTGTAAGTCAGTATATGCTAATGCCATTGTGGTTGCTCTATCATCACAGATATCCGACATTCATAGATTCCCTCCGAGACTTGGATGATCCGTTGACGATGTGCTTCCTGTTTTCAACATTACCCAGATTGAAAGTTGTTCAGGTAGACCTCATACAGAAGTGCCAACGACTGACTGTAGAATTCATGCACTATGTCATCACAGCAAGGGCACTAAGAAAGGTCAGTTTCTATGAGAGTGTGAAGGGCAGTATTGGAGTATATTTTACTCCGTACCCCAGTGATGTTACCAGGCTTGCCCGTTGCATATCAATGCAATCATATTGTAGGACATTAGAAATGGGACTAGGGTTCCCAAACTGTTGCATAAACACTGTTTACTGGTAATCATTTTCTTCGTTTGTCTTTGAGTATTCCTCTTTCTTTGTAAATATAACTATTTCGAAAGAGCTACATAAAAGAAGCATTGCCAAAACCATAAAATAATCGCAATAACGTCCCTCCCAGCCCATACTGGACTCAAGCAAACTTTGCACTCCATAATGAACGCAGCTACACCTGTCATATCGCTTTAAAAGTTTGGAATTGGTCAAGTAAATGACCCTGCGACACTATCACATCTGCATAAAATCTGAATATTTATTCTACTTGTATATCTTTCCTGCAGGTTTTTCTTTCAATCAAAGGCATTTACTATCAAGTTGAGATTCAAGGCCAGACTATAACCTGGGTGACACCTCACAAGTTCAGTTTTCAGGTAAGTTCCTGTGTGAATACCAATTGAAAAGAATTGTACAAATTTTATATGCATTGACACCCATCACTGTGTGTCATATCTGGCTCAATCTGCTGTCTTTGATGTTTGCTAATGTACAAATTTATTTTCATTTAGGATCCAGAAGATGTTGATTTTAAAGTCATGGCTACGTTTGTCCAGTTTTACTCCACCTTGCTGGGCTTTGTGAATTTTAGATTGTATCATTCACTGAATCTGCACTACCCTCCTAAGGTAAGCTATGGTAATTTTGAAGAGAACTATCAGGTTGTCATGATGACGGACAGTAAAGTTACCGGTAGTATCAAACTCATTCATGCTACAATTGCAAAATATTCAATTTTAGCAGGACATTGGCCAAACTGAGAAGCTAGTCACTGATTTTGGCCCTGCCATATTTTTTCACTAATTGAGTGGTATTTACCGACTGCTAAGTCTCCTTTCCCCAAACAAACACCAATTCATGTAGGTTTGCTACCTAGATAAAACTGAATAACGCTTGGACCACACGGAATGATTTTACAAATGAATATAATCCTGTTGGTCTCAGTTGCTAGACTAGGTCATGACCACCCCTCCCCCCAAAGAAAACGAACAAACAGCAAAACTAAATCCAAAAAAATTATTTTTTGCATGGGAGTCATTGTTGTGCTGTCATCTGTTTGAATTTTTTTTGAACAATGTGCTGTGTAATATATGTATTTTAAAAGTGATTGCTTCTCTTGGTTTTTTGTAGTGAAGTTAGCATTGTATGTATATTCAGAGTGTCTAGTGTTGCCCTTGAATAAAGGGAGAAAAACATGTACCACAGATAACCTTAGAATCTTGTCCTGTTGCTGATACAGTTGGCGTTGATGGAAGGAACCAGCAGGAAAGATGATGACAAGACATACTGCCTAGATACAGAGGATACTGCAGAGAGACTAGCTGCTCTTTCACAGAGCCTAGTAACCGTCTCTAAGGATGCAGCTGTAGATGACGTAGAAGGTGATGAATTCCCTGCGGGAGGAGTAAGTATATCTGAAATAAAAATCAGGCAATTCATGAGCATATTGATGATAAAAACTTTAATTTCATTTTGTTTAATATTTTCGTTAGATGAACAGATATAATTTGTTTATGGTCCTGTTTTGAACTTTGAACTTGACATAAATTGTGAATATTGACATGATGGATTAAACATTTATAATTACTGCGGAAATGATAAACAATGACTATCAGGGTACTCTATTTTGTCAAACTGTCATGACCCAACCTTTGATTTTCAGTCTGAAGATCCAGAACTGATAGAGAAAGCCAAAGAAGAGGAAGAGAAGCTGAAAAAATTACAAAATCTTTTTTCAAATTGTAAAATATTCCTATCGAGAGAGGTTCCTAGAGAGTCCCTCACATTCATCATAAGGTAAGACAATACTTTCAGTCATTTCTCCAGTTCTCATTGTGTCATTTTTTCTGCCACTTAAACTTCAACTTTCACAAAGCTTTGATTAATTCTCTGCCACATTTCTGAAGAATTTCATTGCTTTCAATGGTCTCACAGCGTGTGTATAATGGAGAAATTTCAATGAAGATGTTGGTGTAACAAATATCAGTGAAGGGACAGTGACCACTGGTGGCGCTGTTTTCAATAATATATTTATATTGAGAAAGAACTGTTGACAGTGATGTCATCGGGTTTGTCCTTATGAATTGCTGGTACTCAATGTGATTGTATGCCAGATATTTTTTGTCAACAGTATCTGAGACTAACAGTTTGAAAGCTCTTGCAGGTTTTCTTTCGGTCTTCAGTCTTTTGCCCATGGACTGTGAACATATAATGCATAAAGAGTATGCACAGACACTTGTTTGCACTCATGAAACATTATTTAATTGTACAGTCTTGTTCATTCTGTAAATGCCCTAAAGTGACACCAGTTAATTTTTGTTTTACTATGGACACATATTTTACACATTGTTGGTAGTAGACCTGGATATTTGTGTCGGCCGGAGTTGTGCAGATACACTTGTTTGCTTGTTCCTGATTAATGACACAGTTCTGTATTCTACTCATTAATTGTGGGCAGTGCTAACATCACGGAATATATGCAATTTTGTATAGTCTACATTGTTTGACAAGTGTCAGCATTCCACTTTGCTTTCATCTTCAGGAGTTGTGGAGGTCAGTCGTCTTGGGACAAAGTACTCAGCATGGGTGCTACGTTTGAGGAATCTGACGAAAGTATTACACATCAAATTGTTGATCGACCAAAACAAGACAAGCAGTACCTCTCCAGGTTAGTGCAGATAACAAGGTGCCTCAGTTCATCTCAATTCAACCTGTTCACCCCAACGCCCTGTGGACAGGTCCACAATCACCACTTATAACAATTGATTTGGGCCAAACCATGGTTATGAAAGGTTGAAGGTTTCACAATCAAATTGCATTGGGACTGTTGTTTTCTTCAGCAATGTGAAACATCCATGGGAAATGAGGATGAAACAGTTGATATTGAAATTTAAGATATATAGATTTTGTGACAAACTGATAGAGGATAAGATTTCACTAAAAAAATGAGTATTTTAATTTCACTTGTACATATCATCGATCACAGAAATACAAACCCCCATAATCAAAGTATCTTTGCTCTGTTGTCTTTATTTCTTCAGATATTATATCCAGCCACAGTGGGTGTTTGATAGTGTCAATGCTGGTATGCTCCTACCAGTAGAAGATTACTTTCAAGGTGTGGTTCTACCCCCTCACCTCTCCCCATTTGTGGAGGAGAAGGAGGGAGATTATGTCCCTCCAGAGAAACAAGCACTGCTTGACAAACAGAGGGGAGTTGATTCAGGTAAGTTGATTTCTTTTCCAGTGCGTATAGACAAGATTTTCAAGATGGCATGTTTCCTTGATAACTTTCACAAAACACTATTTTCCCTTAAATTTGTCTTACACCCATGGCTATTCAACTCTTCATTCAGCCAAAGCAAATCAAGGATACTGAAGGTGATCAAAGGGCATTTCACAGTGGACTCACTGTGGTCAAAATTGAGATCATATCATGTACAATATAGTTCTTAGACACGCAATGTCTGACGTCAGGCACCACTTTGGTACATCCTACATCATATGCTAATATATCTTTTAATTGCCTCTTTCGCTCACTTCAAAGCACCACTACCGTAATATTCAACATGGCAGAATCAACATTTGGATGACCAAATGTACAAACCCAGAAGAAAGCCATTTTTATATTATCACAACTGGAAGTTGTGATATAGAGGTGGTTTCAACCGGTGTTTGATGTCGTCCATTTCCGTAAACGACAAAAAGTCAAAAACTGCTGAACAGACTGCGTTGATATTTGATACCGATACATAGACTGGTTCCAAGGTTCCAATTCCGGAAAATGGAGCCAAACGGAGCGCCGGTTAGATAGTTTTGGGAAATTTCTAACCCCCCTTTTTATCTAATTGATTTTAGGGGTCTTTCATATATGTAGTTTTGGAATGTACACCAATCCTGCATTGTGGACTGTTTTATGAGTTGTTGAACAGAAATGAGGTTTTGATGAATGTTAGAAATATGCAGGATGGCTGATTCGAAGTATAAGAGATTTCTATGGTCTTTTGGGCATCAAAAGCATTAAAAAAAACATTTCATAGTTTAGATTCTCACTTTTGAGATGACCCTAGGCATTTGTTAAGTAAACATCCTTGAGTCAATATACAGATTTTGACATTCCAGAGATTAAGTATCCACAACCTCACATGTTACAGTCTTTCACTACAATGGTATGGCCCAAACCCATCGTTATCAATAGAGGTGTGGACCTGTCTACAGGAAATTGGGGTGAACAGGTTAGACAATGACGTTACAAGTTGTAGGTTAGTTATCAAGGTAACACCAGCATAGAGTCCTGAGCATCTGTCCATGTGTTCTCACAGCAAATTACAGGGAAAAAAATTATTTGAGAAGTTTCTCTCCTTTAAATAGAAGTATATTACAATTTAAACCTGTCATGGATAGATTGCTCTCAAATGATCTGAAACACAGTTATTGCCCATTAGCAACAAATCTATAGCAAGATTTATGTAAAGTTCATGAACTTACATAAGGTATTAGACAAAAGATGAGCATGACTTTGCTACTTTTCAACATTTATTTCAATCCGATTTCCCCAGCTTAGTGTATAATTTTGTAATCTTAATTATTGTCAACTTAGCTTTACTAACTTATTCATACCTCATTATTCTTACACTACTGTTATACCTTATAACCACAAAATTTCAAGAGATGCATATATGATTGTCACTTAACAAACAATTTACAAATATGTCTTCTGCTTTTTCTCCGTATACATATACATGTCTCTTTTCTCATAAAAATGAGCTTAAAATCGCAATGTGAAAAATAGTCTTTCAGCTATATGTTGCTCATTGACTTCGTGGTCTGTCTAATTCACAGTGAGTGTGGTTGTTGATAAATGCCGATAATACTAGGCGGTCATTATGTCCAAGCGCCATTGGCGGTATTTTTTAACATAATGACCATAGGTCATTATTAGTCCCCGCGGACGAAGTCCGGCGGGGACTTATAGATTGGGTCCCGTCCGTGTGTCCGTCCGTCCGTCCGTCCGTCCGTCCGTCCGTCCGTCCGTCATCAACAGTTTCTCAGACACTGCCAAACCAATTTTGTTCAAACTTGGCACAAAGGCATAGCACTATGACCTACAGATGCACATCGATTTATTTTGCGATACGATCCAATATGGCCGCCAGGCGGCCATTTTATTACAATTTTTTCATGTACGGAGCCATAACTCAGACATGTTTCAACCGATTTTATTCAAAGTTGGTACAAGGACATTGACCAATGTCATAGATATGCATGTCAATTTGTTTTGTGATATGATCCAATATGGCCGCCAGGCGGCCATTTTATTACGATTTTTTCATGTACAGAGCCATAACTCAGGCATGTTTCAACCAATTTTATTCAAAGTTGGTACAAGGACAATGACCAATGTCATACATATGCACATTGATTTGTTTTGTGATACGATCCAATATGGCCGCCAGGCGGCCATTTTGTTTCGATTTTTTCATGTACAGTGCCATAACTCAGGCATATCTCAACCGATTTTATTCAAACTTGGTACAAGGACATTGACCTATGTCATATATATGCATGTCGATTTGTTTTGTGATACGATCCAATATGGCCACCAGGCAGCCATTTTATTACGATTTTTTCATGTACAGCGCCATAACTCAGACATGTTTCAACAGATTTTATTCAAAGTTGGTACAAGGACATTGACCAATGTCATATATATGCATGTGGATTTGTTTTGTGATATGATCCAATATGGCCGCCAGGCGGCCATTTTGTTATGATTTTTTCGTGTACAAAGCCATAATTCAGGCATATCTCAACTGATTTTATTCAAAGTTGGTACAAGGACATTGACCTATGTTATACTTATGCACATTGAATTGTTTTGTGATACGATCCAATATGGCCGCCTTGTGGCCATTTTTTTTACGACTTTCCATGTCCTGAACAATAACTCAGACATGTATCAAGCAAATTTATTCAAAGTTGGTACAAGGACATTGACTTATAGTATACATAAGTACATTGATTTGTTTCTCGATATGGTCTGATATGGCCACATGGTAGCAATTTTGTTATGGTTTTTTTCATGTCGAGAGCCATAACTCTAGCAAGTCTCAACTGATTTTATTCAAAGTTTGTACCTGGACATTGACTTATGTAATACATATACGTGTTGATTTTTTAAACAGTAAGATCAAATATCGCTGCGTGGCGGCAAATTTGTTACGATTTTCTCATGTACTGAGCCATAACTCAGACATACCGGTATTTCCACCAGTATCATTCAAAGTTGGTACAAGGACATTGACCTATTTCATACATGCTCGTCAGTTGTTTCACGTCATGTAGCAGTATCATGTCAATTATTGAAGTTTCATAATGAGGCTGATATGTCAAGAAATACTGCATCAAATTTCATGAAACTTTGTACAGATGTTAAGCTCACATTGCTTTAACAGTGAAAAAGACATTTATCAGTGTCATTTTAATTAATTTGTAATTGCATATGTAATGAACTTTCCTAATTGGAGTGATATATCCACAAATACAACGTCAAATTTGATGAAACTTGATACAGATGTTGATCTCATAGTGTTGTAAATACTACATTAAACTTTATGAAATATGGTACCGGTTATCTATTAGTGTTAGGATAGAATGAAAAAATGTTTTGCAACATCCTGTCAACTAATTCCCAGTTGACTCATTTAATTACCTTTAGGATAGTGGCCTACATTGGTTTTATGTTTTTCATCACCATGGAACTCATTCTTGGCCATTGAGTGCCATCTGTATCAAAGTATTTTTATCACAGAACCTGTAATCAAAGTACCCATTAGCAAGCGGGGACTGGTGTCATCAACGATGACTTGTCACATCTGGAAGTTGTGATATAGGGTTAGCTTCAACCGGTGGTGTACAGTGTCCATTTTCCGTAAACGACAAAAAGTCAAAAACCGCTGAACAGACTGCATTGATATTTGGTAGAGATATTCAGACTAATTCCAAGGTTCCGATTCCGAAAAATGGAGCCAAACGGAGCAGCGGTTAGATAGTTTTGGGAAATTTCTAACCCCCCTTTAACTAATTGATTTTAGGGGTCTTTCATATATGTAGTTTTGGAATGTACACCAATCCTGCATTGTGGACTATTTAATGAGTTGTGGAACAGAAATGAGGTTTTGATGAATGTTACAAATATGCAGGATGGCTGATTCAAAGTATCAGAGATTTTCATGCACTTTTGGTAATAAAATTGATAAAAAACAACATATTTAATGTTTTAGATTTCTCACATTTGTTATGACCCTTAACATTACAGACTTGATGACATAACTAGCTGCTGGACCTGTTTACTGGCGCATTGATTTAAAGACAAAGATCGTTTTATTTTGTAATAAGGACGTGTGATTTCGTAAACATAGTCTATTAGCCTGGAAATGTGATTTTTGCGAATATTGCTACCCCACTGACAAACAGTGTGGTTTGAAAATGGCTGGAATTCACTACTTCGGGACTTTGTTTTCTGTGTGCATTTACAGACAAACTCCAAACCCGCAGCACCTACCCATTCAGTATTTCATGTACAGGTGTACCCAGAGATAGAGTAGTTTCACAATGTGCCAGTTGTGATCAAGTGCCATTGGCGCTATTTTTATATTATCATGCATATGCTGCCAATTCAACAAAGAAATCTGTCTTTGGCAGCTGAACTGAATTATATATCAGTGTCCTCTTGCTGTCAGCTGTGTTGAGCATTGCTTCAGTCCTCTGACAAAGCATTTCCTGAGACAGATTATTCCCAACCGAGAAGTTTCTCCTAAAGTCTTTGATATGGAAAAAATATGAAACTGGCTTATAGGAACTTGATAGAAAAAATGTACTTGAATGACAGTCAGTAGTTGATTTCTTTTGAGCACACTAGACCTTGTCACTAGACCTTGTCATTAAGACCTTGTCATTAAGACAGTAAAATTGTACTTTCTTTCAACCAGGAATTTCCCGAACTGAGTCCTCCGAGTCTGAAGAAGAGGAAGAAGAAGAAGAAGAAGAAGAAGAGGCAAAAGATGAAGAGGTTGATGATGGAGATGCAATGGAAGATGAAGATGAGGATGAAGAGGGAGATGATGATGATGGTGAGGAGGAGGAGGAGGAGGAGGGAGAAGAAGAGGAAGAGGAAGAAGAGGTTGAGAGTGGTGATGATATGTATACGGAATCCAAAAAACAAAGCAAGGAATCAAAAAAGAACAGAAAACGAAAATTAGAGGTAAAGATTAATTTGTAAATCTTTGTTGCTGAACCTTGTTGATCATCAAATGTTGTACCGTAGATGAATTTCTTTAAGTGTCCCCCATTTAAAAGATGATTTTAACTTTGCCTTTGTAGATTTCTATACACCAAAGATAAACTGATTATAATATTTCCCTCAGTTTTTTTGCCAGTGATTCAGAAGTGTACAATCTGGTTGCTATGTCCTACCGCCACAGCAATTGTTGTAATAAATCCCTCATACCATCAAGATGTTCTTTAAAAAGCGATGTAAGCTGACATCAGAATAAGACCAGGTTGATTGCCATCACCAACTAATACTATGTGGTTGCCCTATGACCAATAATATTTTCCAGATTAAAGCATTGCATAATGGGGAGAGTATCATATAGCCTTTATTTTTACACTCTTTTTCATCTATCATCGAACGCGCAACTTCATGTGAATGTTGATACATCTCATGAATTCATCAGTGTGTTTCCTTTGAAACTTCATGAGTTGATAAGGAACTTCCTAGGAAGATTTCAGACGCCGCCACGCCGCGCTGGCAACAAGTTTACAAGTTTATGTAAACATAAGATACACTGTACGCAAACGACTGACTTGAACGTCATATTCCTAGCTACTTGAATACATACCTTTACATTAGCGATTCATGTGAATTGTTCAAAAACAATGGGCGAAGTTTTAGCCCGGTAAAGTGTATGCTTGAATTTCATTTCATTACGACAACTAAAATGCGAATAACAGATCGCGGTTACAAAAATAGTTTTGGCGGCAAAGTTGAGGGTTGCTGCAACATTGTACAACTGCCGTGCACAGTATAGTACACACTTCCACAGACAAAATGCAACATGGTTTTCCGACACCATTTCTGACGCAAAGACGCATCTGAGAACTTCACTTGAAAGGCGTGACTTGTGGTAAAATTGCATCGACGACCGGAGTGTCTAAATCAACAGCGCACAGTATCTGCTGCAAATACGAGAGAACAGGCTCCCTTAGTGATAGACCAGCGCGAGAACGTACTAAAGTTGTCGACAACGTTCTCCAACATATCGAGCTATACAAAAGGCGGCAGCCAAGTATTTACTTGTACGAAATCAGAAGGTAGCTTCTTGATGATAACGTTTGTACGGCCGAAAACGTACCATCGCTGGTGACAATCCACCGAGCGATATCCGAATACCTGAACATGAGTCGAAAGAAAATATCAAGTCTTGCTGCTGAATCAATGACTCCAGCTATCGAACAATATACACTGGATTTCATAGAAACTGTTTCTGATTACAATATAAATCAAATTCATTGGTTTGATGAGTCTTCGGTGATCCGAACTTCAGGCAATCGTCGTTTTGGACACGCAGAAATTGGAACACCGGCAGTTGAAATACAACGGCATGCATCGAACGCTACATACACGATCAACATCCTTGTCAGTGCTATACGGGTGTCGATCATTCCGATGTGATCGTTGGAACATCAAACTTGCTGGAGTCATTGAACTTTTTTCGATGAGGCTGTTCGAGTTACTGATAATTTTGGAAATCCTTGTTTGGCCGTCGGTGACTGTGTAATTATGGATAATTGCGGTTTCCACCACGCCCGATATGTTGAGCAAAATCTCCAACGACTATTGCAGGCGAGAGGGGTTCGACTGATTTACCAGCCACCATATAATCCCCAGTTCAACGTTTGCGAGCCGTGTTTCAACAATATAAAGAGCGAGCTGAGATCTCATCAAGATTTCGCCTACAGGTTCACTGAACTAGCAACCGCTAATGCCATAGCAAACATTACTCCCGGTGCTTGTCGTTTCTTTGCGAGAGAATGTGGTTACATTTGAAAATGGGACCGTCATCATTCATAGTATCGTCACTACACGCACGTATATTTGTGCCGGGGTGAGGAAATGAGCTAGCGCAATGTTGACTCTCAAAACGAACCTGCGCGATGTTGATTCTCAAAAGGAAAGTTCGAGTACATTTGTTTCTCTCTTGAAATGTGAATCTTTCCTATTTCATAAGAGTGTAAGAACGTTTCTCTGCCCGAAACTGGTGGCGATGTCCCATCCTGAACGTAAATCTTCGCCTTTAAAGTTCCACCTCGGCATTTTAAACTTTCACTTACTAGCTTCCATTCTCATGAATTCATCCTCTTTATGTACACGGGTGTTATCTTTTGTGCACCATAGTATTGGAAGTGAACATTAAACACAAATTCTGATGACATTTTCATTTACAAAACTCATCAGCACCATGGACAAACCAACAAAAGTTTGGAAAAACTCTAACACCGCAGAAAGCATCGAGCGTTTCAGCGACAACTGTGCATGCTCTCAGCGAAAATAATTGTGGCGCACGCGCGTTGTATGCCCCAGCAAGTTTTATTTGTTGGCGCCGACTTGTCTGGCAAGTCTGTAGCAATATTATTAATTACATCGTTGAGGCGAAGAACTCTCTGAGGAAGTTCCTTATCAACTCATGAAGTTTCAAAGGAAACACACTGATGAATTCATGAGATGTATCAACATTCACATGAAGTTGGGCGTTCGATGATAGATGAAAAAGAGTGTAATGGTCAGCAGACACAACTTTTGGCACATTGCGTATTACGGTATCACAATTTGTTTGATGTGTAATAGTTTACCTTTGACCCTTTCACAATAATGGTTTGGCCCAAACCCATTGTTATCAGTGCTAACTTTGGAACTGTTTACAAGGAATAGGGGTACACAGGTTCGACCTTTCACAACCAGACTAAATGGTATAAGCCTGTTGTTTTCGATAATGTGATGAATCACATATGGCTGAACAGAGTAAAGTGAATCAATGGTAATATTTTATGCAATGTACAAATTCTGTGGCAATAACTCCACGTCAGTCTTTAAGTTTTCCAACAGTTCATATTAATACAACCATCTTTGGTTTACTCTCAGGTGCAGAATCTCAGCACGCTCTCCGTGGAAGCTGGTGAGGTGGAACTGGAAGATCCAAAAAGAAGGAAAGACAGACAACAAATGGAAGAGAAAAAGTTAGCTGTAATGATGATTCCAAAGAAGAAGAAGCGTCTGTACAATAAAATCATGTTCAAGAGAAAAATGCAAGCTAAAGAGGTATTTTCATGGTTTATGAAAATTCTAGATTTAAAGATTTCATGTTAGTTTTTGCATGATATACATTTCATTTGTGTTATGCATGAAATGTACAGAATTGACAATATATCTGGAGTATTGTTAAGAAAAGTTATACCAAACAAAAACATTTTATTTCCAGCAGTTTTATTTTGTTTCTTTCTTTCTATCTTGTCTTCTTAGAATTGTGTTTCCTCTTACAGATGCTTTAAACAAAAGCTGTTCATTTTCTTCTTTACATACATATCCGTTCTGGAGAAATCAGAACTATGACAGAATCATTTATGAAATTGTAATTCTGGCTGCTGTGTACATTAATAGTATGGATGCCATTGTTACAGATTTGCATTGATTCTTTGGTTACTGATATCAGATGTTCCCCATTTTTGAAAAGCTTCACAGGTTTAGTTACTGAAAACATCAGCTCCCAGTCCAGTAATTGCAGTGTTTTGCTATTTGTTTCAGGCAAGGAAGCTAACATGGAAAAGGAAAGAGTTTGATAAAACCATGAAGAAGAAAAAGAAGTCAAGGACAGATAAATAGGACAATGAAACCAAAAAACATGACTTGATTAGAGATCAGAAACTTGACTTTACATATTTATAACACTGCTGCTCCTTCCCGATGCACAAGTTCTCCTGTTTTTGATAGGAGAAGCACAATATTTGCAAAGAAGTTGGGAGACAGCAAAATGTTATCAAGCTGGTGTTCAGAATGAAATTTGTTTATGTGACAAACAGTATAGAAACATCATGTACAAGTTGTTTTATCAGAATCATTTGGAAGTAACCTATAGAATTAAAAGACTTACTCCAACTTTTGTCTCATGTACATTTAGTGTGATTATGTATGTCAGATTTTGCAATATCTCTTCAGGGATGTGCAAAATTCATCAAGCATTTTCACTGTACTCATTTTCCATTGAATGTGTGTCGGTGGTTCATTGGATCATAGGAATGAAAAATTTGATGACCAAAGGACAAATTTTGAACCAAAACTCTGACCATTTGATTTTCCAAGCCGTTCTTATTAAATTTTCTCGTCTGATGATAATCTACATTTATGTGACGGTCCAAAGTGAAGTGCCAGTGTCATTGAGTGCTTAGACATCCCATAATACTTTTGCAATATAATAGGAAGGGCAAAACAAGGTGGTGACGGACAGTGTTGAGAAGTTTTGTAATGGGGAAAGGGTCTGTTATGTCAGAGGTTTTGAGTGCTGATGAGATGTTTTGAAGCTGGTGGATGGGCAGGGAAGCTCTGAAATCATGACAAGATTGCAGTCATGAATTGCTTTCTCTTTCCTCTCCTAATTTAATTTTGTTCACAACTCTTACAGAAGTTTGTCAAATATTATATATAATTGCCTGAATACATGGGTTTATGTGCTTGAGAGCAGACGCCAGGAGGGCAAATTGTCTCCTGCTGCGAAGGTACATAAACCCATGTATTCAGGCAATAATATTTTTATTACATGCCTCTTCACAGATAACGCTATTAGTTACATGCAAGGCAGTCTTAAACAATTTTACCATTATTGACCAGCATCAAACATATTTTAACGAAAGTCAAAATAGCAGTGCGCGCATGGATATTTTACATCTAGCGTTAAGCGTCTACTTTGACGTCGAAAACGTCGAAGGGCTTCACCGGACCGGGTAACTATGGAAACCAGTCAGTACATCGTTCACACAGCCCGCTAACTCCCCAGATGTTCCTATTCAAATCAATGCACTGATTTGCGCTCTTATCAAGGCATATGATAAAGATGTTTAAACATCTTGTTACACAATTTATTTGGCAGTTTAAAAAATTACCTTGCTTCCTTTGAATTCCTTGAATTATATTTAATCAATTGGTTTGAAATTTGCATATGTAAACTTGTGGGTGGGGGGGGTGCCTCAAATTGTCATTTTGTGCAAAAATTCTCTTTGTTAGTCCCCACGGACACCGTCCGGGGGGACTTATAGGTTTGGTCATGTCCGTGCGTCCGTCCGTCCGTGCGTGCGTCCGTCCGTTCACGCAGATATCTCAGAGACGCCTGGAGCGATTTCGTTCAAACTTGGTACAAGGATAGTACCATACCTCATACAGATGCACGTCGATTTGTTTCACAATGCGATCAAATTTGGCCGTGGTAGAGGACTTTTTAGTTTTCACCTCCATAGACTCCCATGTATAAGGCAGACCATAGACTCCCATGTATAAGGCAGACCATAGACTCCCATGTATAAGGCAGTCCATAGACTCCCATGTATAAGGCAGTCCATAGACTCCCATGTATAAGGCAGTACATAGACTCCCATGTATAAGGCCAAGAAAAATAAAAATTTAGTTTCTCATCGTATTCATATTGCAAAAAGGATGCAGTGACACAGTTTTTAGTCTCCACAGATAAAGTCCAGGGGCTCATAGATTGGGTCATGTCAGTCCGTGAGTCCATCCACGTGAGTCCATCCGTTCACGCAGATATCTCAGACACTTTGAAAAAATGTCATGTGACCTCGGTGACCTTTGACCTCGAATATACTAGAAACAAAGCAGCAAATTTGATAAACCTTGGTATAGATGTTGATCTTGCAGCATTGTAAAAGCATATATATTTTACCAGTATCATGCCAATTTGCATATTTAAAAAAATTTTGTAATTAGGGTGATAAGTCCAGAAATACTGCATCAACTTTGTACAGTTGTTGAACTCACAGTACTGAAATGATGCAAAAAGGCGTTTAATGTTACAATGTCAATTAATTGATAATTTGCATATGTAATGAACTATCCTAATCAATGTGATATATCCAGAAATACTGCATCAAATTTGATGACACATGGTACAGATGTTGATCTTTCAGCGCTGGTATAGCGTGCAAAACCATTAAGCATTATGTCAGTTAATTGCTAATCTGCATATTCTTGGTAAACTTTCGTAATTAGGGTGATATGTTCAGAAGTTCTGCAGCAAACTTGATGAAGCTTGGTACAGATTTTGATTTCACAATGTTGTAATAGAATGCAATGACATTTAGTTGTATTTTAGAATGAATGTCCAGAAGCACTGCATCAGTGTCACGAAACTTGGTACAGATGTTTATCTTACACTGTTACAAAAGCACACAAAATCATTTAGCAACATCCTGTCAATTATTGACCAATTAACATATTTAATGACCTTTCGTAATTAGGATGGCAGGCCAGATTGCCGTACTTTTTCACCACAAGGGTATGGACCAACCTCATTGTTTTTAGTCCTCTGGGGGACTTATAAATTTGGTCATGTCGGTGTGTCCATACGTACGTCACGTCGTACGTCTGTTCATGCAAATACCTCATAGATGCCAGGAGTGATTTCATTCAAACTTGGTACAAGGATTACTAATAATGTCATTCATATGCACCTTGATTTGTGTTTTGATATGACCAAATATGGTCGCATGATAGCCACTTTTGTTTATAAATCATCAACCATATGGGATCAATGTCATTGACAGTGACTTTTTAAAAAAGAACTCTGTATTTTCCTCATATCAGTAGGCAGAGAAATAATGGATGAACATATATTTATCCTTTTCAATGGCATACTAGGAAGAAAGCAATTAGGTAACAAGGATTGCAATTTGATCGTTTGTAGAACCCAGTCAATTTGAAAGGCAAAATCAGGTGGTGAGAAAGAGCTTTAGGAACTATTGTAACGAAAATAGGACCAGATGTGAGGTTTCCTACAGGGCCCTGGATATCAGTGGGCGGGAGGGAGGGAAGCTATCATCAAATCATGACATCATGGTAGTTGTGAAATGCTTTCACTTCCTCTTCAAATTTTGATTCCGTTCAAAAACTCTTACAGTACATTGTAAAATGAACATGTAAAATACCTTTGGTTTCAAGCAATTTCTCAAAATCGGATTTTCAGTTTTCCTTGCGGTGACTTTCTTCATGTTTGACCAAATAGTTTTGAAGTTTGTGTACGTGAATTTTGTCTTTTTAGCCAAAGCATGTCTGTGTCTAATGTATACCAGTTGATGATGACAATGCACGGAGCAGCTTTTACCGACATAATTTCCTTTAAAACGTTCAAGATCTGTATTGCAAGTGTTGCATATAATGGTAATTTTCCAGAAAGATGACCAATCTGTCTGAGGCAGAAACCCCAAGGTGTTGAATTGCAGATTTTACATATAGTCCCTGGGTCAGACCATAAGCCTGCCATGACATTGGCCAGCAAATGTGCGTCTCACAATGAAGAGGATTGTGCTCGATGTTTCTGGAATACATGAGTGTCTCATACTGTGAGAATAATTGAAAAGTGTTTGGTCACTTTGCAAGATATCAACTGTGAGAAGTTTAAGCGCTCAGAATATAGTCGTGCTTGACCAGTCCCATTGTTCATGTCGGCTAAAATTGCAAGAACACTTTTGTATGCATGGACGTGTTCCAGCTACATTCAAAAAAGGAAGAACAAAAACCTGGTCGCAGAGTCATACCCCGGCTGTTCAACAAACCATTTCATTTCCATATTTGTCCATCATAATATCAAAGAAGCCATTTATGTGGGCGAGGATGGCATTGTGAATGGGCAAGTCATTGAAAGGTGATTGTAATGTCATGGACCATGGAGTTTAAGTCGAAACTTATGTGGGTGGAAATACCTGTTTTGGACTTTCCAACTTTCTGTTAGAAAGGGAAGCTGTAACGTGTACCTACCAAAAGATTCTAATGATTACATTAATACAGGATGACAGTGCCGTAACTGCCGTGGTTATCTATTTTTCCTAGAGCTCACGTGTGCGGAAGTATGACAAAATAGAGGCCAGCCCAGGCAGGTGCGTTAATTAATCAGTGTAACATAATGCTCAGTTGAAATCAGCAAAATTACGTACCGATGTAACAGTTATGCAGGCAGTTGAATTAATGGGGAATTTTTATAAATTGATTTTCTTCAAATCTAAAGGAGCGTATTTTTGTATCTCAGAAATTGTATTGATAACATCAGGCCTGATGAAAGATTATAATGCTTACTCCATCAGTTTCTATCCTCAATTATCAGTTATTTATGGAAGTATTTTTAACGCATTTTATACAAAAATGTGGCGCAAGTTCATGATCTCTTTCCATCGCAATTTGATATTCCGAGGTGACACCTGTACTTGACCTGCAGCAAATAATTAGTAAAGGGTAGCTTCCTATTTGCCATTTTCACAGCATCAAATGTTTCATTTATACAATTGTTATATCTCAAAATAGTACAACTTCAAAGCTTGAAAGCAAAATTAGAGATTCTTTGTAGAAATATTACAAAACTCATTCCAGAAGGTGTAAAGTAATTTACAAAAGTAGTATAAATGCTCTTTTTTGGTCACTCCAATTACACAGTGTGCAAATTGAAATGACACAAATGTGAATGGAGTGTCCAGAAGGAGGCTGCCAAAGATCAGAGATTTCACAAAGAATACGTCGAATACGTACTACATTGTCAATAAGACTATGGGAGTGAAAAATATTTTTGACATTAAAAAGACAGCGTGTTTGCATATTTCATCATCAAACACCACATCTTTGTTCTGGAAATCCCATTTCCTAACTTCTGTACATCGCATAGTTGTAAGTTAGAAAACAGTGAAGTCAGCGATTTTTAGACTAATAGCAACTTTAAGTTCTTTCCAAAAGAGTTGTTGACCATCTTCATTTTCCGTCCAGGTAAAATAATGGGATGTCCTTAAGATCTGCTTCAGCACTCGCGAAGTTTTTCCATCGGGAATTTCTTCCAACAACACCAGGAGAAGAACATTCTTCTTTTCGTCGAACAGCTGAGTCTGTGCCATTCTCATCTGAAAATAACACCACTCACTCTCTGCAAATTTGCATATTTCATCATCACAACCACATCTTTGTTCTGGAAATCCCATTTCCTAACTTCTGTACATCGCATAGTTGTAAGTTAGAAAACAGTGAAGTCAGCGATTTTCTTTAAAACAACATCTATCACTAAGTCGAGGGATAAAGTTCAAACTTTACAAGTTTACAGGCTAGTTATCTCAGCTGGGATAGCACAAAGCTCCAGAGTTGAGTCAAACAGACTGATAAGTGAGAAATCCTTTGGCTTGCAAACTTGAGGTTGATCCGTACATGTGAGAGCGAAGGTATTGATAGTCTTGAAATAAACACTGCTGGAGCGATCCCAAAGTCTGGAAGTACACCTGTCAGTGACTGAAAAACTGTGCCGTTCCCTATTTATACTCAATGATTCGATCTAGAGAATATAAGAACACTCTAGAACTTCTATTGATATGCTAATTACTGTTCTAAAAATTTCTTCACTTGTAGTAAACACGACTAATTAAATTTTCAGAAAGTTCTTAACATGACTAATTGAATTCAAGGTCATGGAGGAGAATGACCTTAAGAATGTTCTGGACTAATTAAACTCAAGTTATGGGTGGGGGAAATGACCTACCTTACAATAGTTTCTTGAAGTCCTTTACTTCTCGGATAATAGGTATCTTTGAAATCACAAAGGATGCATTTTAGTTGATTGACATAATATCAAAGCTTAATTAATAACCAGGCCATGCATCCCAGCTACCTAACTTTGTGTTTTCGAGTGAACATTTTAAATTATTAGTTGAGGCAGTACGAAGAAAGATTATACATTTTTTATTTTTTCCACAGTGATGCATTCGCCGTCCAAAATCTGTGGAATCATGATTGATGTCAAAAATTATTGCTCTTTTTGTACACTAAAGTCTCTGTATTACGTCGTTTTATGCACAGGCGCTTGGTACATTGCTGGGATAATAATCGTATTTAATATGTAGAATGTCTGTATACGACTTGATTATTCAGTAAAAGAATCACCGTACGTGAGATATTAGTGTAGGCCTATAGGCCTACATGTTGACTGGCATTATACCGAGTGGCTTATCATGGCTGCCTGGCTCGGACCAGGCGAACGCACTGCATAATCATCAATGTGTAGAATGTCTACATGACTTGATTATTTAATAAAGAATAACGGTACGTGATATTACTGTACATGTCTGCTAGCTTAACCGAGTGGCTGTAGCCACAGGCGCTTGGCACATTGCTGGGATAATAATCGTATTTAATATGTAGAGTTGAATATTTAGTAAAAGAATCACCGTACGTGAGATATTAGTGTAGGCCTATAGGCCTACATGTTGACTGGTATTATACCAAGTGGCTGTGGCTGCCTGGCTCGGGCCAAGCGAACGCACTGCATAATCATCAATGTGTAGAATGTTTTCATTACTTGATTATTTAATAAAGAATAACGGTACGTGATATTACTGTACATGTCTGCTAGCTTAAAGGTATGGAAATCGATCCCAGGGCCTAGGAGTGGCACATGTAAAACAGTGTGTATCTTTGCGTCAGAGGCGGAATAAATCTATTTATCCAGGAAATCTTAATCCCGACTGCTATGTTTGTACGCACATAGAGCCAGTCGACGTTAGGGACACAAAAAACAACATGAGGAACAAACAGGCAGTGGTTTTGAACAAAATCAATGTACCCGGTACTTCACCGATGTCTGTAACTCAGTACATGAAAATATTCGTAGCTTGACGCACTTTGAACATAGCTCGTATAACAAGTGACAACGGAAAGCCCACAGAACTACGTGTACAACTATAACAGCCACTCATGTAGTTGGCGCTCAGTGAAGATTTTTCGATCAACAACTTTGACGGATGATGGACTGACCTTTTCTACCGCAATTGTTATCTCCCTCGATTCAGCACAAAATTTTCGTATGGACTATTGATGCGGTGTTTACAGTTGTTACGTAGTGGTAAATCCTAGTCGTATTTACGACTGCTGCCTAAACAGTCACTGAATAAATTTTGCACGCATTTACGAGCACTGGATATTACTACCGTTTTTAATCGAAAACCGTCCGTATACGCACATGACAGTTGTGACAAAAATAACACAAAAAATCTGGCGTACATTGTTACTGCATTACTTTGACCAAAAAATCACCCAAATGCCGAACGGTGATCATACAGAACTCTGCTGCAGGTTTCTGGACTAAACGACCCCAAACCGACCGGGTCCCAGTGAACTGTGCCGGGCTCGACGTCTACTCTGTAACCTCCACAAATGTAATAATCTCCACAAATGTAATATCAACCACAATTGTAATAAAATGCACCCATAAATGTAATATCGCCCATAAATGTAACAAAAATCAACCATAAATGTAATAAAAACACCAACCACAAATGTAATAAATGGTAACCATAAATGTAATAAAAAAATCACCCATAAATGTAATACTTGTCAACCATAAATGTAATAAATCTATTTTCTCGTTGCAATTGAGGAATTAGCCCTTAAATATTGATCTATGTAATAAGGAAAGCAACTCCACACATTATTCATTTCTTAATTGTTTGCGTTTAGTGTGTTTTGAAAGTGTATTTTACGTTTCCCTGTTTTGTGTACAGAACTGACTGGCCATGGCTAGACACAGCTGTAATCTGAGTGTAAGTGCAGTCTCTAGAGTGGGGAAGACTGTATAACACTACGATTCTTTAACGCCGTTTTTTCGAAAATTGCCGTACTCTCTTAATCAATCTCCTCAAATTCATCTTCAGTGGATAAATTGTGTGGAATAATCGATAGATTGTCTGTATTCCTATGTTGTCCCACTTCAAGTTTGTTCGTTCACTAGGGATGCCAGGATGTCTAATTTTGTTCTACTGTGTTCAAGGTAGTGTTCGTATTGTTTTTTACTAGATTGAAATATATGTTCTCGTCAACATGTTTTGTGTCGTAAGTTTCTGTTATAAGGTTTTTATATTTCTCTGTTATTTGTTCTGAGTCATCTGTCATAAACTTTGTGTGGTAACACTGGTTGACGAGTTATATTGACGCTTCCTTATTATGTAATTATCAGTGTCTAGAACTGCTGGTCCACTTCCATTATCTAACGGTTTGATCAGTACCTTGCCGTTTTCTGATAGCGTTCTCAAAATATTCTATTCTGTGTTTCGGAAAGGAAAGACCTAGTTTCAGGAAAGTATGCAATAACATTACACTAGTCTTATTAAAGTTATTATTTACTCAGGGCATTGATAAACAAATGATCACATATGCAAGTTCAAGTTTATTACATTTATGGTTGAGTTTTATTACATTTATGGTTAATTTGTTTATTACATTTGTGGTTGCGGGTTGTTACATTAATGGTTGACTATTTTATTACATTTGTGGTTAATTTTATTACAATTGTGGTTGATATTACATTTGTGGAGATTATTACATTTGTGGAAGTTACATACTCTATCAGCGTCAACTCAAACTTTCACTCCAGAAAACTTTACCCCACAAACTGGGAATATACTAAATTTACCTTGAAAAAATTTCAAACTTTGTATCGTATTGAAAAAATCTTACCGGGGCCACGGAACAAATTAAAAAACCAACAAACCCCAACAGAAACAGTGGAATGATCATTAGTGTGCAAGGTCGCTGTATTATATGTCAGGGTGAAAAAATCTAGCTTTGAAATTTCTGGACTGTACAAACGGCGGGGCAGAATTAGACAAGATTACGACCAATGTGTTACCGCCGATGGTACATAACGTATGCTGTTGATAGCAGGTAGTTCGGTGTCCAGTGAGAACACGATTCCGAATATATCACGGCTATTGATTTGAGCTGCCTCCGATCGAAAATTTTCAACACAAAGACATGATATCAATAATTTTGCGAGATTATAAGTACCCGCTGTCTTCTCGCCAAATAGCTGCGATCAAGATCATTATGATAGAAGCAATTGACCGCCGAACACCTGCTTGCTGATCTTATACACAACGTGTAAAAATTGATTATTCCTGCTGAGAAATACGACAGCAAATATTGCAATGTGAATTTCTTACTATCTTCCTCGCATGGTTTTGCAACTGTGTTTATTTTATCACGGTCACTGGACCATTTCTGACGATTTTTACTAACAAAGAATCAGTTCACACTCATCGACGGAACACATTGCAAAGACGTTCACAAAATTTTCATCACATTCATCACATTACCGTAAGGGTCCCCGTTTCAAAGACGTAGGAAATGTATAATGATTTGTTTATCTTGAAAAATCCCGAACTGAAGCCTCTAAATACAAAATGATTTTTCTTCTGAACAACTTCCCGACAACTTTACAATCACACTCTGGTCATCACATGGCGGTTGTAACCGTACATGTGCTGCTGCCAATGGAGTGTCATGTTTCTATAGTTTGTATCGGTTACTGTAAATCTTCATTCTAGTAATTCGCCAAATTTCAACATTTCGCCACTTGGGCTTGAATTCCCACGATTTACCGGAGGTGTAATTCTTCAAAATTGGCGGCAAATTTACATTTTCAAGTCTCTTCTGTTTAAATTCAATGGCAACGCCATTCCAGGCACCCGCATGTCTCGTGAATTCCTATGATTATGCATGAAATGTCTCACGCAAGGTTGGACAATAGAAAGACAATGTAGTCGAACTTTTATCAGAACTGTAGCTGTTAAGTATCGCTTTTCATATTTTCACAGCTTGGATTTAAACAATGGTGTTATGACATTTCTCTTGCATACTATGTATTAATCATTGTGAAACAAGCGTTGGCAAGCTTTCTTGTCGACAAAGTATTGTAAATTTGGGAGTCGGACTTTGGGGGCCTTGGAGTGAGCATATCTCCAGGCTCTCGGAGCTAAGGGTTGCCCCAGGCAGCCATCAGGCTGACCTGGGCAAATAAAGTTTCGAGCGCAACGTTAATTCCTGTATCGCCTGATCTGTATTTTATACTCCATCTACGCGCACTGTGGTCTGAAGAAGTTCCCCTTAATCGTGATTCGAACAGCAAGAACATTCTTTTACGATTTGATATGGTGGAGAACTAAAACCCGGTTGCAATATCGACCAAATGTGGTGTTTGGTCGAGCCTTGAGCTACAAAGCGAGTCGTTCTGCCAATATCTGAGCCGCATGATTCCCCGAAAACGAAGAAAACGAAGCCTCTCACAGCAAAGCTGAATTGAATTTCCCGATAGAACTTCGAGAAGCGAGTCGCTCCCGGACACCTGAGTGAAATTCCCCGGATGACATAAAGGATGGACAATGCAGAATTCAGACCGAAACAAATTACAGGAGAAGGTGATATTTACAGAGGCAAGCTGAATCATTCAACCCAAGGAAGCCAGCGAAGAACACGTCAAGGCAGATCAACCATGAGAAGATAAGAGTATCAACATTTTGAAGGGTGAGCAGATTCGAGATTTGCCGAAGTTGAACAAGAGAACTGTGTATGATCGTTGGAACTGCGTCTTTTGTCTGCGAACTGAATTTGACAATTGTTCGAGGCGTTTTTGTGGTCAAATAGTTAGTATAGTAGACTCGCTTTGATTCCAAATATGTGTATTGTTCAACAGAGAAATCTAATTATTTATACTCGTTTGTGTTTTTATACGAAGCTCATCTACGCGGGTTGGTTTGGGGTTGGGAGTGGGTTTCTTTTTTATTAAGTGAAGATAATGATAGAGCTACGAGAATTACCGACGCTGCAGTGCTACGCGTAAGACGTCTCCGATACGAAGGGTTGGGGGGTTGGAGAGTTGAATAGTTAGTTTTTAAATTTGAACATCGTCAATATGGTAATCGAAATTGTTCTAGAAACGGATCTCACTGGGAGAAACTTTTGATTACAAACTTTACCGCGGACATTGCCCGATACAGCTTGTATACATCTGCTATCAGCACTGCAACACATACATTATTCGTTTATTTTCAAATAACGATGTCATGTTTCTAATTACAAACAAAAAATTGTACTTTCCACTTGATGTTCTTCTGAAATTCTGTACTTTCCTTGTGTATTTTGTGTAAATGTAATATTTTTGTATTCTATCCATATTTGAGACACCTTTTATAAGGCTTGAGGGCAAGCCTTTGTGGGAGAAAGAACGATGTCATGTTTCTATAATTTGTATCGGTTACTGTAAATCTTCATTCTAGTAATTCGCCAAATTTCAACATTTCGCCACTTGGGCTTGAATTCCCACGATTTACCGGAGGTGTAATTCTAAAAATTGGCGGCAAATTTACATTTTCAAGTCTCTTCTGTTTAAATTCAATGGCAACGCCATTCCAGGCACCCGCATGTCTCGTGAATTCCTATGATTATGCATGAAATGTCTCACGCAAGGTTGGACAATAGAAAGACAATGTAGTCGAACTTTTATCAGAACTGTAGCTGTTAAGTATCGCTTTTCATATTTTCACAGCTTGGATTTAAAAACAATGGTGTTATGACATTTCTCTTGCATACTATGTATTAATCATTGTGAAACAAGCGTTGGCAAGCTTTCTTGTCGACAAAGTATTGTAAATTTGGGAGTCGGACTTTGGGGGCCTTGGAGTGAGCATATCTCCAGGCTCTCGGAGCTAAGGGTTGCCCCAGGCAGCCATCAGGCTGACCTGGGCAAATAAAGTTTCGAGCGCAACGTTAATTCCTGTATCGCCTGATCTGTATTTTATACTCCATCTACGCGCACTGTGGTCTGAAGAAGTTCCCCTTAATCCTGATTCTGAACAGCAAGAACATTCTTTTACAATTTGATAGGAGAATCAAAAGACTTCAAATCAACAGTCAAAACGTACGGAAAAGTATCAATATCCAAGCAATGTAAAACAATAATTTTGATAAGGTCAATTTATTGTATATTATAAAAAATCTCCAGACCACTCGGAACAGCGTAAGATTGTGATCTCACTCATTCGAATACTACACTCACACGGTAGGGTAAAATATGGGAACTCAGATCGTTATATACTGCTTCCGTCAAACGAGTCCGCTTATCTAAAGACGGCAAAAATGGTAAAAAAGACGGTAAAATGACCATAATTATTATTGCTTGTCTCTGTAAATTTTGCCGACTATTCGTTAGTAGTTGTCGAATTTCTTGAGTTTGTCCGAAAGCTATTTCAGTGAATGACGTAAGTTTCAAGACACCCGAGTGCGAACGCAATATCGATATGGAGATAGCAAAATCAGTCACAGACAATCGAGGAAGAACATAAGAGTCTATTAATCTGCGATTTAATTCATCCTAGGTTACCATGAAAGTAAAAAAGGTAATGTTTGTGCCCTGGTTGGGAAAGAAAAGTTGATTAAGTTTTCAAAAAAACGTCAGCTAATACTCGAACAATTTAGTAAAAAACTAGCTCAGAAAAACGTATAGAGAAGAACGACATCACCGATCACGGCGATCTTCAGATCTTTTATCATGTTTCAGTCTGAACGGTCATCATTTGATGCTATAATCTATGTCAAGTGCCTCTTTTTGGTCAAATCCGACAGAGATGAATCAATCACGATTTAGTTTCATCGCCCCGACCCGACAGGAAATAATGAAGCTCATGGGCACCTGTATACATGTAATCGTGGCATGAACGTATCCAATGCCCGTCCACTGCATGAGCCATTGACCGTGCATCGCGAGCAAACAACGGTTTTGGATGTCCCGAGAGCATTTTTTTTCGCAGTCTGTGAGCGGTTGAGTGGTTTGGTAGGCTGCATACATGTAGATCGGAATCGAGTTGATTTCGGCGGAAAACAGTTAGAAAGTAGTTTTTCGTGCTCCGTCCAAATTGGATCCGCATGTTGCCGGTTTTGTCCATGGTAATCAGCAGAGCTGTGGTGGGAGGCCGTGTAAACGCCGGGAATACACGTCATCGTACGCAGAGCTATGCCACAACATACTTCCAAAGGCGATCTATCGTAAAATATCGTACTGCAGGTCAACAAAAACATCACCCATTCATAGGCCTACAGGTACACATATCAACGAACAAAAAGGGAGAGGCAATCTGCTTGAAACCATGAAGTAGTCCGTTTGTGTCTGAATTCATTGAGGCGCGTGTTCAGTAACCGTTGGTCAAGTTTTACGTTCAGTAGTAAGAATCGTTTATTCATTGTTGACATCGTAATCGATCCGATGTAGCCTACACAACAAATGTTTGATCGTTTGCACCTTTGCGCGTCCCCTCGTGATTGGCAGCTGTTTGAATGCTTTCATCTATTGTTCGTTGGACGCTTCGAACACAGCATCGAAGCAGTTTTGGCATAAAAAATCAAATTAAAATGGAAAAAATGAGAGAATTTCGCCAACAGGGTGATGCCACAAGTATTCACAAAACGTAATATGTTGGAACAGAGCTTTAATGTACACCATGGTTGTTGAAAGATCCAGATTTTCGGGAGCATTCGTTGACGTTGTTACCATGTGCCACTCATGTTGGATTATGAATCCCCAGGGAGATAGGGGTATTTATAGGCTCGCCCTGTCTTTAATTGTGTTTAAATCGAAGATGATAGTGTCTATGTTACTGAGATGTCGCAACGCTTTATTTGGAAAACATGTAAAAGCGTTTTGATAGAGGTTCAATGATGTCAGGTTTGTGAGATCTAGGAACAAGTCATCTTCAAGTCGGGCTATGCCGTTATATATGAGATCAAGCGTCTGCAAACTGAACAGTCCACGAAGCGATACCTTGGATAACGTAAGATGGCGGTTCATGTCAATCATGTACAGCTCTTTTAAATTTGCCAAAGGAATAAAAAGTCCATCGGGAATTACCTTGACAGGATTTTGCGAAATGTCCAGCGTTTCCAAGTTCGAAAGGTCCTTGAAAGCCGTTGGAGCGATGGCAGAAGTACGATTCGTCTGGAGGTTCAAAAGTTTCAGTTTATACAGACCATCGAGAGACTCAGAACCGACGACTTCGATGGCATTGCTCATGACGTGAAGGATCTGCAGTTCTTGTAATCTGATGAAGCTGTGTGCTGGTACAGATGCAATACGATTGGATGAAAGCTCCAGATATGTCGCATACGACGGTAACTTCTCTGGAATGTGGCCCAATCTTCTGTGACTACAATCAACATGTGTAAAGTTGTAGACTTTGCATAAAGTCCCCGATACGGATACAGATTGGTGAAGTACCAACACAAGCAACAATGTCGAGAAGTAAAACAGCATTGGCTGTTCTGAAAACATTGTTCTTCTAGGGGAAGCCACAAGGAGAAGACTCACTCTTATACAAATCATACAGCAGGCGTGTTCAGCTGACAGCTTCAAAAGCCAATACAATGTATGAAGTCTGGAAACAGAAGGTCCTTTTATATGTTTGTCGTAATCTTGCATGACAAAGAACCGAAACTTTAAGGCGTGTTTGATCATTAATGGCGCCGGGGGTGTTTGTCAGACGACATCTTTTGAACTCCTAAAAAACATGTGACTAAATCAGGAAAGAACGAATAGAAATGTTTGGCGTTTCGAAACAAGTTAGCATGCATGTCCTTATCTACCTGTGTCACACATGATGCTGACTCATTGTAGCATGTTATGCGATTTTCCATACGAATGCTCTCACTCCCAGAAAACATATCGGCAACAATATTCACACACTTTCTAGCCGGGCTCAAGACGCCCGCATAAACCGCCGCGACATTAACTCGTATGTCCCCTAAAGTTTAAAAAGATTGAGTTTCAAAGCAACCTATTTTGCTGTATACTGCAACGAGAAAAGAAAGAAACACCAGCGCTCTGACAAAACGTTGTACCATCTGTACTAGACTTTTTTCTGAGAATATGGTAAATGTTCATGATATGAATTTAATCAATAGGCCACTCAGCTCAAACTTTCAGCGTAACTAAACCTAGGTATGACCACTGTGTCTCACAAGTCTGATTACAAGACCCATGAGGTAGGCCCAGTGTAAGGGTTGTGCCTACACATTGGCCAGAGAGTTGAGGAAGAAAACTGAAAACTCGTGGAGGATTGAGGAAAGCGCCCCCGTGCAACATATCTTACAACTATGTCGGTGGATAGATTGAATAGACTCCTCTCCCACTACCTCTTTGTCTTTGTCAGCCTTTCTAAATTACAAAATCTACACTTCTTGTAATGGATGAGAAAATTAGTGAACTCTCTACAGGTAGCATGTGCCTCAAAAGTTGAAGATTTGAACTTTTGCTCAAACTTTCCTTGATGAAACCCGAACATTTCTCTCACCAAATCAAGAATAAAAAGGTCAGAGTGCAAAGTGTGAAACAACTTACCTAACATGTACCAATATTGAAGTTCAAAATGGCTGCCATCCCCGTGTGTATTCCATGAGTAAATAGAATTTTAAATTTTCAAAAAACTAAAACGATATTCTGCTTTACTCCCAGGGCTTAAAAAAGTGGTCAATCAGAAAAAGAATTTTAAAAGCTTGAGATTCCGAATATCTGTCCCCGAGGCACATACTTAAAAATGATCACAATTGTTAACAAATCACTGATTAATCGATGCATGCTTTGGAAGTCCATTTTCAAATACTCAGACATGGTGAATTGGGGAGGGGGTAACTTTCTATATGCAATCTGGAAAGCCTTTTGAAATATTGCAAGGAAAACCTACTTTTTAAAGATATGATACCTGTTTAACCTTGAAAACAAAGTTCACAAATTTGTATCATCTGTGTAATAAAATTGTGAACTGTGTTCAACTGTCAATCCACAATGTCTACAAAAAGTAATCATGAATCATGGGGACAGTAAAGACCGATTTTTCAAAGGTCGATCAACCCTCAACCTGACCATGTCTGGCCTCATTTCAAATTTTCCATATTGCATCCCAACGTGACATAGAAGTCCCCTCCTATATTCAATGCAGCCTATTAAATATAGATATTACCAACACGATTGGAACTAATTTGGATAATTGGATTTTCATAATTTGCAAATTTCTCACAAGTGTTAGGTGCCATATAGCTGAATGTTGCAATATTGCAAATTACTCATAAAAACAAGTGTGTAATATAAAAAGAAAAGCAGATGAGATAACATTCGTAGTTAAAAACTATCTACTGTTGATTGACCAATCAGAGTGCTCAATTCAGGGTGTTTTATTTACTCGTAAAGCCTTGGTCACCAAATTCCAGAAACGAATGACAGCGCCGTAGTAAAGTACTGTCCAATCAAAAGTGAACATGTCATATTCTGTAGACATCTGGTACGTTTTAATATTCAAATTTGGTAACACAGCGGAAACCAGCTGCAACACAAAATCTGGTGTGCCCTAGGGCATTTATAGGATGTTCCATTACATTGGAAGGCTATTTCACAAATAAAAGTTTTAATTCATATCCTAAACATGTTACATTGACAAAGAGGACGGTTGACGTAAACACATTGAAAACGAAAATATATCAGTTAGGGGCGATAGTTTTTAAGTCGGATAAAACCCTCGTACTCGGGCTCTTCTGGTATATAAAGTCCAACCCTACGATAAAATGTCTCAGCCTGCGGCCTGGACATTTTATCGTTGGGTTGGACTTTATATACCAGAAGAGCCCTCGTACTCGGGCTTTATCCTATACATAAAATCGACATTACTTCACCATCCAATTATCCCAAATTAGTTCCAATCGTGTTTACCCTAACTGGCATATAGAGACCAATTTTACTTGAGTTGTCACATGTAACCGGCATATAGAGACCAATTTTACTTGAGTTGTCACGTGTAACTGGCATATAGAGACCAATTTTACTTGAGTTGTCACGTGTAACTGGCATATAGAGACCAATTTTACTTGAGTTGTCACGTGTAACTGGCATATAGAGACCAATTTTACTTGAGTTGTCACGTGTAACTGGCATATAGAGACCAATTTTACTTGAGTTGTCACGTGTAACTGGCATATAGAGACCAATTTTACTTTGAGTTGTCACGTGTAACTGGCATATAGAGACCAATTTTTACTTGAGTTGTCACGTGTAACTGGCATATAGAGACCATTTTACTTGAGTTGTCACATGTAACTGGCATATAGAGACCAATTTTACTTGAGTTGTCACAGGTAAATTAGGGTTTTTATACAAAACCAACATTCTATGGCTTTTTGAACACTGACAGTGATATCAAAGTTGTCTACAATGTTGTCTACTGGTTGCAGGTTCTCAAGGGCAGGACCTTATCAAAACATTAATACTTCAGATTCTTTGATGATCACTTGCACCTGATAATACCCGGAGGTGCATTATTGACAACACGGTCAAACCAAAGAAAACAATTGGGTGGACACCGTGTGCCAAAAGGAATGCATTAGAAACATGGTGTGGAAGCAGAAATAATCAAAAAGGTGTATATCCAAACTTGTGTATGCTGTACACAAACTCCATGCTTCTTAAAGGGGAAGTTCACCAAGGATTATTTTTACATATGTGCTAGCTTTGTGGTCACTTACAAAGGAGAAGCTATTTTTGCCATTTATAACTCATGTGATTTTTTACAAAAACCGATAGAAATAGTACAGGAAGTTGCCCATGTACTTTGAATCATGGGAAAAAAGCTTCAGGCTTGAAGCTTGCATCACGTAATATGGAATGACAATTTAAGATTGCTGCAGTGAAGGAAAAAGCTGTTATCCTTATCTACCGGTATATGAAAGCACCACCTATTTCATTACAAATGCTTGCACGAGGTCCAGACTTTGGTAAAAGTGTAGGTTCAGCCATGCATGGTGACAGAACTTGGTTTTAGTACAGAACATGAAATGTTTCACAAATGTTTAATCTTGTCGGATCTGATATCAAGCAGAGTTCATCTTGTGCACAGTTGTTTCAAGAAGTTAAACAACACAAACTAACTTCATCCAGCAAAGCAAAATTCGGGAAAAAAGGTCATAAAAGAGAGAGACTTTGTCCCTTTACTGAACTATCATGGGATAGTTCCATGCTGGACGACAGCCTTCAGTACATCCTCAATTTATAGTATCATCAACTTACAAGAACTTGTTACAAGACAATCATCCCAAACTTTCTAGGCATACAAGCCTTTTTAAATTCAAAACAGTCCGGTTCTTGTACACGCACTGGTAAAACACACTTATACAACAACACTGACGGCAGCATTGGAAACATGGCATGCTTAATAAAGAATGTATCTCCTCAACCCCTAGAAAAGCAAAACACTCATGAAGACGGTATCAAATATTTTTATTACCTTCTTTACATATTTAATACTGTAATAGTATCAAAATTATTGGGCAAAACAAAGAATTCACCACCAGCGTGTCCATTCAGTTCCACATCCTTCAAATTATCAACCCATCTACCTGTGCAACATGGCTATCTCTCAAATTCTTTGCACTTCCCGAGAGAAGACATACACAATTTATTTTGTATTTCCACGTTGTCACCAAAATAATCAGGAAAATGCAATGTCATGGAAAATGGTAAAACTAAATGAAACTCATCAGATGTCAAGTCATACTCTTCTCAATTCAAAATCCTCACACAAAATTACAAATTCTGCTAGATGATATTCAAAATTCAGCTAGCAGACATTCTCAAAACCTGTTTATGATTGGTCCCTTCAAAACCTGTTTATGATTGGTCAATCATATGAACACGTCTAAAAGCCAGATGATGATTGGGTTGATTCAAATTGGTACTCAAGATGTTTGTTCTGGAAGCAGAGTGGCTTTCGAGTTAAGAGGTCACATATCTGTAACATCCATGCTTTCCATGGTTGATGTAACCAGACCTTTCTTGAAGCTCTTGTTGGGTGGATCTCCTTTAAATACTATCATCCCTGTTGTCTTTTGATCCAACCCGCAGCATTTACAAAGCTGTGGTTGGACTGTAACATTCAACAATAGGGGTGACAGGTCAAAATGATGGCTCCTTTACACGTCTCTCATAGCACATGCGTCTGTTCCCATCGCTGGGTCCCTGCTCCGAAAGCAAACTTAAATCAATAGACAGCAAGTCTGTGATTCAGAACTGTCCTTCTGGGCATCAAAGTACCATGAGACCTGCAAAACATACATCCTCATGATGTAATGATGATTTCTATCTTTCTGCCCTAGTCTCAGGTCACCCTTGAACTGTTGACGAAAGTATTGCTTGTTTTGAAGGTTTGTTTTAGCGCAACAGCAAAAGGGTGATACCCTTTTTATTTGTTTCAGTGTTTTGGTCATTTCTTCAGTGGCAGCGTCTACAGGTTGCCAAGTTTCTCTCCAAATCTGATTTTTTGTCCAGGCTCAATATTAAATTCAAAGTCCTTTGGCGCTTCAAATACAAGGACTATAGTTGAACCCAGATTAAACTCTCCGAGGGGCTCGCCTTTATGCATAGGTATTCCTGCTTCTCGGTGCTTGCACGCTAGACTCCTGTCATGGAAACTGTTCTTGTCAAACTTGCCTACCATATTGGTCGATAATTCCTAAAATTTGAAATAGAAATGAAAAACGATTAATTTATGAAACAAAAGGAATCAGACTTTCCACTAATGCAACAAGATTTTGATGATAAAAGTAATCTTTTGATTACAGGACAGAGAGGCTGTTAACTGTTCAGCTTTAAACATTGTTTTGCATGACAAGCAAGTATTTATAATCAATTATCTAGAGGAAAATGACTTGGTGATATTTGATCTAAGTTAAATGTCTGCTTATTTGGTGAACTGCGACTGATAAATTGTCTGGATGACTATGCATCTATGAAACTTCCATGTGTTACAGTTTGCCATAGTTAACATCTCATGACTGAAACACGACTACATGACGGCCTTCTGCAAAACCTTTCAGTATAGTTTCAAAGTACCAGTTGCAAGCAACGGTGATTTTCATATTAACAATGGGAAAGAATCAACTTAAAACAAACTGGTTCCATTGTATTTGCGTTAAAGTAGAATATCACAGATGAATGACAGGTTTTTCACTCAGTGGAAAAACAAAGGCATGTAGAGTGTTAACATAGGAAAGGTACCGATAAACACACAATAGAGGTACACTACAGTAAGGAATATGTGCCTCCCTGTTCTTACCTTATCACAGTATATTCTGATTGACCCGACATTGGTAGCACCAACAGCAGCCATGGAAAAGAATCCATGTTTCCAGTTTCCATACAAGACCACTCTCTCATTGTAGTTGAACAATCCTTTGATCCATCTTGCTATGCCCGGAGACACTGAAAATAATTCACCTGGAAGGTGGGAAGATAAAATATTTTTGAGCTCTAATTATTTGTTGCAAATCGTGTAATTTGTCAACTGGAACCGATGATCAGCCATGCATGTAATGCCATTTGCCCTTGGCAAAGCTTGCAGTACCGAAGTCTAGCGCCCTCACAGGCCACAATCAAGCAACAAGTGTCACCGGTTTTGTTTCTTGTGAATAAGTATTGAATTTCATGAGGATGTGGTACGTACATATGTCCTTTATTTTCCTCTGCTCTCATTGATGTTGCAATCAAAATATTTTTAACACTTAAAGTGGATCTGAATCTCTTTGCATCTTTCTTGACTGGCTAAAGCAAACAATGAACTCTCTATCACTACCAGACTGGCTGCAATCTAGGGGTGTAAGCTTTATCACCCACCTGGAAAATGTCTTCTGTATGAGATGTTCCAATCTGTTGGTGAGTGAAAGCGGTGATAGTCTCCCGGTGCAAGGTAAACAATACAGTGGTACAATTCATTGCCAGGCTGAACAGCTACTGATTTGTGGTATTCCTCATCTGACACCTGCAGTTTACAAAATTTCATGGATTAGTATTTACCACATTTTTTCTTGTAAAAGTTTTTGACAAAGTGGTTCACAGAAAGATATTTGAATGCAAAATGATGGAAAAATAGAGTTCAGCTATATTTTGTACATTTACTTCTGACAATCAGCTGGGTCATTTGATTAACATTACTTAGCCATTTACCACATTTTTTCTTTCGAACCTAACGCCATCACTTTGGGAAGAAGAAATGTCAGTTCTTCCAAACAGCTTTTGCTACTAATGCATTACTTGCGTACCTAAACCTTTGCAAAATACACTTCAATTCAAAACAATTGTTCTGTCCAAAAATGAATGGCAATGCTCTACAACATCAAGTGATAGCCATAAGAAAAGTTTGCTACAGGAATGCTTTGTTCATAAAATAAATAATGTAAGTAAATAATGTCAATCAGACCTAAGTTTCTGCTGGTACAAATTGGTTCATAATATTGATATATTCATCAGTAGGTGTTTTAAATTTCACTTAATTTTTCTTAAGCATCCATAAAATTTTCTAGATTCCTACAACATCAACTACAGTGCAATAAATGCAAGACTTGCTTTGATGGGCTATGTCATATGGTGAACAACGTTCGGATTTAATACCATCTTTCAACTTCAGCAAACACAGAACAGGAAGAGAAAATTTCTGTGTGAGGCATCAGAGCTCTACGTCAAAAAAGTTTCCATAAACCTATTGCAGTAAGCATTTATGTTGATAGAAGCTGTGATTATATTCTGCTACTTGCCTCTACATCTGCCGAGTAGCCTGGTCCAGAGTACTGATTGTCAGTCCATGTGTTTGGTCCAAGAAACACTTTTAATGAATAAGATACTCCTTTTACTTGTTCTACATGACTTCTTTCAACTTTGCCAAAATGTAAAATTTTGCCATCGGCTGGACTCACCTGCAAAAGACCAATGAAGAATGTTACACGTTGCTAGAACTGTACAGAAGAGGTTGAATAAAATGTGATCCATGATCAGATTGCAAATACAAGACAAAACCTTTTAATAGATGGAAAAATATTTCTTAATTTTGAAAGTCTCTGATAGATTTTAATATGTAGCTGTTTTTTACGTGTTTTTTTTAAAGAAGGTGTTGCACATATGAACTTTTTGTATTCATATTTTTCTGACAGATGCATATACTGGACAGTGTTAACATGTTCCTTCATGTTTTTCCATATAGCTTGTGCATAATGAAAAACAACAGCATATTTCTTTTTCAAACCATGTTGGTGGCGCACTTCTATTGCCATCTGTAGCATTTAAGATTTTTTTGTGTAAAAAGGAAAATCATGAAATAGATCAAATCTGGGTTGGTCAAATCCGTTGAACAGATTTTCTCTCTCTCCAAACACATCATTTTCCTTAGATGTATGGGAATGTGTTGATACAAGTATCAGGTCATTACATTGATACAGCAGAATAACTGAAAACAATGCTTGTATAGGCAACTACAATGTCATGCAGGTCACGCCTTTTGTTTCACTGAACACACAAACTCAATGAACTGTCATTAAATTTGTATGAAGCTGGCAAATATTCAATAGACTCTTTGTAAGGCATGTCAGCATAGAGTGGCCATCTGTAATACAAACACCATATGCTTCCTAACACAATATGTGTTCTTACTGAGTCAATAGGTTAGACACTATACTCATATTAGTCATGTTTTGTAATTTCAAAATTTGAATGATTCCTGACATTTTTCACCACAAAATGAAATATTTCTGTAAAGTCTGGTTATGTATCACTCCCATGCAGGCTGTTCATCCCAAAATCCATCTATTTTCCTCATTATTTTGATAGAAACTCTGCTACGAGTTCTTTCCCCTGGTCAATGACACCTCATCTCTATCCCCTTCCCCCTAACTGATAATTATCTACTGATCTGATAAAACAAAGTCTGACAATTGTGACTAAAAAAGGTCCTAGACCTCTGGACCCAACATTTGTACTTTAGACAGCCCTAAAACTGCATCATACAATGCAAACTACAAGGTGACCTTCAGTAAGAATAAAGATGTCCATTGAGCACGTTATGTACTTTGGAATGTGATGCAACAGTACAGTAGACTGTGTACCCAAGGTTATTAGGAACAAAGTTGACACATATTTTTTGTCTCCTTCGTCCTGTTACATGCTGTCATCACCTGAGTCCAACCTCAGTTGTTTACAAAACAGTCTTGTGGTCATTAGACTTGCAAAGACCTAAGTGAACCCTGTAGATGTGAAATTTATATTTTTGAGTGAAAAGAGACCATTGCACTGATCTGTAGCGGTCAATAGAAATTTATTTTGTTAACAATGAAATGATCGTCCTTCCAAGATATTCTACAATGTCCACTTGCACATCAAATCTTAATACTTTTACATGAAGAAACTTATCAATACAGTGGATCTAATCTACATGCATGGGCATATCTGGTCACAATATTCTTCAATAAGAGTTCATTGCCAGAATGCCATTTCTCTTTAATGATACATTTAGAGTGACATTAATCTTAGTGCAATTTCTCTCCTACTTTTTATTCCCCTTCCAACGATATAATTCCTGATTTTGTCATGACTTACTAAAATCAACATCAAATCAATGAAAAGTACTCTAGCTGCATTTTACTATGTGACTTATTTGCGGTTAACCTGAACATGTGGTATAATAGGAACATTTTGTTTCATACAATGATATTTTTAAAGCATCCAGTCATTGCATGTACAATGAAAAAATACTTCAATCTCCAAATGTTTCATGCTTTGTACATCAACACTAAAACCTGTCAACATTGACAACTTTCAATCTATTAGAGTATTAGAGAGAGTAACCTCTCTTTGCCAGTAATTCACCAAATCTGAAATTCTCTCCTAATTGACTCTTAGAATGCATAAAGAAAGTATTTTCGAAGCAACAAATACACAAATACTTTATAACAAAACCATGAAGCAGTTGACATTCCACACTTACATGTACTGGAGAAAAAACTTTGTGACATCTTTCTCAATTATTTCTAAATGAAACAAGATTTTAATAACCCTATTGATACAGCTTGTGGAGGCAATCTGTTGTTTACAAATTTAGGTTTTGTAATATGCATAATAGAGCCTGCCAACAAATATAACTCTCCAACTGAAAGCTATTTTTAAAATATACAATTATAGACATTTTCAAGGATATGCGGGAAAAACAAGTTATTAATCACTTCATGTTAGTTCAACGATAAATACTATATTACTATATTACTTACAAAGGCCTAAAACAGAAAAAATAGAAACGTTTGATGTTTTCATTACTTACAACACAGCGTTCTTTATCCACAGGTCGAACACTTGGCTTAAGCTGTCTGCGAAAAAATTCTTGTAAATTTTTGTAGTATTTCAGGTCTTCTATGGCTGCTTCAGATATGTTACAGTTGAAAAGCCAGACGTAGAGTTGATATATGGGCATTCGAAGCCATTCAGGCACTTCAACATTGTTTACCTGTCCCCAAAGCCGTGAGAGAAAGCGCAATGGAATTTTCCTGTAAAGGTTTAGCTACAGAGAAAAAAGTACAGAAATAAATCAGTTACACATGAGAAATTTCAAATAACTAGCACACTATTGAATATTCCTGTTGAATTCTCTTCCAAAATGGCCATAAATATAAATAAACATCTATTACACATAATTTGTTTTTCCAACCGTTTGGGCCAATCTTACCCTTTGCTTGTCTGTACCTCTCACTGCTATTAACAATATCTTTAACTGTCTGGCAGAGAGAGCTGGTTTGGGACCAAGTCCGTGCCTCCACTTTTTCAAACGGTTCACAGGCAATTTCAGCACTGATCGATTGAGTTTCAGAGACTTTGGTAATTTCATCTTCTTTGGAGTCATTCTACGGCACCATCTTGCTGCCGTCGACAGCGGTTTCCTCCAAATTTTCATTATGGAAGAGTGTCACACATTTCAAATTTAGTCACATTATGAACACAATTTAGCATGTGCGTCAAAGTACTATTCTTGATATTTTAAAAAATAGTCATAAATGACACATATGAACAGTTGACAAGGACAAACTCCGCCACTGTTATGTATTTATAGAAAGTCTATAAAAGCAATTCAAGCCCACACAATCAAAGATCACATAATTAACATACAATGTGAATTCACCACAGACACTGGAAAGCTTCACAGATCTATTCACCTTTAAAATTTCCCTGCAAAATTACTTTAGCATATTTAGAATATCAACATAGAAAATTCAATATCAAATGAAATTCTGTAAACATGGCAGGAGGTTACAAGCTCTCTTTACAAAATGTCCCTCAATACAATGAAAAGTAGCCGCCCCTGGAACACAATGGACTAGACTGCTACATAGGTTTCCTGGTTAAGTGCATTGTGGGTGCAAAGATATATCGGGTGATGTGTGACATCACAACTCCTCTGACCAGAGCTTCATGCATACATAATTAATAAGTCTACCTAAACATCACCTGATTCTTGAGTTCACTGTAATCTAACATGCATTACATCAGACTATAGAAACCCACACATAGCAGAAAGCATACAAATACAAAATAAATTCCATACATATTTCTAACGGTGGAGAAAAGCAATTATCAAAATTTGAGATTAGGAACTTATAGAAAAAATTTAAATTCATGACCCCTAAAGAAACCTCAGACACTGTGGAAACACTTCGTATAACTTATCAGATACACACAAAAACAGCAAGTTTGTTTCCAGTTTCAAATACACCATAATACACTGAGACATGAGTGCATAAAGATAATTATTACTCAGTAATTTTATCAAAACAAGTCTGATCTAGTTCCTGTTATAGAAATTAGTTGTTGAAATTAATTCCGGTGATAATCTCAGGTTGGTAAAATCAATCAAAGGGGACAAAGGAGTTTCACTGATAATTAAACTGGATACAAGACTAGAATAAGTATTGCTTTGATTGCATATTGAATCTGCCTGCACTCCTCCTGATTTGCTGGGAGATATCCAGCCTGCAGTTACTCTATCATAAGATTTACTGTTCAAAGTTCAATAGAGATATCCAGCCTGCAGTTACTCTATCATAAGATTTACTGTTCAAAGTTCAATAGAGTAAATCACGGGACAAATGCATGCACCATGAACGTCTGATTAGTAAACAGGTTTGAGGTTAAGGCAAATCAGAATGGAAACTATTACATATCAGATATGACCTTAAGATAAGATACTTGGTGCTGGCTATGACAGATTGAACCAGTAAATCATGAACAAAACATCAATCTTCCACATATTTTAGGATCCACATGTTGTCTAGGAAACTAGGTACTCTTCGCTAGATATCACATGTCGTGTAACCTGACAAACAAGCTTGCCACTACATTTTGAAACACACTCCTTTACTTAACAATATTGGCCATTTTGATGGCAGCTTCTCTGTGGTATTCTGCAACATCTGTTCAAGACTGAAAATTGTTGACAAACTTTTATTCATTCATCGAGGAATACAAGTGAACAGACCGAAAAATATATTGGTTACAGGGCAGTGTGTGCAAATGCTAGTAACAAAGTTCATCCTGGGATCAGAAACAGTTGAACAAAAACAACACACAACAACGCTGATATTGTTATCCTCTGTCACTAAATGCCATCAATTACACCAACCTGTATCTCCTGATCTATGGACAGTTGACAGAAAATGTGCAATCTGTGGTTCCCTAGAATGATACATGTTCAAAACTACTTCCTTTCCAGCTCCTGTACTGAAAAAGCTGAGAACTTTATGACCTGCAGATATACCTAACCTAGGAACAGTAACTTTGGCGGATACATATACTGAGTGGGTCAACTCCTGGAAGATTTTACATTCTCTCACAAATTTCTTTGCTTCAAGATAAAAAAAAACCCAACTGTACTGATCTATCATCCTGTCAAATTCTGTACTCAAGACTGAACATGCTATGAGAGTGGTTTTTCAATGTGTTGGATGGTAAATAAATAAAATACCAAATTGTTTTCCTTGATTGACACAACATAAAATAATAAATACTGGTCAAAAATGTATCCTGGGGCCTTCAAAGAAGTTGCAGGTATTTCTATAATTCACAAATCACAGATTCTTGTTCGGATGAGTTATCACGTTGACAGCAGCTTCACTGTTGACAGTAAAGATACAACTAGGTAACACTATGAAATGTTCAAATAATTACAGCAACTTTAAAAACCGGTACATAACTTGAAGTTTTACAAGTTTTGCATCCTGGTTGCACGTTACTATCACTAGCACCACTCATCAATTCAGTTAAAACCACCTGATCAGAGCAAACTGTTCATCATACAGATTTTTTTTCATCATTGCACCTAGGGCTGATGCAGTAGTTCAAAACACCCAACGATACGTGGAATTTTCCCTAGCACGACTTGAAAATGCTACCTAACCAAAATAAGGTGAACGTAAAATTCAGCAGTTAAAAAATTACATTTTTAGACTCGGAAACCCGAAAGTCGAAAACGGTCATATAGACCTTTGCGAGAAAAAGGTCGCTGTTTGGGTTGAACTTCATAGATTGACAGTTCCTATGAATCTGCATGAAATCCGGAAAAAAATTAGTGTAAAAACTCATTAAATATCGAACATATTTTAGCTGAGCCTTGACTTTGGTGAACGACTGAAAGCGGTTGACTGGAACCGGTGGGACAGGGCTACCTTTTTCGGAAATTTCCGTCTAGATGTAGGAATCATCTCGAACGAGGATGCAGCAGCCCTGCATATCGTATACAACCTACAATATTTCCAGTCCCGTTACAAGATCATCCCGCCTCCTCCTCCAGGGAGCCTTGCTTACGAACCGGTGTTGCATGACTTGGATGGTACAATTACAGTTCATGAAACGAACGACTTTGCAAAGGTGAAAAAAACTGAATATGTTAAAGCGCGAACCTGAAATCGTGACCATTCCCATAAGTTCCATAGCTTGAGTACGAGTACCGTCGGCAGCACGCTCGTCAAGGTAACAGCAACCGTCCACAGGTCTGGGAAAATGTACTCGATCAGCGATAACTCCGTCATCATGCAGTAATACCTAACCCATGAGCGAAATGTCAAAATGTCAAGAAAACACTTAGCGAACGGCCGGCAATTTTGACAAGAGCCCCTTCCGATGTTAACGCCTTCCTACAGACGAGAGAAGCAACGCCGCTCTAATCTTATTTTCCGGTTGACAGTCTGTGATGCTTTATTTTGACCAAGGCGTTGTACAAACTAACCGACTGAGGGCGCACTCTAATAGGTAACGTCGCGTCACATGCGTCACGCGTCAGTTCGTTCACACTCACACATGACTTGAGCACACGGAGAATTCTGGCTCGAATTTTCATGTGCATACTGAACAGAAGAGAAAATCAATAGAAAAGGAAACTACACAAGTAGATAAACCAAAAAATACCGCAATTATACGATGTCGCTTAAATTTGATCAGAATTGGTACATACCAGTATGGGTACCAAAGATCAACAATAAATGTTGTTTCTATCTGTTCAGTGCAGGAAAATTCTACGTTGATGTTATGACAATGATTTCTGCACAGTACATCCAGAAAACACAAGAAATATTTAAACAAGAAAAACAAGAATGACAAAAGTAATTAAGGTCTGAAACTTTAGGTACTGGAGGTCAACTTTAGCAACATGCATAGCAGAAAGGCAGCTAGCCCCCTTACTGCCTTAGTTTGACCATAGACGGTCTTCCTCCCCTCTACTGACAGTCTTCCTCCCCTCTACTATCTATGGTTTGAGCAGGACTGTTAATATGTAACAGTTCAATGACAGTGACAGGAAATTTTATTTATTTATTTATTTATTTATTTCACATTTCACATCGAAAGGACTCAAGTCACGGTGGAGTAAGCTTATTTCAAGCCTGTTTCAGAATTTCGCTTTTTCTTACCTCATTTGCACATTTTTGACACTGATGTGTTCATTTGAACAAATTCACATCTCAACCCCTACATCTACCTGTACACCAAATACTGAGACGGTAGCTTTGGCGGTATGGGAGCCTTTGTGTGTGACGGACATACATCCGCACATACCACAAATATACAGACATTTAGACTAATCATATAAGCTCTTTTTGGTATTTATATATAAAACCAAATATGACCAAAAAAAGGAAAGCTACATTATACAACATAAATCGATAAAGTATACCACAGGGTTCCATGGTGGATAACCATTTTTGAATATTGTTAGTCTCAAGAAGACACATCTAATAGTCCGCTTTCAGCTCAGTCATGTGGCTAATATTGCATTACATGCTTACTATTTCTGAAAATCTGACAAACTAATGAAAACCATACACTAACACCATCACCATCATGTAGTTTATTTCAAGCAGCCAGACCGCAATACATGTTTCCAGTTTGAAATTGAAACATGTAGACAATAAAAAACTTTTAAATACTTGAGCTTTACACTGACTTTCAGTATTGCATTTCTTTTGTCATTTCATGTGTTTTGAATAACCATCATCATTTTTCGGAAAACAGTTCATTGAACTGCTAATCAAGTAAAAGTTGATTCAAGTCATTTGCCATAAATATGAAGCACAAATAAGACTGCAAAAAGCTACAGGAAAAAACTACTTATTTATCAAAATAATGCTGTCAGAATACATGTAATACTCCTGTAAGTCCAAATGTCATATTTGTTACGCAACTTAGCTAATGATAAAGTAAAACATTGACTATACTACCAGTAGTATTTGTCACATATTAAATGAAGGTCATGATGTAAGCTGTTGGCACTCATATCTTTTCAATGTTTAACCATCATTGAGATTCTCTTGTAAAATGTGAGAAAAACACACACTTGTTATATTGGTATATTGCAGAAAGAACTACTTGTTACAGCTTAAATAATGGTTCAACACTTGTCAACGTCAAAGCATTCATGCTTATTTCATCAGATTTGTGACTGAGGTTATTTGATGATGGTGAGGTCATTAGAGTTAACTAAAGATACCGTATTTCTTTCCTAAAGTAGCTGGTTTACAGAAGCCAAGATCATTGATGAGATAATAAATCACAGTATTGTGGGGAAGTTATTGAAACCCTTGGTTCTGCAATGGATGTCAAAACACACCATTGAAAATGAATGATACATCTAAGATGGCCGTGCTGTTGATACATCCATAACAGTTTATGCCTGGTACGTATAACATTAACCAACTGTCTCCTTGCGGTAACGGCGGAAGGTATGACAACATCATTTTACACAGCACTGCTAATAGTGGAAATAATAATAATAATAATAATAATAACAAGGCAGTATTGCTGAAGGCAATGAGTACTTGGGCCGTGATAGAGTAATTTTGAGGACAATATATACTACTATTCAAATATGGTCTTGAATTTCCTCCTGTCAATTAGGCATTTGATTAACTGGTTATCACTTTTCTTTCTTGCCATGGATGTGAGTGAGAAATATACGTAATACCAGACTGACAAAAAAAAAATCGCGCCTCGGAAATGTCGCCACTTATCGCAGAATGAAAATTGTTACATTTCTAGTATCAGGCCATAGGAAGTAAATTCTTTGTAATGCATCCATTCACAATTCGGTTCCAGGGCAACTCATACAGAAAATTAAACAATGCCTAGTTAAATGCAATGCATAAGGAAAGATTTGACTTAAAAAGCGTAAACGTGATGTGTATTGTAAATGCCGTGTATTTTTCATGAAATCTTTAAAAAGAAAAAGACGTACAACAAAGGACTTAGTTTACTTTGCCGTTTCGGTTCAAGCGAGGTCGCGACCTCAGAGAACGACATTCTGCTAACATTTTAGTTTGTGTTCTGCAGCTCCAACTCTCAATAATTTATCTCCTAATATCATGAACGTATGACTTGCACCTGCAGTATGATAGTCGCTCCATGCCGGTATGCCCCCTTCAAGCATTTGATCCAGCGTGACTTTGAAAAGTTTCCTAGGACTATATTGTTCACCACAATAAAATTATTTGAAACGGCGTTGAAAACGATTTTGAAAATTGTGCTTTTATCGGCGGTTGAACTAATCTGAAGTGTGAGAATGGCGAAAATGATATCAAAAAATACACATTTTTTCATGCCCGCAGCCCGCAACCCGCAAAATAGCGCATCCGGTTGACCCCTAGCCTTGCGTACGATGCTATGTGCTACAGCTAACACACAGCATCGTACGCAGGGCTAGTTGACCCCAAGTGAAAATGTGTTCGCGATCAAATCTTCCTATATTTTTTTCAGAATTTTCGACAAAATCATTGCTTCTTAAATCTTTTGTAAAATATAAAATACTAAAATAAAAATGCGATGTGCCATGTCTCCAGATTTCTAAAACATCGTTCGTTGACCGTTCGACGGAATACTCATTTCGCAAACTTGTGACGCAGTTGAAATTCAATACTGACCGACAAATAATCTTAATGAGACGAGATCAGTCTAGACCCCGTTCTAGACATCCTCCAAATTATCCAACCATTCGCGTTAGAGTTCAGCTCGCTTAGAGTATCATAACATTCTTCGGCCTTCGTTTAGATCAACCCTAATCTCTCCCATTTACGAAATAAATACACAAGCTACCTCGACAAAACTTCGTGCACCATCCAGGACCAAACGCACTACAAATCTGTCTTGACGTCATCATCTCCTTACATGGTAATCGGCATACCGTATTTTTTAGCAAAGGAGACACAGAATACGTCGGAGTATTCAGTTTCAAACGTATTACATTGTGTGATGTTGTCAAAAAAGGTAATGTTACTGCAGTGGTATAAATTACAAAACACAAAAGTTCAAATCAGTTTATTTTGGACTGGCTTTACCCAACATTTCATATTGTTTCTTATGCCAGATTTGACCACGTACTTACTGGCGACCCCTTTACATGCAAATTTTGTGTCAAATGGTGTGTTCTCCTGGAAAAACAAACGTACGATTTCTATATGAAGGAGGCGAAATTTGCCCTCAAAACTCGAAACCACCCCTTTATGGGGTGTACCTAGTTATTTTGAACGAGCTTCTCGAATCTGCAGCTCTATTTCGAAATGATGGTCTGGTTTTCTCAGCTCAAGGATAAGTGTTCTCCACCGCTGTGGGCATTACTATTCTCAACTGGGGGTACAGTTTCCAGTCGTAATCTTTTTTCATTGTGTCCGGGATTTAAAACCTTTCCTTTTCAAACTTTCACTTTGATTACACTAGTCCACATCTTGTCAGTGATTAAACATGTTTCAAGTTTAAATGTTAAATTCTGGTCTCGAGCCCTCCTGTTCGACCAAACTGAAATTACCCCTCCCACTTTGGCTCGTCCAGTGGGTGTAGCAAGGGTCGTGCCATCGCTTAGGAAACGGAGGGTGCATTAATTGTTGCATTTCGATGCACATTTTGATTATATTCAGAAGATTTTGTGGCAAAAACTCAGATAGAGAAGCATTTATATTCACATCTCACTTATTCATGACTGGCTGAGAGCAGCACTTCCATTAAGTTAGCATCATTACGCCATTTATTATGCCAAGAAAGATGAAGTCAAGACATTTTGCCCTCCCTGGTCTCAGCCAGAAATGGTTATACCTTACAGAGTTTTTTCCCACGGAATGAAAACAAATGTACTTGGGCTGAGGCCCAAGTACAATAATTTATTGTCATATATATACGCTATTGCACATACAATGAAATACATCTTGGTTTTGCGAAAACAAAAGGTCAGACAGTGAGATAAAAAAAACAGGGAATAAAAGAGCAATACACAAAATAAAAGAAACAGAATAAAAATAAACATGTTAGAATAAAAGCGCCGACTTCAGAAGTACAAGTGTAGGAACTATGAGAGACGAGATGTGTGAGCTCTCACAGTACTCGATTTACATTCATTTAACATGCGAATTGCTGTAGGGTAAAAACTGTTTAGGGACCGATTAGAACTTGACTTGATTGAACGGTAACGTTCACCAGAACGCATAAGTTGAAACAAATTGTGTGCAGGGTGGTACTGATCATTGACAATGGAGACAGACTTTTTGAGAACACGGTCCTCGTAAAGACTGTCTAGCGATGGAAGATTACAACCAATAATTTTACTGGCGGTACTGACGATCCGGTTGAGTCGTTTCCGTTCATTCATTGTGATATTGCCATACCAGACAGTGATTGCGAATGTCAAGACACTCTCTATCACTCCGCGATAGAACCTAATCAACAAGTTCTGACTAACACGAAAACTCTTCATCCTCCGCAGAAATAATAAGCGTTGCTGGCTTTTCTGAACTATGAAATCAGTATTGGTTTCCCATTTCAAGTCAGCAGATAAGTAGACACCAAGAAATTTGAAAAAAAATCACTATTTCCACTTCGGTACCATTTATAGTAAGCGGCGTAATTTCTGATGGATTTTTACGAAAGTCCACTATTATTTCCTTTGTTTTCTTGACATTCAGTTCCAAGTTGTTATTGGAACACCATTTAACTGTATCGTCCTCTTGTTTCCTATATAATGATTCATCAGATTCAATAAAACCGCCAAGGGTAGTGTCATCGGCGAATTTTACTATGAAATTGTTCTCCTCAGAACTCACAGCACAGTCATGTGTAAACAAAGAATAGAGTATCGGTGACAGGTTACAACCCTGGGGTGTACCGGTGTTTAGAACGATAGAGTTTGAAAAGTTACTGCCAATTTTCACGACTTGGGAGCGATTCAACAAGAAATCGAGAATCCATTTACAATTGAGGGATTGAAGATACAAGAAGCTGTGGAAGGTGAGAATGATGATAAGCAGAACAGCAGCTGAATGAGTCACAGCGCCCTCTATAGCTCAACGTCAACTAACAACATAATGCACAATCCTGCAGATATCCCATGATTTTGGGTCAGGTATCTGCCCCTTAGATGTATTCTATTTTAAAATCAGCTATTTCCTCACCTGAAGTTCACTTGCCAGAAGTTCTTCAGGATTTTCAATTTTCTGTATTTTACGCCTCTCCCTGTCTCGTATGTGTCCGTACTGTTGATAGCATATGTATGCAAAGCCCACACCCAGTGGAATAGGAACCCATTTCAATGTTGAAATGTAACTCCTCAGACCATTGACTGATCTGGCTGTCCAACTTGAGGACTTCCTTGACCCTGTCAAAAAATTCACATGAATAAAATGTCATTACCATGACATGTATGTATTAACAACAACAAATTATACCATAAACATTGAAATCAAAATACTGATAAATAATGTATAATGCAAAATGTGAGGTAGATATGAAATTTCTCGCGATTCGCAGTAAAGCGGGAAATTATTGTCTTGTCAAGATGTCACATGCCAATGTGGGGCCAATTAAGACGTTTGAATGTGGTTCAGTACCGGTGTTTTATTGTTATTATGGTGTATTTATAAAGTTTTGAGAGCTATGTGATTTCAGTCTAGCAGTGCTTCTCTCTGTGCATGTTTAGTTTTTTCTTAAAGTGTAGTTATAAACGACATTAACATTGCAAGGTTTATTATTTTCCCGCTGTAGTTATTAATTTTTTTATTTTGTTTCGACCTTTTTTCTGTCATGTCAATATTACCGTTAGAATCTTGGTCCTATTTTTCAAGATTATACCCGACATCTGTTGCCAGTATAAGTATTTGGGTACAGGTTTCCAGAGTTTTTCCTAATTTTGCTTTGTATTTAGGGTTTTACCTCTGGTTTTTCCTGGATGGCTATATGCCCTTTTTTGTAGTTCACTGAGTGTTTTTTAAACAGGATAGTTTGTTATTATGAGATTTGCATGATTTCCTTATATGGTCATTTATTTCTTGTTTCTTTAAAGTTATGTTTTTTTCAATAAATGGGGGAGCTTGTAGTCAGTAAAGGAGCACCACATCATCCATAGTATGTGTGTAGTTTGGTGTTTCTTATTTGCATAAGAGTTGGGATAAGATAAATATTCTACATTGGAAAGGAATCATTAGCATAACATTTTAATACCCACACAATACTCATAAATATAATTTGCATAAATAAATACAAATCCAGCATACATCTCACACTAAGGGATGAAAAAGGGGTAAAATGTATGTATATGGACTTTCAATCATGGCACGATTTTCAGAGGAATTTCTCTTCGACAATATTTTAAAGGTGTACCATCACTGCTGCAATGTGGTAACAGGTTGTAGCACTTGAACTATCTTGATTCATGTATGGGAAATTCAAACATTTTATCGAACTTGATAGCCACTCTCTGCTCCATAGTGACAAATATGGAGGTGATATTTACGTATGTTAAATCTGAAATTGGTTGATTGCTATTATCCTTTGATTGAACATTCACATGACTAACACTTGAGACATATAAATACACGAAACAAAATTGAATAATATTTGGATGCTATGCATGTAATAAATTTCTGACATTTGAGATTTCAGTTACTATCAGACGACACATTTACAGATACATTGGTTTCTTCTCACAGGTTCAGATATGCGCCCTCAACGAAAGACTGTAAAATATATAAGAGACCTGGTGTGGCCTTGGTGAGGTCATAGGTGGCTGCGGAAGCATATACTAGTATACTGGCAGTGTGCAGCGTCTCAGAAGGCTATATCTGATTGGTCAATTGTTGTCTAAAAACACTTAAGGAGTCTGAAAACTGGGACTATATTCTCTCTCTGATTGGCTGTATGGGCATTATTGAATGAGGATGATGGGTGTCAGCTGACCAACTGATAAAAGAATTTGAGATGCTTCTCATAAGCCTACCATACAAGATACAGTCCAGAGTAAGAAAGTTGGCTGAGAAGGGAGATGGAGTGAGAAAACATATTGCTGGTGTCAGCCAGGTTTTTCAATCAAAGAGAATGATTCAAATTCAAGTACATGTACCAATACTTATATAAGGCTTTGGTCATGTTGTTGTTCAGGGTCAAATGTCGTTGTTCATCATTACATTTTGTCAAAACTATTAAATATATACCAATGTATGGCTACAGCTGCCACACAGAGAATCTACCACTTGAAAAACTTCAGGAGATGATGATGAGTGGCCAAATGACAAGGTAGAGAACAAGCGGCACTTTGTCTTTTCTTTTTGAGGAAACACACAAACAAACAAAGTAAGGGCAGTAGCATTTCTGCTGGTGAGGAAACTGTCAAGATATCCATATCTTGAAAATGGAAAACGGGTGATATAACTTACTTTTTAAAGGCTAAATGGGAAATGTTCCAGCTTTGTCTTTTGGTCATTGAAATTCAAAAGAATGAGAAAATTTTAGGACACCTTGCAAAATGTGTGCTATCGACAAAAAAGATTTTCTGAATCACTCAAGAGAGGAATAGTATACTGTAGAATTGTAAATCAATGCAGAAAAACAGTAATAATAGTGGAAAGTCCTTAAAATGAGGTGCTGAGAGGTTAGACTGAATTATAGAAATAGAAGTATTCTTGAAGAAAATTGTAAATTAAAATAAAATCTGTATTTCTTCACTCACCATATCTGACTGATTGGTAAGAATGGAAGTATTTACTGGTTTTGCCATTAAACCTGAGATTTTGACACATGGCACTGGTGGCGTTTCCAGAGAAGAGGCCATGGATCTGATCACTATGGCTACCACACCTCCTGAAAGGGAAAACAATATTTATGAATGACATCAAAAATTAAGTATGATTATCACCCTGAACAAGTACCTCATTAGCAGCTCATAAGTTACCCCTATTATAGGCTGCTAACAAGTCTGGGCAATAATTTCTTGGTGATCAGTAGCATAAAACTAATTAGGGAGGGCAGTCACCAGCTATGAATTTTTTTTTTGAAATACTATACAAAAATAGCCAGCGTGTAGCACTGCGTACGATGCTGTGTGTTCCTGGGATTATACAGCCTTCCATCACAGCCCTGCTGACTGTCATAGACAAAACCTGCAACTATACAGTCCTAGTTTGGACCGCGCACAAAAAACTACTTTTCTAACTACTTTTCAGCTGAAATCAGTTCGACTCTGATTAATGCCTACCCTAATGACTCAACCGCTCATCAGTGATTGCAGAAAAATTGCTCTCATGATGTCCCAAACCGTTAGTTTGCCAGCGATGCATGGTCAAGGGCCCAGTGGCCAGCCATTCCTTGAATGAACGTATCTAATGGCACGGCGAGCCACAGCTGGGCTCGGCCCTTGACCATGCATCGCTGGCAAACTAACAGTTTGAGACGTCACGTAAGCAATTTTTTTTTTTTTGCAATCTGTGAGCGGTTGAGTTATTTAGGTAGGCATTGAATCAAGTTTATTTCGATAGAAAGTAGTTAGAAAAGTAGTTTTTTTGTGCGTGGCCCAAATTAGGACTGCAGTTGCCAGTTTTGTCTATGGCAGTCAGCAGGGCTGTAGTGGGAGGCCATATACCGCCAGGAACACACATACACAGGACTAGCGAGGGTGAAGCTGTGGGATTATGGCCTTAGGCACACACATAACACTTGTTAGGTTTGTGTGATAAATGTTCTTCAATTTTATTAGCAAGAACAACAGCTGAACAACCAGATGCTGTACAAAGACCTCGACTAGACTGCCAGCGTACTCATAACACAGTGTGTAGTATGCAACCTCAGGCGCGGGGAGTGAACAGTGTAGAATTAGAATAATAATAATAATAATAATAATAATTTATTTATTGCCATATGCATTAAAATACAATGGAAATTGATTTTTCACGTGCGCATCAGTGAAAGAATTAAAAATATCATAAACTGGAATAAAAATACTAAAAATAAACACTCGTTAAAATACAAAGACTAAAAATACGAAATGTGAAACTAATATATTACATTTGATTTAAAATTCGAACTGCTGATGGATAAAAACTCTTGCGAAAGCGTTCAGATTTTGTTCTGATGCATCGATAGCGACGCTCAGAAGGTAAAAGTTCAAAATATTTATGGGCTGGATGATTTTCATCATTAATGATAGATGTGGTTTTCCGAATGGTCCTGGAAAGATAAATTGATGGCAATGAAGGTAAATCTGAACCAATGATCTTCTCTGCAGTGCTAACGACTTTTACTAGTGAATGAAACTCTGCAATAGTGATATTTCCAAACCAGACTGTTATAGCATATGTTAAAATACTCTCAATTGTAGTGCGGTAAAAGTTAATCAAAATGACACGACTCATGCCAAATTTCTTCAGGCGTCTCAAAAATACAGGCGTTGCTGAGCTTTCTTATTAAAGACTCTGTATTTGTCTGCCAAGACAAAGCATTAGAGAGTTGGATTCCAAGATATTTAAAAACAGACACAATTTCAACCTCACTGCCTTGAATCACGATGGGAATAGTTGGCTGACTGACTTTCCTAAAGTCGATAATGATTTCTTTTGTTTTACTGACATTGAGTTCAAGATCGTTTGTATCACACCATTCCACTAAGTTAACGATTTCTTTTCTGTAATTTGACTCCTCATTATTATTGATCAATCCAACTGCTGAAGTATCATCTGCAATTTTACCATTACATTTCCCTCAAACATATTTGTACAATCGTATGTGTAAAGTGAATACAATAAGGGACTTAAGACACAACCCTGAGGAGCGCCCCTGTTCAGAACAATACAAGAGGAAAAACGGTCACCAATCTTGACCACTTGGGGTCTTTGGTACAAAAAACTTAAAATCCACTTGCATAATGAAGGATCTATTCCTAGATCAGACAGCTTTGCAACTAATACTATGTTCAGACAGGGAAAAATTGAAACGCTTCTGCAACACTATTTGTGATTTGTAAACACAGGGGATTAATAGATTGAGTCTGCTTGCGTCCACATGTTTAAGACGTCTTAATGCGCCCTCTCGTGTTCAAAAGGTGTGCATGGCCAAGCATTGTTTGTAACAAGATGGCTAAAATGGACGACCTCGTACTGGCTGTAAAGAATGTGAAAGAGGCTCCCCACCTAACTATCCAAAATGTTTTTGTGTCGAGTTTGTTTTTTATTCGTTTCTAAAATGTGTTCCTACATTCTTATCCGATTGTTTGTGTTGATAAAAATGTTTGTTTCGCCTCGCCATTCGCTTTTCCCATACAAACAAAACATTACCGTACACACTAATCCAAACTTCCCTACAAATATCCGAGGCGAAACAAACAGTTTTATTAACACAAACAATCGGATAAGAATGTAGGAACACATTTTTGAAACGAATCAAACACAAACTTAATGACTCAATCGAATATTTTTGTTCCCAATTAATAAATAATAGACAATCTCAATTCTCGGTTTATGGCATTTTTTGTCGACCGATAAAAGTCTTTTCATCTTCAATATTCCATTCTAATTTCACCTACGGTATATAATATCCTAACCTCCTGTGACTTTCCTTCTAAACGTTGATTTGCCTTGTGCACCAAAAGAGATGCTGTATTTTATGCCAAACGATGAAAAAATATGTGAAGAAATAACCATGTATCAGTCAGTACGGCATGCGAAACCCGGACGGCCATACCGATTGGGGACAGAGCAGAGTAGATCGAAACGCAAAAGGGGTGTTATTATAGGAAAGGCGGTGACTTATTTTAAAGCTGAATAAAATGCTGTCTCTGGTTGTGTAAGTCTGTTGATCGAAATATATATTTTGTTCCCAGTTGATTAATCATGGGGGATGGCAGTCTCGATCTCCCCTTTATGGTTCGATATTTACTGACTCGTTCCCTCTCATTTTTGTCATCGATGAAAGCATTTTCGTTTTCCATATTCAATATTACTTTGACCGATGTTACATCCTGACCTATACTGTCATTAGTTTTGACCAACGTACAAAGACGTTGCCCATGCGTCCGGTTGATGAGATATTTTGCAAAACGGTGAAGAAATTGGGGCCCGGGAGACATCGATGTCAGTCTTTCCGGACTGTTTACATGTAGCTTAGGGGATATCAAAGGAGATGAATCAGTTAGTTGAATAAAACATAACTTTTCGGACTTATTTTATGTCAATTTTGTCAATGTCGGACTTTTGATTCGATTGAGAAACCAGAATCACCTACAGAGATGTCTATATTAAACACGGACGCACAATTGGGAATAGTTTGTTGTGCTACTGTCGGTCTCAGTCGTGGTGTCTCTTCCATAAAATTTCGAAGCTATAGGTCTACACTTGTCGTTTCGATTCACAGGTAGCGGTACACCGATGACCAGATATTGTACCGTTCTTAAAACTAGTCTGAGCAATTTTACGACACTGCACTATTTGCCATCGTGTCTCCCCGTGAACGTCCTTGAACCTATGGACGTGACCATTGTTTTACTGTGCCCATTAGAGTGTAAACGGGCCCTGCTCGTTCCCAGCAGAATACTTTTTAAAGTTCTGTACATCAGTGTACACTGTGTGTATAAGCCCTAAACTTATGGAAAGGTATTAAAGAATAAAGGGTCGTTACAGTTGCTAAAATTGCGAGAAAAACGGCACTTTTTACTCAAATAGAATAGTCCTATCCACAAGCGCTATTGTTTTAAATCACGTCCAGGGTGTGCTGTTGATTTTCATTCTTTCGTGCAATTTCATTCGTTTGGAGCACATATCCTTTCATTTGACCGCTCTGTGGGACTCTTCTGGATATGTGTTTTGGATGAAAAGAACTCTACAGTGAAAGACATAAACTTCGACGGTCACATAGGTATACAATATCGATTCGATGTGCAAAGATATGCAGATTACAAGTTATTTTAGGAGTTCTCAAAACCAGTAAAAATAATTCTGCGCGCCACTTATTGATAGTTTCTTCTTGTGAACGTCCTTGAATCCGTGACCGCGACCATTGTTTTCGAAGTGTTCGACGGTCGATGATCGGTAGATTAATGAAGATATATGTTACTGAACTATCGTGTGATTGTTTAATAGCATGGTTAGGTAATAGACGGTGTAGTCTGTAGAGGCGATACGGCGAAATTCCACGGCCCAAGGGAGCGTACATCGCATGGTTTCTTACAACGAAAGAGCCGTCGGTTTCCATAGCTACTACGTGAAATCCGGCCTCACCGATGTCCCGGGCCGATGTCCCTGTCCTGATTCGGAGAACAACTTTCAAGCTGCGTGTTGAGGTTCAGATGTCCGATTTTTTCATATTTAAAAGGCTTATTGATTTACAGAGAACGCCCGTCTTGTTTTTAGCTTTAACTTAGCACATGATGGCAATTGAAAATTCAAAGCCAAATAGCCAGTGGGAAAAAATTAGACGACTCGCTCTCACCAGCGGTCGAGGTCGCAATGAAAAAAAATCGAAGTCTCATTGCTCCGCCATGTTTATTGTTGGTTGTACGGCCAGTCTAAAGTCACAGACTTTCTTCAAGGTAAAATTCATATAATTGCCATACCGCGAAGTTCCCTGTGCATTTCAATATGTCTATTTGGAAGCAAAAGCGCCACGGACATTCGATCGATGGTGATGAACTTTCTCCAGGCCGTGACATGTCACCAGTTACGAACTTTACCGGTTTTCGATACGAAAGATGCAATATATTATCAGCGTTGTTCACGTTGTGTTTTGAGTTTGATATAGAATATAACAGGAAAACACTAACGATTAGAGTGACGATAGAGACCATGCCCGATATGGAAAAATTGACATCGACTACTTGCATTGAGCAGTGACCTGAAACTTCAGACTGATAAATAAATGTCGACAATATAAAACATTGAAATGCCGGAGAAGAGAGGGAGAGAGAGAGAGGTTTACGCTGTCGCGAACTGATTATACTCTTTCGGATTTGACTTCGGTTTAGACGATACACAGACATCGAAAATGTACACCTACTTTCCAGAAATTCGACTAATCTTATAATAAAGAGTAGGACAAATCCAAAAGTGTTGGTTGAAGTAAATCTTCAGATGTTGGTTTTCTAAAGTTAGATAATACTTACAGAAATATGGTCGTCATAGTCTTCTCTTAAAAACTATTATCTTCAACACCACGTTTCTTATGATGGGTGATGTCATTTTTTATTATTTTTACAAACTTTCAATGCATCAAACGCCATAAGACTATCTCATCTGCCTGTCAAGGAGTTACAATATATTTCCAAGGGCTGGCACACGATGTCAACTTACGTGTCGTCCGTCGAGCGGCCGGTTGCAGTGTCACAGATTGTTCCGTCTGTAATCGCGGCCACTTTGATTTTGATGTGACACCAACATGCGTTTGAGGTTTTTTTGTTACCTAATTTGTCGACCTCACAAAATTTCACAGTCCATGCTTTGAAGCAGTCTCAACATGGCAAACATGTCTCGCTTAAATTTCATCCTCGTCGTTCCAAATTAAATTCGACCACTAAATTATTTCGGCAGTTTTAATTTCCTATTAATTTGACGTTTTTCAAATCGTAATTATTTTTTTCTGGTCGAATTGGTAGGGTTTTTGGTAGCAAGCTTATCTCTTCGTCGGACCAGTATACCGCGAGATGTAGTACTGTGTTCGGCAGCCATGGCGAAAGAAAATATTGTATGTTGGTTGTTGTTTGTTTTATGTTACAAATACCTGTCGCGTGAGGGCGTTTGAAACGCTTCTGAAGCGGCTCAGTCTGTCCACACAGCGATTTGCGGATAGAGTTAATCCCTACAACGGCTCTGGTCGGGCCGACTAAACCGTCTCAAATCTGAAACGCTTCAGAACCACTTCGGAGTGTCCACACATAACTTTCTGTGTCAGTATTGGCCCAGAACCGTTTCAGAGGCGTTTCAATGGCCTGTGTATGAACGGCATATAATTTCAAAGGCGATATTGTATTGAAAGCTGAACCAAAATCAATAAACAGAATTCTGGCAAATGAATTTCGATTATCAAGGTGAGCTAATACAGTGGGAAGTACAAATGACACAGCGTCCTCAATAGAGCGGTTGGCACGATACGCAAACTGATATGGATCAAGAGATTTTGGCAATATGGACTTGATATATCTTAACACTATACATTCAAAGCATTTCATAATGACAGATGTAAGTGCAACGGGACGGTAGTCATTCAAGCACTTTGGTTGTGATTTCTTTGGAACTGGAATAATGATAGAGTTTTTGAAACATGAGGGTACGATGCAACGGGAAATGGATGTATTGAAATATCAGTAAAAACACTCGATAACTGATCGGCACAATGACGAAGGGCGCAAGACGGAATGCCATCCGGGCCAGCTGCTTTGCGAGGATCGACCCTTGAGAAGCACATTTTCACATAAGACTCTTCGATCGTAAAAGGTGGCTGTTCCGTGGCAGTCTCCAGGGTTAAATGAGGCTCTGTTTGTTTCTTGTCAAAGCGGGCATAAAACTCATTCAGAAGATCTGGAAGATTGACATCGCTATTCAAAATACTGTTTGATTTCTTCCTGTATGAGGTTACTGCGTCGGTAACTGGTCGTTTCGGCACCAAGTCGTTTCGGCCCAAGTCGTTTCGGCCTCGCAATTTCCGTCCCAAAGTCATTTCGGCACCGCAACCCAAGACGTTTCGGCATCCCTGTTTCGATTTGTTTGCAAACTATTTAGTAATTGACTGACCAGTCATATTCGTAAGCGTGACCTTTGCGTTCTGACCAGTACTTTTCTGTGCATTTGTGTGACATTTGCCGTGCTGTTTTGGAACCGCTTTCAAACATTTGCCGTGTCGGCGGCTATTGCTATCGATAAACTTGTGTCACAGATTTAAAAACGATATGAAGTTTTTTTCTTACGGTCTCTTACTATGTTCTCACGAAGTGAAGCACGATGTACATGAATGTTATTTGACACTTACTTTTTTAGTGCTTTGATTTGCAACATTACGCTCCAGCACTAGTTCCCTCAGATAGCCCTGAGCAGTGCCGAAACGTCTTGGGTCGCGGTGCCGAAACGACTTGGGGCCTGAAATCGGGAGGCCGAAACGTCTTGGGCCGAAACGACTTGGTGCCGAAACGTCTAGAAACCACTGCCTCTATACCTTGCCACACGCGCCGAGATTCTCTTTCTTTAAACTGATTCTCAAGTTTGCTTCGGTAGTGTAGTTTAGCTGACTTAATGGTTTTATTTAGAACAAGACGTGCAACTCCTAGAGTCCAGAGACTTGCGTATAACTACGTTGATTTTTATTGTATCAGTATAAAGGGACCGTGGTATAACGCACAGGTACCTGACCGTCGCGTCGGTACGGATTTACAGTAGAGGGAAGAGTGAATCAGTACCGATCGCGAAGCGACGGGTCAGGTGCCTGTGAATAGCGTGATATAACGTACGAGCGACCAATCGGACAGACTAGTCTGTCAGCCGACGAGCGCCCGCGGAACACGTGGTCTTTATCTTTAATTCGAATTTCCCTAATATCACTGATCAGTTTTAAATGACCATACGTCCCCTAAAAACATAATAAGGGGAGGACTTTACTTACCTCACTAAAGCACGCGAAACTATAATGGGGCTCGCCATGTTTGTTTCGTCACATCGACTACGAACTATGACCTCAGCAATGTTGCCAGAAATAGGGCATTGACCATTTAATTTCTGGGGGTAGGGATAGATAATCATTGGACTATACTGAGGAAGATTTTCTGACTTTTGAATTTCAATATGTACTTAAATAAAATTTAGATTTAATATTTATCTTTAAACTTAAGGGCAAGAAAAAAACTAGCTAATTCATATATTTCATTCGGTAAAGAAGTGGACCATTCTATGTTTGAGCCCCTCATCTGAATACACTAGTCTGAAGCGTGTCAAACAAGGACGTCGACCGGACATTGGCAGTGCATTGAATAGCGACAGGTCCGATCTGCAGCTTGGTAGACAACCAAGAAGTGTAGATACTATTCTTCGAATTTGTACAGCCAATAATATCACGCCAAAATGCCAATGTGTACAGTCACTACCAATTTACCAAGGGAAAAAATTGCAGACGACTTTGCAACTTCTATGTCAGCCCTTCTGGCGAAAATCCTGGATAAACCTGAACAGGTCAGCGCATCATAGAATTAGAAAAGATACCATGATTTGTGTTCGCAATAGCCGTGCGTACGATGCTGTATGTTCCCGGCGTTATACGGCCTCCCATCGTATAACGCGGGGAACAGACAGCATCGTACGATTAGGCTGCGCCTTTGAGTAGGTATTCGCCTGACAGTCCCCATAGGGGGTTGCAGAAATATCCATCCCCAGGGGTGGGAGCAAAGAGTAGGGTCCTGGTCTCAGCACAGGTTTCTTCTTGCTATGGTTATTTATAGAGCTTATAAACGACAAGCGAGGGTATTTTGTTGCTGGTATAAGACCTCTGGGGTGAAATTAGCATATTTGGCGGGAAATAACCACCTTGAACACACCAGCAAGGTATAACAGAAGATACCTTGCTGATTTGTTCGTCATTGACTATGTCAAAGTTAATCTGGTGATAATCTCATGACAGTGTCCACTGATTAGTAATTTACCCTTACTTACTTTGGTGCATTAGGGGCCATGGATAGTTAAAACATGCGCACGGTAAACAAAAACTAAGTGCGTTTGTCCTCCCCCTCCCTTAAACCATGGATGTAAAAAATAGAAGGATACAGGACAGCCCTATAATCCCTTTCACACCTATTGTTATTTCTTTGTCTACGCTGGTCTTTGAAGTTGTGGCATGGTTGCCGCGATCAGGACGGCTCGGACACACCCACTTCACTCACAATATCGTGTACATCAAATTATTGTTGCCAAATTCATAAAAAAAAACTTTCAAACTTGTGAAATTGCTTGTGTTGAATGCCCAGACTGAACAGAGCTCAAACAAACCAAAGACTGAGAAAATCGACGCATATTTGACCAAGTTATGACTATTCTTTCGAACCGACTTGGATAAAGTCCCCTGATCGTAAAATTACTCTAACTTACAAAGTATCTAACCACGGAGTCTGATTTTTTATTAATTAGGAGGTTCAAGCTATGAACGCTTAAAAAATGTTTGTCCTAAGTGCTGGTTCGCCTGGCCGTTGAAGTTATCGTATTCTAAAGTTGGGCTATATTTGCGGTACGCCGATAGTTCGTCCCCATAGGATTGCGTGCAAATGCGTTCGTCGTTCATGCCATGGTTCACCCGTTTGAAGTCACGTTTCCAGACGTTCAAAGACACTGCTGAAAGAACTGTTACGCCAAAACTAAAGTCATATATATAGACTTTCCGGTCTGGTCATGTTTATCGATCAGAGTACCTGGCCGAAAATTCCCTGGTGATTTTTTCGCCGAAGTTCATTGCGTCGCGTCACCATTCTGCATGGGTTGACGCATTGTTCAAGAAGGGGAAAGGTTATTACACATGCGCAGTTCTTGTTATACCGTGTTTACAGGAGACAGAAATTGAGCCAGGAGCTATGCAGTCGATTGTTTTCCTCCTCAATGAGCTGCATATCATCGTTAAGATAGAAAAAGGTCGTAGTATTGCTACAACAACATTACTGGCACGAAAGACGCTATTTTTACGCTGTCTGTGGTAATGCACGGAAAGACTCGACGTTTACCGATGACAACCCGAAGGCACGCTATGAATAAAATAACACGCTAATCCCGTTACGGGATTACGAGATAACGAATCGGCGGCAACTATCCCTTGAACAAAGGATCAAAGGACTGTCCTGTATCCTTCTATTTTTTACATCCATGCTTAAACGAAAGTTTGGAAGAGTGAAAATCTAGTCAAGCCTCATTCTGTATCTGCATCCAACAATCAGTGATTACGCTATCAAGCATAGTTGCTTCCGACCGCCCCCCTCCCATACGCCCTCTAAAATCAATCTCTGTTCAGTGCCAACTCAACAATGACGCAACCAATAGAATGAAATGAAACAGTGCACACAAAATTATTGTTACGTTATTTTACTCGTGCACCCACTGCTTCACATGTATGTCAAAAGAATGCTGGTGCCGGTGCCAGTGCCGTAATGGTCTGGCCAAGCAATGTAGTGCGATATTTTGCGATATAGAAAAACATGTAGTGAGAATGAGATGTTGCGATAGGAAAACTTGTAGTGCGATTTTTGTGCACGGTAATCAAAATACAGCCAAATCCCTTCCTCCTCCTCAACACAGAAGTTGCCTTTACAGTGCACGTGCTTTATAATTATCCACAGCCACTTAGGCAATCAAGCACATCAGGTAATAGATGCAACACAGTGACAAAACTTCAGGTAAGATTGCCAAAGGTATCCTTTAGTGAAGGAGAAAAACAAATCGTTACAAAACAAGTGCTAATATAAGACCACGACATCGAAGGCTGGTAGTATAAATCTTTATACTATCATACTCAAATGTATAAAAAAAATAAACATTAGCACGAAGAACCCTGTGCTGAGTCCAAGACACCCCTATTCCTGCCCCTATCCCTGGGGACGTACATTTCAGCTACCCCTATGCAGTCCAATGACTTGAGAAAAGAGGTCGGGCTCATACACATCTGGCCAACCCCTATTACAAAAGACTTGGGCTTGAGATCGAGTCATGGGTCCGTGTGCTGCAGTGATCACCTAGCCCGGCCATGCATAGCCCAAGTACGATGTTGTGTGTTCCCATGCAGCTTATAAGGCGTCCCACCACATTGAGGTCACATAATGCTGGGAACACACAATGTTGTACGCAGGGCTAATTGGCCATGCAGAGAGCTAGCTAGCTCTGCATGTAGATTTGTTGCATGTTGTCGCAAGGTTTTGCCTACCTTTGGTTTGACCTGTGCCGTTCAACCAAGAACGCAAGTTACTGTACTGCAGCAACGTCGCAACAACAACATTCAGGGTTGTATGGTTGGAGGGTCAGCTCTGCATGCGCATGCCACAATGCTGGCAGGGATCTAGGGTGGGGTTTTGCAATTCGCCATGCGCAGAGAGCAGCACAGCTCAATATATTGTGAAGTAGCCACAGGCACTTGGAGTTGTCAATATGGTACACAGAAAGACACTCCATGCTCCCATGTGCTATACCATGGAGGTCTCCATGGCTGTACCTACCAATGTAATTCATACATGCACATATATGATATAGGCCAATCCTGTATCCATCCCAGTGGCCATCCCAGTGGCCAGGGATGCCCATCAAAACTAAAAAAATGTCTTCCAGTTTTCTCTCAGACAGAAAGTATAGCTACCAGGGTATATCTCCTCTCCTACACTTATCAGTGTATGTATGGCAGTTTTGACAAATGATTAAAGAGCGCCAGAGCTTTCAGCAAGAATTATCTCAACCATTGCTTGACAGACTGAATCAGTCAGCCATTTTATTCCTGTCTCTTTTTTTTGTACTTCCATTCCATGACATATACAGGCTGTAAAGTTTTATCGTAATGTACATGGAAGTGAACGAATATTTGGTCTCTAGCAAAACTTTATTATCATAAAAATATGTTCTTTTTTGTCAAAGAGGGGTCAGATGTCAAAAGTGCTCACCATACAAAAAATAACAAGTCATCTAGCAGGTTAAGACATGTTGTAGATATTTTTTTGATAGGAAAGAGTCCACATCAGTGAACATGTGCTTATATCAGTTCTGGCTGTTACTGCTGGTGGCATACACCATTCATGCTTCACTTTGCCTGATAACTAACAGCTCAACTGCCCAGACAAATGTTCTGCTTGACCTAAACAAGCAAATATTGCCCAAAATGTAAGTTTGCAAGTTTTATCATTTCAACATATCAGAGTAAGGTCACCCCTAGGAACCTGCATACAAATCAATTACACAAGGAGATGCTAAGATGAAGATTTTTGATATTTTTTAACCAAAAAGGCAAAAATTGTCTTCATACTGTTCCAACGCAATCTGATTAATTGTTTCAGTGGAGGAGATTTTTTACAAATACGCAAATTTCACCATGATTTGAACAAACCTGAGGTCAATCCAAGTAACCCACACCAAGTTTCAAACCGTTTGGTCAAGAGGTTACAGAGGAGAAGATTTTTGACCAAAAACAGCAAAAATTGGCCCAAAAATACAAACATGAAAATTTCAGCACAATTTGAACAAACCTGACTAAGGTAACCCCTAGCAACCTGAATACCAAAATTCAAAAGCAAATGGACAAGCAGTTTCAGAGAAGAAGATTAGAATTATTGTCCAAAATGGGAAAAATTGCCCCAAAATACAAATATGCAACTTTTCACACAAATTGAATAAATCAAATTTAAAATAGATCACAGTAACCTTTATGTCAAAGTTCAGAGCAATTAGACAAGTGGTGTCAGAGAAGAAGACGTTTTGACCAAGAATTGGAAAAAATTGCCTCTAAAGTATAAATATCCAAATTTTGACATAATGTTAACAAATGTTATTAAGGTCACCCTAAGGTTGCCAACTTGCCACCCAACAATATTGCCTTTAATTAATACAGGAGGTTACAGGACCATGGGCACAAAACAAGGGGATTACTGATGACGTACATGTAAGCCGCATTCTGACACAGGCCTTTTGAACGGTGTCGACAATGTTGTTTTGAGAAACTACAGTAGAAAAAATGTTTCAGAACAGTTAGCAACGGGTGTGCAAGGGCAAAGATTTACACCGGCGTCAGCAGTCAGACCTGAAATGGCACAGAGGCAAATTCCTCAAAACAGTATGTGAGAATGCTTGACAGGGGTGTTGAAAGCCCTCTCGCGACAACATTTGTCTATATAACCACCTCTGGTGTTGACGTTGTACCAAGATACTCCACTATTTCTGATCAATTCTTCTACAGAACTACTACAAAACTATCTCCATTCACCCAGAAAAAAAATCGCGATTTGAATATATCTAATTAATTGAATATTAACACCGCTGAAATCATTCAATGGTCCAATTCATAGGACCATATGAAATTTACGCGAGACATGTTGTTTTTATGTGGAGACTGCCTCAAAGCATGGATAATCTAACTTTAGCAAACTTGTGAAACCAACATCTCAAGAGTAACTTTAACACTTTTGGTTTTGTTCTACTCTTGTAATACAATTAGTCAAATTTCGGTAAAGTATCTATACTTTTTCGATATCTGTGCAGCACCTATATGTGCAACCGACACCACATCCCAAAAACCATGATCAGTTTGTGGCTGCATATACCTCTCGCTTTCTCTCTCTCTCATAACAAGTCTAGCCATTTGATGTTTTATTTTGCCGACATTTATTTAACAATTCAGGGTCACCGCTCAATGATGTTGTCAATTTCAGGTCTCGGGTATGGTCTCTGTCATCACTCTGTTTTATTCCGGCCGTGTTCAATATCTTGCTCTCAAATGCAAATGCTGGTAATATTGCATCTTTTTCTCGCAAGCCCAGTAAACAATTGTCGTGGTCGGAACTAGTTATCACCATCGAAAGTCTTTAAACAATTTTGCTTCTGAGCAGATGTATTTACACTCACGGGCAACTTCGTGCATAAAACATGGAATGGCAATATCATGAATTTTTGATCCCCATGCAGTTTATCTTATTAATCATATTCTATACTCAACGCATGAAACCAATTCATGGATGTATCGGTTAGGAGGGAAAAATCATTACTTAGCAATGCTTTAATTTATATAATCACTATTTTCTTATGCTTGCCAGTTCATATATGAGTTTTTTATGTATAAGGGAATTGTGTGATGCAGATATCTTTAGGGTTATTTCACCCCTTTTGAGTTCACCACCAAAGATCTGAATAACTTCCCTTCCAGTGAATTTAAAGATTTCCTGGCAATAATCAACCATCTTTGTTTTTTCTTGTTTGTCTTGGCTGATGTAATCATGCAGAGAGTAACTATAATAGTACACACTGGCATTCTCGTCAGCTGCGCTGGAAGCTTGGACCCAGCCATGATTGTCCAGTTGGGCAGCATTGACAGGTTTGGAGAGAATAGAAACAACCAGAAGTATGCTGATGACATATTCAAGTTTGTCACAGAGAAGACAGGGATTCCTTTCAGCAGGTAAGCAATGATGAAATGAGCATTTGAATCACTTGTACGATATGAAGCTCAGTCAAAGCTTGAAAGACTTTACGACCCAAATGTACATTCTTATACAGGCATAAGGAGTCATAGGAGATATTTAACACAAATCATACAGTCTTTCCTCTTCTGTAAATGTTCTTAGGCAAAGCTGAGACTATTTATCATTTACTTAGGGTACTTTAAGTCAATGTATTTACAGTAGTCATTATTATGTACATTCACTATGCAGAAATACAGAGTCACAGACTCACTGGTACAGCGTAGTTAAGAAGATTCTATTGCCATATGACATGTGGAAATAAAGGACATTTTTTTCCTGTCATTATTTCTGAAAATTTCAAAATTTGATTTTCCCCCAGAGACTTAATATAGCTGCCATTTTGACTTCCAAATATCAATAAATTTATTTGAGGTAATTCAATTATTTAAAATCCAAAGTTTGCATGTTGATGGCTGACTTTTATCCATGATTATAAAAAAAATAGGTTTGAACTTCCCTTCAGGAAAATTTGAGTGAAAGTTACAAATATTCTGTTTCATGGTAAATATTCCCCTGCAAGTGTCTTTTTTTGACCAGAAACTTTTGTCTTTCTCGAATCCACAGAATCAGAGTAGTATTCACTGATATTCCAGGATATATGGTAGCAGGTCTACCAAGTGATCAGTAAGCCAAGAACACATCAGAGGCAATCTGCCAGTAACCAACTTCCACACCACATCTTCCATCTTACCGTTGGTCTGACAATCTGTAAATGGTTTAATCAAAACTTTGGAATGAAAACAGTAGTTTTAAATATTTTAGGGCTATTTTATTAAATATTTAGAATTTCAACATATCGAAATGTGAAATTTTAACGAGGAATGTCAATGTGTAGTACTTGCCAGATAATCTGTAATTCTACATATGCTTTTAGACATAGATTGTTAGCCGTGTGGGTGTGATATTTTGCTGGGTATGGTAATTATGAGGTTTTTAAGCAAAACCTGCTACATATTTTTAAAAAGAGCATCATGGTCAGTGACAGCCCAGCAGTAGCACTGTCTGAAATGCAGAAAAATCACAAGATCCAGGGAATTTATCGACTGTTGTTTTTAACAGCTATGCCACTTACAACATGAAAAACCAAGATGTAAATTAATAAAATGAAGATTATGAATAGACTGATATCAATTCCATTGAACCTATGGAGTTATTAAACCAATTTGAGAAATTCAGGTATCGTGGTGAATGAACATCGTTTAACCCCCAGTGTACACTCAGTGTAGCGCATAAATGCCACAGTGTATAACGATCAACAAGTTTGCTGCCACCCGCTAAAGTGGGCTACAATCTTTGAATGGTGAAATGCAAAATTTGTTCAAGCTGATAAAACATGTAGGTCAACACAGCAGTAACTCACAAGATTGACAACAAGTAGTGTTTTCTCAGGTGATCATGTTTGCAATAAGGCCAGGAAGAATGAATATCTTGTTCCCAGAATCACCTCTTCTACTTTAGCTGATTGCAAAAAAAAACACCATTTGAGGTTGTGGAAAATACAAACTTCTGCACTGCAATTATTCTAGTGGTGTCGGTTATGACTTCGTCAGTCCCTTGAATTTTTCGTGCCAGCTGGAATAAGACTTTTGCATGGAGTCGGGCAGGGTAACTATAAAAAAGTTGAATATAGAGTCAGCACATTCACCTGGTATGCAATTGGAGTTGACTTTGTCTTTAAGTTGATCAGTTTGTAAATTATAGACTCCAAGTCATCAGTAGCAATGTAACTAGTGGGAGATCCATCTGGTTATTAGTAAAAAAAACACAGAAAATTGCCCGCTGCCTCTGTAGTTTAGTTAAAAAATCAAAGGAACGATGTTTTTTTCCTCTGGTACAAAAATAAGGCATGTGTAGTTTGTAATTTTATTTTTGCATGTTACACATTTTCTCATTATGTGACAAGTTTGTCATTTTAATAAACTTCCTGAAATTCAATCTGCTGGACTCGTATTTAATATTAACAATCATTATCCAAAATCATACGATTACGAGCTCAATATGTATCAGGAAAACAGAATGAAGAGCTCTGCAAAAGAGCAGTTTGGTTTGTCATTCCAACCGTCCTTCTAAGGTTCTGTGTATTACATTCTATCATTCTGTATCTAAGATCCTGTATTAGTGTAGAAAATGGAGTTTGTGGAAATGTTATTGTTCACACCAAATCTATATTTTTGCCAACAAGAGTACTGACCAAGGTATGGTTTGTACAGCTGGCAGACAGCGTAAAACATTTTCGAAACCAGGACGCAATGACTAAAGTGTTGAATTCGTGGCCTTGAACGCGACAAAAGTGTTCAAATTACTGAATTACTGAAATTATGATAATTAACAACTGAGTGTGTCGTGCACGTATCAGTAAAAGCCAATCATTCTCATCATTCTATCGTTTGCTTCATTTCGAATGTCTTTATCTGAGCTATCTTAAGTTTTTGAAATTAAAAAAGATGTTGACTTCATCAAAACGAAATTCATCAAAATGGCTTTCTGTAATATATTTTACGGTAAGTGAATGTGTCCTGTCTACTGATGTAAAGAAAATCTAAACCTGTACGTGAACCGACCAACTAATTGTCACGATCCCGATCCTTAAATTAGCAGCATTACAGGGTTCACTCTTATAAATAAACAAACTCGTGTGTTTTCTGTTTTATGTTTTGGCTAAGGTAAATATTCTGAACATTTCGTGTTCTTACATGTCCAAATAAAATAAAGGAACATACATTCAGCGGAAGCTACGAACCGATGAATGGATTTCCGAATGATTCGATTGCCTTCCACTGAATAGAGTGCCTGTTGCCTAAATATGTTCAACTTCAACGGTTTTCTGTCAAATATTCGATAGATGGTGCAAGCAGACACATGTCACCGTCACGTGACAAATTATTTACATACTTCCACTTTACAGTCTAAACCACAGCTAGGCAAAGTCCAATTTAGATCGTCCTTGAAAACATTAAAAAAAGATAGGTGACATAATGCCTCGTTGCAGAACCTCGTTTTGTAGATAAAATTAGGAAGAAATGGAATTTCCCAAGCAAATAAACTGAGTCGAATACCAAAAGAAGAGCAGTCGTACAGTTGAAAGTGGAACATGTCGACTAATAATTTCTTTTCATGAACGTGTATGATGAACCCTGTCAAGTAAGTGCCTTTTTGACATGGAGGTGTTACTGTAACATTGGTCATTCACTTTGACATCATTAATTCTGTATTAAGGTCAATGATCATGAACGATGTACGATAGCGATACAGAATGTGAGAAACCTAACAAGTAAATAATTATTCTGGTGTTTATGGTCTTGGCCGTTGATATGAGCGTTGGCGACAAATACGTCATTACTACGGAGCGACACTAATGACGAGTTTGCATTTTAACTGCATGTAAATAACATGTACAGATTGTATATAGGAGGTGTCTTTAGGCCTACGAACACAAGGGCAAAAGGTAGAGGGGAGCAGGGAGATACCAGGTAGGAGAAGGGACAACACCTGGCAGGATGTAACTTCTTGGTTTACGATATAAACGGTGTTAACTTTGAACACTTTGAGCCTCTACACTGTCTGTATGCCGACGTCCTCTCGTTGGCTTTCCCCAAAGGGAGACAGTGAATTGTAAAACAAGGTGGAGAATCCGATATCGATCTCGGTATATAGGAGGTGTCTTTACGAACACAAGGGTAGGGGGCAGGTAGATAGCAGGCAGAAGAAGGGACAACACCTGGCAGTATGTAACATCTTTGTATGAGAAATACACGGTGATATCTTTGAAGACTATAAGCCTCTACACTGTATCTAGACGTCGTCTCCCTAGCTTTTGCGCGAAGGGAGACGGTGAAATGTAATACATGGTGTAAGAAATACACGGTAATATCTTTGAAGACTAAGCCCCGACATTGTTTCTGTATCCCGACGTCCTCAACCTAGCTCTTCCCCGAAGGAAGACGGTGAGAAGTAATAAAGAAAACAAAGAAACACTGAACTGTAATTTGGTTCCTTTTAAAAATAAGATTCAAATGAAAATGCCTTACTTCGTTTGAAGCTTAACTGATTATCAGATGCAGTTAAGTAGTATTCACAGCTATTAAAAAAGAACATTTTAATAACTTAAATGTACGCTAGTCAAAGCAATAGGTCCAGGAAAGATCACGTGTCTTATCTTTCCCAAGTGGAAAAAGAATAATACTGATGGGTTGTTAGGAACTTAGCCATACACCATCATTTCAGAAAAAAAGAGCAAAGTGTACAAATAATTTGGAATCAGCATACGTTAGGCACTCAAACCATGTCAACCATGAGATTTATCTGATTTAAGTTAGTTTTCGAGTAATTTGGCTTATTTCCTCAAAACTACTTGGCTAACAATTTACACACAGAGTACATGCCAGTGCTACACGAACATTTGAACTGTGTATTGAATTCTTCAAAGAGTTCATCAACTTACCGAAATGGACATTCCACATTGCGATATGCTGGCTACCATCCGCATTATTTTCACATTTACAGCTTACCATACCATTCGAATTTCAAACAAAAGGAAGATGGCGAAATGTTTTTTTTTCTTACTCCAAGAGCTTTGAAAATGAGCACACATCAAAAAAACTTTGTTGATTTTAATGTCCCTGGCCGTGGTCTTCGAATTCGTCCATCCACCAAATTACTTCTTGGTAGGTGTCACATCACAAGGGCATAAGGATAAACTATGGTTATCGCACCTTTTCCATTTCTGCTTTATTATGATGGAACAAGTTTTCCTCCGATGCCCGCTGTCTTGCTTGGTCATGTGAGTCTTTTAAACCCATCTTCAAATTTAAAATAGTAAAGTCCTTGTCTGCAATATTTATCATTATCATTTGCAGAGCTCTTGTAGGTTGGGAAGTCTGACCCTGATATTTAAACAGTTGTTTCATCCCCTTCAGAGTGGCCACCATAAACGAACTTCAAACATCAAATTCTAAAACCCTCTTTCTGGCAAATGGAAGTATTTTCTGGCAATAATTGATTTGTTTGTCTTGGATGATGTAATCATCAAGAAGATGAACATTATGCTTTATTTTGTATTTGTTTACAATCCAATGCAATATGGGCATTCTATACTCAACACATGAAATCCATTCACGGATATATCGGTTAGGAGGGACAAAACATTACAAAGCGATGTTTTAATCTTTATAATCACTACTTCTTATGAATGCCAATTCATGTGAGTTTCTTAACGATGCGACTCAGGTTCAAAGGTCAATTTTAGCAATTTTTTTTTTATTTCAAATTTCGAACCACTGACACGTGGTCTTTCTTTTGGGGAAAGGTGTTGGGTCACATCGTACCGGGAAATTCCTGAAATATTACTAAATGGCAAACTATCAGCTACACCGCGTGCCATTATTTCCCTTTTGTCTTAACGGTCGCGGATTACCGACCACGATATCTTTGATAAACACGCAGAGATTATGTATAGCCTTTGCGGTATAGTGCGCATGCGCTAGATTCAACGTTATGCTCAGCGTTTTGAACTCCGCATGTATCGGTACGGCAAACACGTCGAGCAGACCAAAGCCGGCGCTCGCGCTCCATACCGTCGAAAAAGCAAGCGAGGTCCACAAAAGCGGACCTGAAAAAGACGGCAACGTGCGCAAAGGTCGATTTAAATGTAAAACAGTCCGACTTTGGCTCATACTCCCTGCAATAACGATCAAGAATGCAGTGAAGAGTCAGATTTGGCCGAGGACGCAGACGATAACGGAGACAACTATGAAAGTATTTGACACGCTGTTTTTCGAACATATTAGGCTATGCTGATTGCATACCCGAGTCCAAAAATTAGCCTGAGCGAGATGAAACTTCTGTTAGTTGCGATAATTTTATCACTCTTGCTGTACATGCTTGGTGTTAGTATCGTGTTCTTTTAATTTTATATTTTTAAACTCGAGTTTTCTATCGTGCAGTCTTTTCGTGTCTGCTGAGAAACCTTGAACAACACCGTACCCGACAACAAGTGACATTTATGTCAAGGAGTTTCCCAAGCCAGTGCAGGAGTTCATACACTCATAATGTAGAGTCACAAGAGCAAGTTCACCGATCTGCTAATTTTTCGGAACGAAATGCAAATATTTTTTTTTATTTCATGCCTTTTCTTTCTTTAAATATAACCCAAAAATTAAATTACGTCAAACATGAATTGCGAGGGTTCACAAATGATTATTGTGTGCGTGTTGTCTAAACTTATCAATTACCCGCAGACTCCACAGCTGCTAGCTGGACCTCAACACTGAACGTAAAACAAACCCGGCTCAACTTCTAGAAGTGCCGAAACTAGCAATTTTTGCTATATGAGGTCAGTCATCGAAAGTTTGACTAAAAGTAAAAATCTCCGAAATAATTATGTGTGCTCTGGTATTGCGCAAGTCGAGTGACTCCACTGTAGACTAGTCGATACTCTGTCTCTCGGAACACGCTGTCGATGACAGCCTGCACTGTTTTACGCTACGGCGTGATTATTATTAGTTTGATAAAATCGGTACAAGAACACATAAATAAAGTTTGAAAAAATAACACGAGTCAATCTCTCCCGTCGTAACGAAGGGCGACAAGTTTGCAGTGCGGTGCAAAAGCTAAGAAAATACGACAGACATTTTATGTTGTCAAGAGTTACATGTGTTCGTCTCATCTTGTATTGAGGTAGGAAAACTAGCAAGTGACGTCCCGTTCGCACAGTGTCGGCGCTAACATGAACTTGACAATCACTTTTCACAAAGAACATGCATAAATTGCCGATCGCGAGACAGGAAGTAGACAACTTGAGTCAAGAACAAGTGAATGCCCGACGCGATCGCGCGACGACAGCACACAGGTCTCGATCTGATAGACTTTTTTACACAAGTTTCGACGTCTTCGTCTTGACTGTGAACACTGGTAACCAGATTGTAACCGTTGAGTTAACAGTATACAGTTAATATGCTAGTTAAACGTTCCAAAAATGGATTAAATCGCTAAGTACCCCTCTGTGTTTGTTGTGTAAATACCACCCACTGCTGGCACGAAGCATTTGCCAATTCAGTGTATAATTTCTTTCTATTTTCACACGATCTGCAATCCTAAACATATTCACAATTCTCAAAACTGACTCTAAATACTTCAACTTATTCCTGGTATAAGAAAATTCGCAGAAAATAGTGCGCGAGTCGGACTTCTTGGTCACAATGTGTGACGCATAGGTCGTTTACACAAATCGTCGATTTTCTCAGTTCCGTTTTTGGCAGTGCGTACATTATTCAAATAAGTATAAGTCGGCGGCGCCTGGACAGACTAGCCTGATTTTTCACCTGTGGACAGTGAATGAATATATCTGAAAGACCGTGTCTCAGATTTCCGATAAAGGGCCTGGAAGTGAAGATATCCTGACAAACGTGAATAAAGGCCGATAATTTATGCAAAAAACGTCAAGTTGACACTTTGAAGGTGCATTGTGCGAAAACAAAAGCGAATTTCAAAAATCGGGGACACGGTTTTTTGCCCAGTATACCCAGCCGTCGATTGCCGTAAACAGATCACCAAGGCCGATTGGAGATTTGTACTTACACTTTTTTGAGTAAAAAAACTAAAAAACACGTGTTTTTGAGTAAAACAGCCGTATGCGCACTGTTTTTGAAAAACTAACAAATTTTCTGAACTCTTCGGTGACCGAGCAGATAAAAAAAGTACCACATGTCGGGTGTGTGACCACGTCTTCTTTGTGAAAATGAGGATTGAAAATAAGTGACAATGAAACTGAGTCGCTACCTTAAGTATCAGTGAAATGTGTGATGCAGATGTTTTTAGGCTTATTTCTCCCTTTTTGAGTCACCAGCAAAGATCTGAATAACTTCCCTTCCAGTGAATTGGAACATTTCCTGGCAATAATCAACCATCATTGTTTTTACTTGTTTGTCTTGGCTGATGGAATCATGCAGAGAGTATCTATCATAATACACACTGGCATTCTCGTCAGCTGCGCTGGAAGCTTTGACCCAGCCATGATTGTCCAATTGAGCACTATTGATAGGTTTGGAGAGAATAGAAACAACCAGAAGTATGCCGATGATATATTCAAGTTTGTCACAGCGAAGACAGGGATTCCTTTCAGCAGGTAAGCAATGATGAAATGAACATTTGAATCACTTGTACGATACAAGCTCAGCCAAAGCTTGAAAGACTTTAAGACCCAAATGTACATTCTTATACAGGCATAAGGAGTCATAGGAGATATTTAACACAAATCATACGGTCTTTCCTCTTCTGTAAATGCTCTTAGGCATAGCTGGGACTATTTATCATTTACTCAGAGTACTATAAGTCAGTGTATGCGCAGTAGTCAGTATTATTTACATTCACTCTACAGAAATACAGAGTCACAGACTCACTGGTACTGCTTAGTTTGGAAGATTCTATTGCCATATGACATGTGGAATTAAAGGATAGTTTTTGCTGTCTTTATTTCTGAAAATTACAAAATTTGATTTTCCCCAGAGACTTAATATAGCTGCCATTTTGAGTTTCAAATATTAATAAATTTATTTGAGGTAATTTGTTTATCTAAATCCAAAGTTTGCATGTTGATTGCTGACTTTTATCCATGATTGTGAAAAAATGGTTTGAACTTTCCTTCAGGAAAATATGAGCAAAAGTTACAAATATTTTGTTGCACAGCAAATATTACTCTGCAATTGACATTTTTGACTAGAAACTTTTGTCTTTCTCAAATCTACAGAATCCGAGTAGTATTCACTGATATTCCAGGATATATGGTAGCAAGTCCACCAAGTGATCAGTAAACCAAGAGGCAATCTGCCAGCACCCAACGTCCACACCACATCCACCGTCTAGACTGTTGGTCTGACAATATGTAAATGGTGCTAGGGTTTAATCAAAACTTATGGATGAAAATAGTAGATCTAAATCTATTCTATTAAATATTTGGAAGTTAAACATATCAAAGTGTGAAATTTTATCCGAGGAAAGTCAATGTATAGTACTTGCCTGATCATCTTTAATTCCATATATGCTTAGCTGAGCGGGTGTGGTATGTTGCAGGGTATGGTAATTTAATTATACCCTTCATAAGCAAAACCTGCTACATATTTTTGAATAGAGCATCATGGTCAGTGACAGCCCAGCAGTAACACTGTCTGAAATGCAGAAAAATCATAAGATTTAGGGAATTTATCGACTGTTGTTTTTAACAGCTATGCCACTTACAACATGAACATCTAAGGTGTAAATTAATCGAATGAAGATTATGAATGGGCTCATATCAATTCCATTGAACCTTTTGGAGTTTTTATACCAATTTGATAACTCTAGTTGTTGCACAATGGTGAATGAACATCGTTTTACCCCAGTGTTGTGCATAAATGCTACATATATAACGATCAACAAGTTTGCTGCCGCCTGCATAAGTGGGCTAAAATATTGTGTGATATGTGGTAGTGATTGTACGAGCGTGAGTGCTTTAGATCTCTACAACGTGTGGAGTGGTTGCAGTCAGAAAAATGTAACAACTTAGCCGGTTATTGAACCACTCTTCTTTAAGAGTGGGGATTTGGCAGAGCGGTTCCGTCTGTTGCCTCTCCACTAGGCGACTGGATGCCGTATGTTGTGAGTTCAAATCCGATTGAAAACAAGCCTCTTAGAGTGGGGATTTGGCCGAGCGGTTCTATCTGTTGCCTCTCCGCTAGGCGACTGGATGCCGTATGTTGTGAGTTCGAATCCGATTGAAAACTAGCCGTATTTTCTACCCTGGGTTGATAGCTCTGCTGGTGGACAGAATTGTCCCCGAGACTGTCTTTCGCCCAGTTTAAGCGATGTATTCATTGCTTCGATAAAGTTTGTGTTTGCGATGTGTGATAGTGAGTGTACGAGCGTGAGTGCTTCAGAACTCTACAACGTGTGGAGCGGTCGCAGTCAGAACCAGATATGAACTGAAAATGCTCACATGTTTCATCAAATATTGCTGTTTTGTGTACATTTTTAAACCTTTGCTACATTTTTGCAACTTCATTGAAAGTGTTCATGATCAACATCATGAACAATGTTCACCACATCATCAGATATGCAATATACATCAAATCAGGTCCAATAATCATTATCATTCGAGGTAACTATGAAATTTACCAGGTCCAAGAATATATCGAAATGACAAAGGCAATGGGTCATCTTGACCACGAAATTGTGGTTACCTGACACGGAAATGCAAAATGACTTTCAATATTGATTTGTCTGGTATCACCAATGTACATTGCATGTTTCACTAACTTTGATCAAGTAAATTCTGGTATATATCCCTAATTAGGAAAGTTCATTAAATATGCAAATTAGGAATTGGCTGAAAAAAATGCTAAATGACTTTGAATAATGTAATCATAGTGTCTTCAATGTACAAAGCAAGTTTCGTCAACTTTGGTCTAGTCAATCAACTTGAATCAAGATATATATCCTTCATTAGGAAATTTCATTAAATATACAAATTAGGAATTTGCTGATGTAAAAATGTTTAATGACTTTCAATAATGTTATATCATATTATCTTCAATGTACATAGCAAGTTTCATCAACTTTGGTCGAGTAAATTCAGATAAATATTCTTAATTAGAGAAATTCATTAAATATGCAAATTCGGAATTGGCCGAAGTAAAATCTTAATGGCTTTGAATATTGTTGTATCATAGTATCTTCAATGTACGTAGCAAGTTTCGTCAAGTTTGGTTGAGTCAATCGATATATATCCCTAATTAGAAAAGTTCATTAAATATGTAAATTAGGAATTGCCTGAAAATGCTTATTAACTTCCAATAATGCTATATCATAGTATCTTCAATGTACATAGCAAGTTTCGTCAACTTTGGTCAAGTCAATTCAGATAAATATCCCTAATTAGGAAAGTTCATTAAATATGCAAATTAGGAATTACATTTAATGTCGTCCCTTGATATATTTCACAGCTGATATATGTTAATGTGATCAACATTTGTAGCAAATCTCATCAAATTGTGTGAACACGTTCTCAATGTATATCCGTTTTTTCTAAATCATTAATTATGCAAAGGAGCAAAAAGTATGCAAGCCACACCTACTAAAAACTAATCTGTTCTTGCCATTTGCTAACTGGATCTATGTACGAGATTTTATTCTGATCTAATCAGCAGTTTTTGAGATATTGGACCAACAGAGAGACACAAAGACAGACAGATAGACAGACAGACATCGCTGCGACATAAGCTCACGTGTGTGAACACGTGAGCTGAAAATGTAACAACTTAGCCCGGTTTGAACCACTCTTCTTAGAGTGGGGATTTGGCGGAGCGGTTCTGTCCGTTGTCTCTCTGCTAGGCGACTGGATGCCGTATGTTGTGAGTTCGAATCCGATTGAAAACGATCCTTTTAGAGAGTGGGGATTTGGCAGAGCGGTTCTGTGTGTTGCTGCTCTGCTAGGCGAGTGGATGCGGTATGTTGTGAGTTCGAATCCGATCTAATTACTGCGAACGTCAAAATGAACCGGAGACCAACTTTGATAAGCCCCTATCAATTTCCCTCGCAATCTTCCAATATCCCTTGGAAAACACCGAGGTACTTTGGTCTGTATATACACTGCGCCTGCTGTGCTATCTCCATTCGATCTCCCTATGCAAGCTTCTGCATAGATCAAACCATTTTGCGCCAGTTTACAGCTATGGCTGTTTGATATCAGTGTATTCAACGAAGCTCATGGCACACTTGTTATATACCACAAAACAATGGAAACGCTGGAGTTCCCGAGACAGAATCGTTAGGAAAATGACACGTTTTTCCAGTACTTTCTTGATCCTTTGACCCTGCCCACCCCCGTCACCTAAATAGTATAGTTCATTACGCAGTAACGTCCGCCATTGTTTATTTTCATTCACGGACCACGATGTTAGTTGAGTGTTAGTTTTCATTCTCTGGACATGAAGTGTATTAGTTTTAAGCAATTATCCTTTCATCTGTGAAGAGTTTTACTGGTGACTATTACAATTTTCACTGCTATGTTGTTGTTTTCACAAGATGCAGACTGCTTTTCCGTGCAGTCAATCATCGACAGGTTTTCTACTCTCTATGTAGTCCATGGCATGAGTCAATAAATGCCAGTTCACACGTGCACTATGCTGCTGATCGGCACATGACGTCCTCATGTCAAGTTTTAGGATTTTTTTGATGCTGAAATTTCACCAAAATGCCATTTCTGTATCCAGAGATTGTGTAATCACTTTGATTTAAAACAGCGATATAAAACACTGTGTCTGTTAATCTCGGAAATTTTGGCTAAGTTTTGCTGTCTTATCTATGGTTGGCCGATCAGTATGTGCACAGGCTGCATTAGGGCCAGTATAGAGAGATCAGTGTATGCCAGTTCATAAGATCGTGAGAATATTTTTTTTTCTGTCGACGTCAGTTTGCCTTACAATGGATTTTTAGGCAAGAAAGAGCATCATAGAAAAATGGTTAACATGGCGTTTCCCAAACCAGTATCGCCACAGAAATGCATCGCATGCTCAGCACTGTGAACGATGTCATAATGAAATACCGGAGAACTGGGCATTTCCACGAGTAGAAGTTCACCGGCCGGCCGAAAGTCAAATCAGGGCCTCACTCAGTACAACGACATTGTCTGTCACTAGATATACCAACTGGCTGTATCTCAGTCGTTCCGTGTGAATGTTTCTAATTTTACCATGGAACTCAACCTGTACTTGAAACATTGCCATTGCCCATCCATGTGCTCTCACACTGACATTTGTTTACTTTGCAAGCTCATGGAATTTACTATTCAAGTTTGGGTAAAGTATGTCATGTGACATGACTGCATACGGGAAATACTTCACGATAACAGGATAAACGCACGTAACAATGCAAAACAAGTTCTGTGAAAAATCGAGTTTCAAATTAATATTACAATTAAAGGTCTTAGAATCGCATGCTTTATTTCATTTCTTGTCAACCACTTTGGGCTTCAAAATGGTTTCTTCCGGAAAGGGAGCCAGAAATAGAAGGGAGATCGAATGGCGGTAACACAGCAGGCGTCTAGTATGTTTATTGGCCTGTTTATCGGCAACACTGACCGAAGTACCGCGGTGTTTTCCAAGGGATATTGGAAGATTGCGAGGGAAATTGATAGGGGCTTATCAAAGTTGATCTCCGGTTCATTTTGACGTTCGCAATAATACTAGCCGTATTTTTTACCCTGGGCTGATAGCTCTGCTGGCGAACAGATTTGTCCCCGAGGCTGTCTTTTGCCACAGGGTAAAGGAGGCAGTCCCCGGGGGTGGGGAGGGATGGGGTTCTTTGTGCACGCACGGGTTTATTTTATTTTATTTATTTTGACTGTGATACTTCAAGTACAGATTTTGACTCCAAACCGTCTGACTTCTTCTTTATTACCTACAAGTCCTCATCGCCTCTCCAACTTTTGTACATAACACTGTAAAAACTTGCTAATCGGCTATCCGTATCAGCGGATTAATTGATTAAGTCAACACCACAGCCGTCCCACACACAGTAAAATACTTCCAGGAAGAATGAATAACTTGTTCACAGAATCACCGTTTCTACTTTAGCTGATTTAGAAAAAAAAATGAAGTGGTGGAAAATACAAATTTCTGCATTGCAATTATTCCAGTGCTGTCGCTTATGGCTCCTTCAGTCTCTGGAAGTTTTTGTGCCGGCGGGGAATGAGACTTTTGCATGGAGTCCTTAGCAGTGTAACTACCAAATCTGCCATTCCGTTCTCTGTTGAAAAGGAAAAAAGTAGACATTTCAATATGTAATCTGCTATGTCGTGATATCATGCTTGATAATTTTGTAAGCTCCTAAATTACAAGTAGTTGCTAACTTTGGTAAAATTTTACGCATGACTGTATACAATCAGACCAGATCGAATACACCGACAAATACTTCTCTACGAAACTTGAATGAGACTTACTTGAAAATAATCAGTGCTGGATTTTTTTCTCCGTTAGCACGTGCACTCAAAGCCACCGTGAAACCTTTCTTCTTGGCACGTATTGAACGCTCCCCTCTAACGTTGTTGATTGATGATGGGCAACTGTCGAAACGAACCATCGTTTCATCCATGTTACCGATGTTATACATGGTATAATCGTGCCGACGTCTCAGATCGTTTATATCTTCTCTGAATGCTGTCAGATGCTCTGTGTAGTCTTCTGGCAACTTCTGGGAGTCATTTGTACCTGAGAAAAAATACACAAATCTCAACATCAGTATCGGATAGGCATGTCGAGTTAGGCATGGTTAACTGAACATACAAGACTTCTACAATAAAATAGGCTGATTCGGTTTTTCATAGCTTTGCTTTGCCTTGTCTTTTAAGCATTCATTTCTCCGTTTCATTTCTAGTAAAATGCGATCTTTTCTGCTCAAATCACTGTAATGATTCTTACCCTTTCGAATGCCAACGTGAAATCGTGCCTTCCATCTTCTCAGCCAGCCGTCGGACGCCTTGAAATCGAGATTGAGAACTCGTCCCCGCTCAGCTGCAAAGGACTGTAGCATTGTGTTCGTTACGACTCTGCCCTCGACTCGCTCTTCGTTGAGAAATTCGAACACTTCGTGGTCGATTTCAGAACTAAGAGGGGGGCGCCCGAAATGGATCCTCCTTTTCTTCTTCTGGCCACCAACACGAAACTGTTGCAGATCGTTGCGCTTTCTCTTCCAATCGCGAATCTGGTTTCGACCAATCTTGAATTGAAGAGCTGCGACATGGAGACTGAGACCTTTATCTTCGATGGTCTTCAAAATATGAAGTTTCTGCTCTACGGTGTAGCTTCGTCGGATAGATTTCATCTTCTTGATTGTCGGGAATTGTACGCAATGTGTAGTCTTTTTGAAAGATTTTACGATACCAATGATATATATATTTTTCACTGGTTACTTATACGGTAAAGTTGAACGTAAGAGAAAACTTGCAGCTATTCACAATGATTACAAAAGATAACTTACCTGATAGAAAACTGTCGAAAAAATCTTTAAAAGCACACCATTTAAAGAATAACTTTTTCATGTGCCGCAGTCTTTTGTCTCGATAGTATGAAAACAAAAGTGTAAAAGTTGAGCGACGCAAGTTCAAAGCTTTGTGTCATTCACACATCCCAAATTTTCTATTGATGACGGCGACAAAAGGATTCTGGACATCGTCTGAGGATCCTATAAAAATGCGTCGATTTATCGTAGACTTTATTTTCTGACAAGTCATTAGACAGTGCACAATCGTCATGGGCAAGAAAAAAGTAATTATTCAAAACATTCTCGCTGTCGGCATGCCTTACTACCGTCGCAATCAGCTAGAACTTGGTTTGCCGTATGAACTTCGCCGTGATGCAGACAACATACACGACCGAAATGCTGTAGCCGTTGTTCAAGATGGTCGCAAAGTTGCAAGTTTGAAGCGAGATGCAGCACGGTTACTTTCAAATATCATCGATCGTGACTTGTCAGTCAACAAGAAGTACTACTTGAAGGCAAAGAAGAAAGCATTCATCCATTCTCCAAGAGTTGGCATGGCACAGAAATGTCACGTCGGTTTTTTGGCGAATGATGCGGCCGTACCTCTGCAAAGCAATTAGTCCGAGGTACTGTTTTCACTGTACATATTCAGTAAAACAGACAAAATCATGCCGTTGACCAAAAAATGAAACGGCCCTTTTTAGGGCCACAACAGTCTCCAAAAAGAGAACTACCGATACCCAAACTTGTTTGTGTTTGTGTGAGTGTAAACTGTGGTTGTTTGATCGTGATGAAATGAGCGAATCGTACTTGATCGACACGTTCAAAAACCCGACTATCGTAATGTTCATGTTATGGTAGCCAAATGGCATCGAAATATTCGATACGTACTAGATCAAGATGTTCAAAAATCTGCTTATTTTGACGGTAGAAAAATGACAGTAACGAAAAGACGACATTGTACTAAATCGAGATGCTAAAAATCCGACTCTTTTAATGTTCATTTAGGTAGCGAAATCGAAGTGTAGTTTTATCGCCAGGAAGATAGAACCGTTCCCGATTGACACGTTCCAACACCAAACAATAGTGTGCTTGTTTTGAGTTTGATACTTCACTTTGGCACTCGTTTGTGACTTTGATAAGCAGCGCAGGTGTCGCGGATATCCTTGTCTCATTACATGACAAAGGCTCTATTGTTCCAGTCAGAATACGGGTGTACCCCCCTGGGGGGTCTTATAAACGAACTAACGGCCAATTACGAATCGATAAAATAATCCTGGGGGGTCTTATAAACGGGCGGGGTCTTAGAATCGGAGGAACACGGTATCAACAAGTTGAATTGTGTATTTTCACGTGGTACAACGCAGTTGGAGTTGCCTATGTCTTGAAGTTAATCAGTTTGTAAATAATAGACTCTAAGTCATCAGTAATAATGTAACTTAGTACCTGGTAGATCAACCAGGTAAGTAAAAAGAGGAAATCGCCTGGTGCTTCTGTAGTTTAGTTATAAAAAATCAAAGGAACAATTTTTTTTTCACTGGTGTGAATAATCATTTCAGTCATTCTGCTGTTCCACATACTCATGTGTACTTTGTAATTTATACTGTCCAACACAACATTTGTGTCTATTTTCACTCGGATATCGTCACCGTGGAGCAATGAAAATGCATCATATTCATTTATCTTGTTGGAAATATTTATACTCAAGTCAATCAACCAATCAATCAATCAATCATCAGCACTTTATTTCCCTAGTTTGGTATGTACAACATATCAGAAATACATTTACGTTTGTTCTGGGTTTTGGCTGACCGGCGATTTCAAATTACAGAGAATCTTGCTCTCCAAAATGCTTACCACATTCCTTTAGGTCGTAGGGATCCTAAACAAATGTAAAATCTAATGTGCTTTAAACAAAAATATTGCTAATCGTAGGGTTTTCGTCTCATTCACTTTGACTGTTTATGATTTTAAACATTTATATAACTTACGTTTGAAATGTGATTTATCGATATTTTTGTTCGAACCGAATGTTTTCACATTTTCTTGTTGATCACGTACTTGTTGCTTTTGATTACAGACAAGTGCAGAAAAAGATTATATTGAGGAAGAAACACTCGAAAGCATCAATCATGATTGACCAATGTTCCCTTTCAAATATAGTCCTCTCTAACTGATATCCATGGCCTCTGTAAACAAAAACAAATCACACCATTTGCGTCCAGGTATTGCCATTTGCCCTTGAATTTGTGTAAAGTGACTATGATTCTGACATACCTATGATTTTATTTCAATGTCGTTTTGTCATTGAACTGAACCAAAAGACTAGGTGATCCTGCTTTAGGAATTGTATGGGAATATCTTATTTCCAAAAACCCGTCACCACATTACTAACAATCAACAAGAAAATCCGGCTTTGCTTCTAGATAAGGTCGTTCTCTATCTTAATTGAAAATACCTTTTTTCTGACAGAGGCACCGATGTGGTATCAGTAAAGATTTCGATGTATTCTGCTCTAAAGACTGTTTCTGTATTCCTCCCATGTTTTGTATTCCTCCCATGCTTTGTAGAAGTAAAATCACACTTGTAGTCCATCAAACAAAAGAATATACTTGGTATGTCTTTACTAACACGAGAGTTATCATATTTCAAAGATTTTAGTGATCAAGTTTATTTTTGAAATAAAAAAGCTCATAGATAAACAACTCATGGTACGATGAATAAGCTGGGTGTTATTGAGAAGTTTAAAAAGGAATAATTTGTGATGCGCAGATCATAAAAACATTTTTTTCTATCAAATATGACTGTCTATGTGTATATTAACACAAATGATAGCATCAATACGATGGATAAAATAACTAACTCTTTAGAGTAAATACAGTAGTTAGGGCACTCACAATTCGATTACCTACTGTATTTCGTTTGCCTAAAGTTTATGTCTCTCACTTGCAAAGGTTCTAATGACGTCTTTGAGCGGTATGGTCCATTTATAAGATGGATTGGTCATCAAATCTGTTGGCCGCTTCTACTCTAAACAGCAGTGCAACAACCTCAACGTTAACACAGATTTGAAAGAAAAAAGTACTAAAGCAGAGTATTTATTCTGCCTCTCGTTCAGCAAAGCTTTGCGGAGTGATTTAACATGTTATCAAACGTACCCAGCATGCATATACAGTATGCGGGAGTGAAAGTTTCCCTGACGGTTTAGTCGTGCAAACCCATAAGAATACCTGCCATCCATACTCCTGCCATCTAAACTCCATCCATTGAGTGCCAAATACATATACTTCCTGCAACCATTTCTACTGGCTATACACTTTGCTAGTCCCTAGCAATTTATAAAATCATTGTCAAACTTAGTTGTACTTGCAAGTCTGCCAATTGATCGTATGACGAATATAATATGAAATTGAACTTGTAAAAGATGTTTCTTCCTGATTTCCCTGAGCCGTTGGCAGGGCAAAGTATAGACTGAATGTGATATTTTATTTGCATTAAACATTGGCTGATATGCATATGCATATTGCAAATGCCAAACAGAGTAGAGATGGTAATGAGTATAGATAGCAGAACAGCAGCGCATTGGTTAGAAGCGAGAGTTCTAATCTGGTTGGGTCCTGCAGCTGCACGCTGGGAGGGTCCAGTAAAGTATCTACTATTCTTCTGTTAACAGCCAAGGAAACCACGCCAAAATGCCTATGTGTACTCTCACCACCAATTTACCAAGGGAAAAAATCGCAGACGACTTTGCGACTGGTATATCAGCTCTTTTTACGAAAATCCTGGATATGCCTGAACAGGTCAGTGTATGGTACCTGCAGTACAGTACAGTATCTCAAGGTTTTGCCTGGGTATGAGGGTCGGATCGGAAAACTAGATGTACGACCCACATAACCACGCATGTATGTCACGGTTAAGGCATGGGTCTAGACTTTTGACATCTCAGATTAGGTAATTCAGTAAATTTTCGATCTGATGAACTCAAAACTTACGGCACAAAGTCACCTATAGCGAAGACAACACAGACAAAACCGCTCGGCCAAATCCTTATCCTTGAAAAAGTGGTTCTATAACCAAGCTAAGTTGTTACAATTATTCTGAATGCGACATTTCCACACTCACACTCACATACTCGCTATTACACATCGCATGAAAACTTTATCAAAGCTATGAATACATCACTACTTACCTGGATGAAAGAAAACCTGGGGACAATTCTATCCAGAAGCAGAGCTATCAAGCCAGGGTGGAAATTCAGTAAATTTAAGGATCAAAATTTTATAAAGTTCTTATCTTAATGACTTGAAAGTTGGCAACAATATATTTCTCAGCATGTATAAACGAAATTTTCGAAAAATTTTAGATTTTGATCGTGTTACGTGACTAACAGCTAATATTTTCCCGCCAAAATTATATATGGGAATTTATTAGAAAGTTTGACTTCAAGACAAAAGTTTATTTAAAGTAATTTGTTAGTTGATCGATAAAGTAGCATAAAAGCTCATGTAAGAACCACTGAATAATTCAATATAATTTTTTACAATTTTTTTACAAAAAAACTCTCCAAAGAACGTTTTCTTCAAAATCCTTAAAAAGTCGAGCAATATCTTACATTCAAAGGACAGTTTGAAATATTTGAAATATATGTCAAATAATTCAATTCGGGATATGGTGTCTGTTATTTTAAATGATAGTTACTTTTTCAAAATATGCAGAAAAACAGGCAAAAATTTTGAGCTTAGAAGTTGAAATTTTACCTCGTTTTAAATGTATGAATTTGGGCAAGAAAATGTCCATTCTTTGTCTCGTGACTATATCTGTAAACATTTATCACATTTTATCTGTTAAATATAACAAAAAAGTGGTTGACCAAAGTTCCTGTCAATTTTGACAATATCCCTCGAAATGATACAGTCTGGTATGTTTTCTAGAGTGACCAATTTGCACAGGCAAAACCTCTAGCTGCAGTACTGCAGCTTCATGTAGAGTTGCTCCAGTACTATTCCTCAAGGTTTTGCCTTCAGTTGGCTGCCGTCCAACCGACAACCCAAGGCAAAACCTCTAGCTGCTGTTCTGCAGCAGCGTCGCAAAATGCAGGGTTGTTTTTGGTCGGATGCACGCCGCAGTGCTGGCAGAGAGCTAGCGTGTGGGGTTTTTGCAAGTCGTCGTGTGCAAACAGGGCACGTACTCTGCTGGACTTAGCAGTGAAGTGGTTTTGACAGTTGATTGAAGACAGCTAAAGCTTTAAGCAATAATTCTCTCAACCATTGCTTGACAGACTGAATCACTTAGCCATTTTATTCCTGTCTCTTTTTTACTGCCATTATACAGGCTGTCACGTTTTATCGTAATGTACACGGAAGTGAACAAATATTTGGTGTCTGGTAAAATTTCAATTTCAAATAAATGTGAAGTTTTGTCAAGGACGGTCACGTGTCAAAAAGTCTTCACCATACAAGATATAGATACGCTGTGATATGTTGTGATATTAAAGATATGTTGTAGATTATTTTTGAATGGGAAAGAGTCAAAGTGGTACTTATTCAACTGACTCGACAACCAATGGAGATTTTTGATTTTGATTTTTGAACGTGTTCTGCCTTTCCTTTTCATGCATTCCCATTTATTTTTATCCAAATAATTTCATTTCTACATTATTTTATTTTCTGTTATAGTTTTTTCTGAGATGAATTCTATATACACCAAATGCATCAAAACACATTAACGGATGCATCGATTTTAGAAAAAAGAACAAATAAACCATTATTGTAGCAATGCTTAATTTCTTCATGTAAGTCTCTGATGTAACAGGGAGATATCTGATGCAGATATTTTGAGGTTTGTTTTACCCCTTTTGAGTTTTCACTACTTAAGATAATTCAGATATTGAACTGGATGACTTCCCTTGCAGTGAATTGAAACATTTCCTGGCAATAGTCTACCATCTTTTTTCATTCTTGTTTGTTTTGGCTGATTGAAATCCTGCAGAAGATAAACATCATGGTGCACACTGACGTTCTCGTCAGCAGCGCTGGAAGCACGGACCCAGCCATGATTGTCCAGTTGATCAGCGTTGACAGGTTTGGAGAGGATAGAAACAACCAGAAGTATGCCGATGACATATTCAAGTTTGTCACAGCGAAGACAGGCATTCCTTTCAGCAGGTAAGCAATGATGAAATGAGCATTTTATCACAATGCAAAATATTATTTTGGCCCGAGATTATGATCCGAATGCGCATGCTTGTACAGCCACATGAACACATAGGAGATATGTGACACAACACATACGGGCATGTCTCTTCTGAAATTCCCTCGAGCAAAACTACCAGGGTGGTTCTATGTAATTTTACTTCAGGTACAAATCGAACGTTTTTACTCAGTATTTAGTCACAATTACAGTGGAATTTGATCGAGTGTCCGTTTTGCCTTGCAGAGCTCGACAAGTCTACATGTTGCTTATCATTAGAAAAGTAAACATTTGCAACAAATTGAGTCTTTTATGCCGTTCATACACAGGCCATTGAAACGCCTCTGAAACGGTTCTGGGCCAAACTGACACAGAAAGTTATGTGTGGACACTCCGAAGTGGTTCTGAAGCGTTTCAGATTTGAGACGGTTTAGTCGGCCCGACCAGAGCCGTTATAGGGATTAACTCTATCCGCAAATCGCTGTGTGGACAGACTGAGCCGTTTCAGAAGCGTTTCAAACGCCCTCACGCGACAGGTCTTTGTAACATAAAACAAACAACAATCAACATACAATATTCACTTTTGCCATGGCTGCCGAACACAGTACTACATCTCGCGGTATACTGGTCCGACGAAGAGATAAGCTTGCTACCAAAAACCCTATCAATTCGACCAGAAAAAATAATTACGATTTGAAAAACGTCGAATTAATAGGAAATTAAAACTGCCGAAATAATTTAGTGGTCGAATTTAATTTGGAACGACGAGGATGAAATTTAGGGAGACATGTTTGCTATGTTAAGACTGCTTCAAAGCATGGACTGTGAAATTTTGTGAGGTCGACATAATAGGTAACAAAAAAACCTCAAACGCACGTGGGTGTCACATCAAATCAAAGTGGCCGCGATTACAGAGAGAGCGATCTGTGACACTGCCATCGGCCGCTCGACGGACGACACGTAAGTTGACATCGTGTGCCAGCCCTTGGAAATATATTGTAACTCCTTGACAGGCAGATTAGATAGTCTTATGGCGTTTGATGCATTGAAAGTTTGTAAAAATAATAAAAAATGACATCACCGATCATAAGAAACGTGGTGTCGAAGATAATAGTTTTTAAGAGAAGACTATGACGACCATATTTCTGTAAGTATTATCTAACTTTAGAAAACCAACATCTGAAGATTTACTTCAACCAACACTTTTGGATTTGTTCTATTCTTCATTATAAGATTAGTTGAATTTCTGGAAAGTAGGTGTACATTTTGCGATGTCTGTGTATCGTATACACCGAAGTCATATCCGAAAGAGTATAATCAGTTCGCGACAGCGTAAACCTCTCTCTCTCTCTCTCTCTCCGGCATTTCAATGTTTATATTGTCGACATTTAAATATAAGTCTGAAGTTTCAGGATACTGCTCAATGCAAGTAGTTGATGTCAATTTTTCCGTATCGGGCATGGTCTCTATCGTCACTCTAATCGTTAGTGTTTTCCTGTTATATTCGACATCAGACTCAAAACACAACGTGAACAACGCTGATAATATATTGCATCTTTCGTATCGAAAACCGGTAAAGTTAGTAACTGGTGACATGTCACGACCTGGAGAAAGTTCATCACCATCGATCGAATGTCCGTGGCGCTTTTGCTTCCAAATAGACATATTGAAATGCACAGGGAACTTCGCGGTATGGCAATTATATGAATTTTACCGTGAAGAAAGTCTGTGACTTTAAACTGGCCGTACAACCAACTATAACATGGCGGAGCAATGATACCGACAAAGAGACTTCGATTTTTTTTTTTCATTGCGACCTCGACCGATGGTGAGAGCAAGTCGTCTAATTTTTTTCCCACTGGCTATTTGGCTTTGAATTTTCAATTGCCATCATGTGCTAAGTTAAAGCTAAAAACAAGACGGGCGTTCTCTGTAAATCAATAAGCCTTTTGAATATGAAAAAATCGGACATCTGAACCTCAACACGCAGCTTGAAAGTTGTTCTCCGAATCAGGACAGGGACATCAGCCCGGGACATCGGTGAGGCCGGATTTCACGTAGTAGCTATGGAAACCAACGGCTCGTTCGTTGTAAGAAACCATGCAATGTACGCTCCCTTGGGCCGTGGAATTTCGCCGTATCGCCTCTACAGACTACACCGAGTATTACCTAACCATGCTATTAAACAATCACACGATAGTTCAGTAACATATATCTTCATTAATCTACCGATCATCGACCGTCGAACACTTCGAAAACAATGGGGACGGTCACGGATTCAAGGAGTTCACAAGAAGAAACTATCAATAAGTGGCGCGCCGAATTATTTTTACTGGTTTGAGAACTTCTAAAATAACTTGTAATCTGCATATCTTCTCACATCGAACCAATATTGTATACCTATCACCGTCGAAGTTTATGTCTTTCTCTGTAGAGTTCTTTTCATCCAAAACACATATCCAGAAGAGTCCCACAGAGCGGTCAAATGAAAGGATATGTGCTCCAAAAGAATGAAATTGCACGAAAGAATGAAAATCAACAGCACATCCTGGACGTGATTTAAAACAATAGCGCTTGTGGATACTCTAGGACTATTCTATCTGAGTAAAAAGTGCCATTTTTCTCGCAATTTTAGCAACTGTAACGACCCTTTATTCTTTAATACCTTTCCATTCCATAATTGAATTAAACTAGGTTTAGGGCTTATACACACAGTGTACACTGATGTACAGAACTTTAAAAAGTATTCTGCTGGGAACGAGCAGGGGTTTACACTCTAATGGGCGCAGTAAAACAATGGTCACGTCCATAGGTTCAAGAACGTTCACGGGAAGACACGATGGCAAATAGTGCAGTGTCGTAAAATTGCTTAGACTAGTTTTAAGAACGGTACAATATCTGGTCATCGGTGTACCGCTACCTGTGAATCGAAACGACAAGTGTAGACCCGTATAGCTTCGAAATTTTATGGGAGAGACACCACGACTGAGACCGACAGTAGCACAACAAACTGTTCCCATTGTGCGTCCGTGTTTAATACAGACATCTCTGTTGGTGATTCTGGTTTCTCAGTCGAATCAAAAGTCCGACATTGACAAAATTGACATAAAATACGTCCGAAAAGTTATGTTTTATTCAACTAACTGATTCATCTCCTTTGATATCCCCTAAGCTACATGTAAACAGTCCGGAAAGACTGACATCAATGTCTCCCGGACCCCATTTCTTCACCGTTTTGCAAAATATCTCATCAACCGGACGCATGGGCAACGTCTTTGTACGTTGGTCAAAACTTTGACAGTATAGGTCAGGATGTAACATCGGTCAAAGTAATATTGAATATGGAAGACGAAAATGCTTTCATCGATTGACAAAAATGAGAAGGAACGAGTCAGTAAATATCGAACCATAAAGGGGAGATCGAGACTGCCATCCCCCATGATTAATCAACTTGGAACAAAATATATATTTCAATCAACAGACTTACACAACCAGAGACAGCATTTTATTCAGCTTTAAAATAAGTCACCGCCTTTCCTATAATAACACCCCGTTTGTGTTTCGATCTACTCTGCTCTATCCCCAATCGGTATGGCCGTCCGGGTTTCGCCTGCCGTACTGACTGATACATGGTTATTTCTTCACATATTTTTTCATCGTTTGGCATAAAATACAGCATCTCTTTTGGTGCACAAGGCAAATCAACGTTTAGAAGGAAAGTCACAGGAGGTTAGGATATTATATACCGTAGGTGAAATTAGAATGGAATATTGAAGATGAAAAGACTTTAATCGGTCGACAAAAAATGCCATAAACCGAGAATTGAGATTGTCTATGATTTATTAATTGGGAACAAAAATATTCGATTGAGTCATTAAGTTTGTGTTTGATTCGTTTCAAAAATGTGTTCCTACATTCTTATCCGATTGTTTGTGTTAATAAAAATGTTTGTTTCGCCTCGGATATTTGTAGGGAAGTTTGGATTAGTGTGTACGGTAATGTTTTGTTTGTGTGGGGAAAGCTTATGGCGAGGCGAAACAAACATTTTTATTAACACAAACAATCGGATAAGAATGTAGGAACACATTTTAGAAACGAATAAAACACAAACTCGACACAAAAACATTTTGGATAGTTAGGTGGGGAGCCTCTTTCACATTCTTTACAGCCAGCTGAGTACGACGTCGTCCATTTCAGCCATCTTGTTACAAACAATGCTTTGCCATACACACCTTTTGAACTCGAGAGGGCGCATTAAGACGTCTTAAACATCAAAACAATGGCTTAATTTTGTGTATGTGGACGCAAGCGGACTCAATCTATTAATCCCCTGTGTTTACAAATCACAAATAGTGTTGCAGAAGCGTTTCAATTTTTCCCTGTCTGAACATAGTATTGTTGTTGTTAGATTATACAGCGCGCTCGGCGAACGTTACCCATGTCTAGTGTACAATCTAGCCCTGCGTACCGTGCTGTGTGTTTCGGGCGTTACACGGCCACACGTTACACGGTGGGGGCCGTGTAACGCCCGAAACACACAGCACGGTACGCAGGGCTAGTCTACAATCATGACAGTCGTTTCAGCATGCCACTCATGCACAACAAGCTTGACACCGCACTATAGCTATAGCACATCATCAAAGTTTTCTGTCAGCTATTTGTGTACTTTGATTTGGGAAATACAACCCAGACAAAACTCACTGGCATATTTTTCGAGTGTCGGATCTATATCTCGAGGAAAGTCCTCAACATCAACCGGATTGACTCTGGGCGTTTTATTATAGTAGAACATTGTATTTCTTCAGCAAGGTAAAGATATTTTGAAGGCAGAGAGATATCACCGTCCCTTCCATGCTAACCCGTTGCCGTGTATGATGCCGTCCGGGAAATTAAGTGCCAAAATACAGTGAATTATTTCAGAAACACTGGGTGTGTTATTCAATGGCACAAAATGTACCGTGTTGATTGAATTGCACTTGCATGTGCAAAATCAACACTTTTCTTCAAGTCTATTTTGTAGCTCAGAGAAGTGTCAATTGAGAAAGTTTCATTTAGCTGAGACAAAAGAGAAAGCGGGATTAAAGTTTCATGCAGGAGTGTTTAGCATTTTCTGGTTGACAATATTCAGTGTTGTATCGTGTCAAACTTGTCGATAGAGTAGACTGCACTGGCAATGCTACAGACTGCATGCTGAAGGAACTGTTGTCGTGATTGCTGACATCGAGAGGAGAAGAAAAGTACTTGATTCTTCATAAAGTTCCCAATTTAAAAGTAAACACCTAAAAGAAAACTGGTGATGTGCATGTAGTGCAGTGTTATGCTTGTTGTGAGTGACATACTGAAACGACTGCAGTGATCGTGACGAGACAGTGTATGGGAAAAGTTTGCGGCGCGCTGTAATCTAACACCAACCAAAGACGAAGACTCAACTTGTTGCAAATGTTTACTTTTCTAATGATAAGCAACATGTAGACTCGTCGAGCTCTGCAAGGTAAACCGGACACTCAATCAAATTCCACTGTATTACAAACTGTGCCGAAACTTAGACTCACATATGTCCGTTGACAGTGCTCTACGTCTGTCGTGGAGATCTACTCCTCTGTTTGGCCATTGCCACGGCCGTAGAGCAAATGTGTACAGAGTCGAGGGGAGTAATACGGCTAGTTTTCAATCGGATAAAGTAAAGTAACATGCAGAAAATGACGTGGTGCAGAGAATAACGGGCTCATGATTAGATTTGTCGTTTGAATTTTTGTAAGCAATATCACACGTCACATTTTATGTTTTCGACGGGTGAAAGATTGAATGTGAAAAAACCTTGAAAGTTGATCCTTTCACACCCCCCTCCCCCCCCCACACACACACACTATAGGTGCGTGCAGTATTGCCGGGATAGACCTTCGGCAATTTGAAGTCCCTTAGAGCGCCTTGTACGGCCATGCGAGGCGAGACCATAGCCGAGCCGTAGTTGTAAGAACAGATCTATGAGTATATTAACACAAATGATAGCATAAATACTATGAATAAAATTACTACCTCGATAGAGTGAATACAGTTGTCCAGGCGGTATTGGACAGCACAAATCGAACGGACAAGGCTGGAATGGATTTTCTCTCTTTCAAAGTATCGAGAAGTGAACAACTTGCTCAACTTAGGGAAATGATTCATGGGATCCGCTCACATTCAAAAGGGAGAAACCTTTTGACACCCTCGTTTGATTTGGCACCCTTCGTAGGATTATTACATTGCAGTAATTTTGTCACCCCTTATAATTGTTACATATAAGGCCAAAAAAGAAAAAAAACGTTAAAAAAATTCAGTTTGAAGTGTGTCGGAGGTAACAAGACCAAGGGGACACGCCCTTCAGTTTTGCGATATTCCGTACCAACAGGGAAAATGGGAAAATGTAATTTTACTGGAAAAATAACATGTAAATAACATGCACAATGACCCCTTACCGGTGTTAATTCTTGTTTGTCAATTTCAAGATTTGTTACAAAAAAATCAGTCATGTTTTCAGACCGAGGATGGACTTTGCCATAAAACAAGACTCACTATTCACTGTCCAAATTTGCAAAGAAAGTAACCTACGTGCATTTCTTAAAGTGTCATATGAAATATCTTTCCTGAACAGAGAAGTTTCAAGAGACCCCTCTGAGCCCTAGTTGCTAAATAAATGGCGATGCCATATAAGCTTCCCCATTACACCGTGGCTGAGTGTCCTTTTAACCGTTGCTGCATGTCAAAGGGATAGTTTTTCATTCCACTCAAATGTTATAATACTTTTTAGTCTACTACTTGTGTAGATAGCCGCCATAGCTTTTAGACATAACTGTTTCTTTAATCCTAAACTTTCTATTTGCACCCTGACCCTTTTTTGTTTTTGATGTATGAATAAAAACATTTCCTTTCAGAAAGTTGAGAAAACAGTTAATAATTTACATTACGAGATAAAATTACCTTACGACTGACTTTTTTTCTAACCAGAAATTTATGTCTGTCTCAAATCCACAGAATCAAAGTGTTGTTCACTGATGTTCCACTATATATGGTCGGACGTCCCCCAAGTGGTCAGTAAACCGATAACACATCGGAGAACAGTCTGCCAGCACAACCAGCTTCCACACCTCAGCTGCCATTTGTTGTAGGGTTTAATCACAACTTGCAGGCGAAACCAGTAGTTTTTGAAATGCGAAATTCTAATCAGAAGTCAATGTCTTGGACTTACCTGGTCGTATGTAGTTCCAGATATACTTTTAGGCATTAGATTGTCAGCTGTTTGGGTTACAATTGTTAAGGACGCTAATATTGTGATTTGTATAAGCAAAACTGTAGTTCTTATTCGGTAGAGCATCATGCTGACAGTGAAAATTCTGTTGTAACATTCTCTGAAATATGGAAAAATGACAAGATGACATCACAAATCATATGATTTTGCCGACAAGCTATATCGCTAACAGGGTACGGTCTGTACATTTAGCAGGCGACATATACAATTTCTGTGACATTGAAATACTGTACGACTGTTGACTCTGTTTAATAATGCATGTTTTACCATTTTGACGACGATTAACTGCCTTCATAGTTTCCATTTGTAGCAATTAGAAAGTATTGCATACATGGGTTATGAAAGATCAGGATGAGATTCCAACTTGAAGGCTAATTTTCGTGCTTTTAATTTTAGGATCTTTCATTTTAGTGGCGCCAGCAGTAGCCATTTACTTACTTTCACTGCAGGGTACAAATACATTGTGTAATCTGTCAAAATTGTACTTTTAAAAATTCTAGCGAGGTGAAATACATGGTTTTGAATAGCCTGTCATAATTCATATTTAATTACCAACTATATTAATTATGCGAATATAATGTGGTAGAAAGACCTATGAAAGTGTTTGATAGTTTTTACTATGTAAAGGTTACAGTCAAAATAGTGTATGTTAAATGATGCTTGTCGTTTTTAAGATGCAAAATGTGCTTTTATCACATATGTACTGTCTAGAAAAGAGAACGAAATAAAATAGGTGAAATCGAAAGTGTTTGTTTTCTCAAGTGAATGAACTGTATGGGGTACCTCATAAACGAGTGACTCAAGATATAATACATCTTCCAAACTATAATAACCATTGTGTTTTTCTTGAAAGTTTCCTTTTCAGCAGACTGATAGATAGAAAGCATAAATAACTAATATGCTGTTGTTGTCACAAAGATCTTGTCCATGGTTCAGGTCACAGGGATCAAACTCACCCAGCGGGCGTTACTCAATACTGTCACTTTTTCAGCTGTAATGACGGTAATGATGAATATCACGTGTAAACCATACAAGCAAAGTTGCTGGTATCCGATCCTGAAAAGTTTTTTTGTTTTTGTTTTTTGTTTTTTGTTTGTTTGTTTTTTTTGGAAGAATGTAGACGAGACCAGTATAAATTCAGTCTGAGCAATGGTGTCAGTTTCATTTTTTTAATTTCGGATACATCTGCAAAGATAAATAGGTTTCATGTTTCAACAGGCTAGAACAATAGATTGGTTCATTGCTTCGACTGCAATCTGCATTTTAAGATGCATTTTAATGTATACTAGTATCACACAAAATATCTTCTACCGTGCTAAGGTAGTGTCAAGCACTTTGAGGGCGCCCTACAAAATACTGACTCGAGTAACTATCAATGAGATCGAGGCTGCCTTCCATGACGTCATGCGCTGATTTCTGTCCGCTATCCTTCCCAGGTTCAGCCGTGGTACTTGTCGGTACAGTGAGTCGAGTTCCGTGTACGTTTCAGTCGGTAAGTACCGTAATTATGGTCAGAATCAGCAATGTTTAACTTACAATATCAACACTAAATATATTCTTCGAGGTTTCGTCTGTCCTGTATAGTAAAAATGTGCAGGGCTTGCGATATGCAGGAAACGAGGGGTACAGTAGTGAGCTTAGCTGTTCGCCTGTACCTGCAGAACCTCGACAGTCCGCCAGCTTCATTCAGGGTTCAAAGGTTCACTGTCGCTCTGCCACACGTCACGTAGTAGCGTAATAGACAAAATCTCGGCCAACGCCACACGTTGATGTCAATCCCAGTTCTGTTCGAAGTCAATTTAAGACAATATATCACTACAACACAGCTAATGTTGCTAGTTTGTGTCTGGTTTACTGTCAATTTTAGCAGTCTACGGTATACCGTTTTATGCTAATTGATCGTACAGGATCTCAACGACTGTATCACGAACAGAGTTGAACGAGATTTTTGTTTCCAGAAGACAAATTCACTTCTTACAATGGTATAATAACATTAACCCATACTTCACAATGCTCCCTAGAATATCGTGGCCAAAGGTCATGGATTTACGGTCGTTTCAAACAATACATTTGGAAGAGAGGCCCAGCTACCCTTTTATTATGATTAATGATTCTGCTATAAAATGCAGCGTCTCCTTCAGTGATTTGTATGAAACTTGAAAGACTTTAGATTGAACGAAGATGTGACTTCTGAAATCTGTACATTATTGACCCAGCAAAGAAGAAATATCATTTTAATATGACAACGTGTGATATGCCGGTACATCGCAAATGTTACAAGCAAGGGCAAATATGGATGCCTCCACTGAGAAAAATCAAGGCCCGTGAAAAGTCCACGCATGCCATTTGCAGCGTCTAGGAATTTGCCCGAGAAAAATCCTTGTCTTAACGATACTGAGGGATACTAATCAGCTTCTTCAGACTATTAAGTTAATGACTGCATGTATGCATGAAGTGAAGCCAATATGGATTTTTTATTTAATAGTATTAGATTGTGAGTTTACAATCTTGTGATGAAATTATGTTCTGTAAATTTGAGTCAACGTATTTTCATGTTTCATTGAAGGACAATTTATGATTTACAATGACTGATCTACATTCTTTTGCACTAACTATGTTTCTGAAATAAGGCCAAGAATATTGATCATTTGTAAAAGCCCGATATATCCCTGATACTTTTGTTCATTATTTTATAGTATATTTACTTGGTAGTAACTGGGTCCACTCATTTTTATCATGTATCCTTGGTAAACATAATATCAATGGTAACTAGGTTTATATCAGATTTGTACTGCTAAAGAAATCCATTTATTACGTCTCAAGTATAGGAGTCTGCGTTAGGACTGTAAAAAATGTAGACAAGAAGACAATAAACTATGTACAAACACTAAACCCAAGTACGTGACCTCAATATTAGTTTAATGTTTCTGTTAAAATGTCTGTGACACTTGCCTGGCCTTTGTTGCGTTATAATAAGTCTGTACATAGTCAGGGAAATTTTTTTTCAGAATTCTGGAAATTTTGGTCAACAACCTGAAGAAGTCGTAAGGGCACAGTTATTTGTCAAATCACTGACATGCATACAGTGCCCAAGGGCATGGCAGTGCAGTGCAGTGCCACATCATCATGAGCAGTCGTCATTGACCCCAATGCAATAGGGGTGCCCTCCCTACCTGTAATGGATAGGTTCTAATTTAAATATTAGTGTCGGTATTGACAATATCGGTTGTCTTGTTATGACTTGGGTATCAAATTAGTTTTTAGTCGAGTGATATAAGGACATTTTGGGTTTTACAAGATTTACGCAGAGAATGTGATACTGTTCAGCTAGTTGAGGGTGTCACCCCTCATGTGTCAGTAACATGTGTCCAAATATCAGCTCTGTGATTGGCTCAGCTTTGGAGGTGTGGTGGAGGTTTGTCTCTGCCAGCTGTAGCAATACCATAGTTGTGTGGAATCAGAGAAACAAAAAGGAATAGTCTGCTGTTTGGAAACTGAACACTGTTGGGCATCTGAATTAAGCTGTGACCTTGCATTGTGGATTTATGTAAAGTAGGCATCAAGTTCTGTTTAGCCACTATTGTAAAAGAAGTCTGTTGTCCATTGAAGCATTTCAAGGTAACAATATCACTTGTTTTGCTAATCATATCTGAACATAAATGAATGGATTTTTGTGACATATTTGCATGGTAAAACATTTTCACAATGCTAACAGGATTGACAACATTGCATAAGCTCTAACTTTCTTTGAAAAATAGAAAATATGCTACCACAGGTGAAATATTCAAATCTGACAGGTGAAAAAATTACATATACGGTAAGTCTTTTAATGAACTGCATCGTTAAAGGTAGGATATATCACATCTTTAAAAAGCAAGAAAGATTTTAGCAAGACAGAGTCCTGCGTGAAATGATTTTCAATACCTTTACTCTAAGTAAAACTGCAGTCATCTTGTACTACTACTGTTTCAAATATTACTGAGTGTAAGGTAAAGTCTGCCCTCAGAAATAATTCTGCCCTCCGAAAGCCATTCTGACTCCAACAGTTTTGCCATGTGAAGGAACAAGGTGGAAAGATTTCTTGTCAGTGTGTTGAATATTTGTGTATTAACCCAACATCCTCTTTGTACCAGCAGTTTTGTGAAAAGCAAACAGCTTGTCAGCACAACAATGGAATTAGCATTGAATAATTGCCCTGTTTATCTGCGGGTGTGCAACGGGTGTTGGCCTGTCTGAGCACTCTGGTTGGCTGGTAGGATGTCAGGGCAAGAGGTCAAAAGTTTATATTTGCATTCAGGCCATTCTATGTAAAAGCAGGCAAAAATAACAAAACATTTATTCATTGCACTGAAAACCAACCTTTTTTTATTTCCTGCTTCCCACATTTTTGAATTTTTTTGTTTTCATCAAAGCATGATATTGTAAACATGTTTCACCATTTTTGTTGAAAGGTGAATTCCTCTGAATTAAATCTCAGTGAAATGCTATAGTATTATAATGAGAAATTCTTTTGTTTTAGTGACAAATTAGGGAATTTTAATGAAATGGAAAATGTCTCAAACATCAAAACAGTGAAATTAAATCCCTGTGAAAATTACTGATTTTACAGTTGTCCGTAAAAACAGAAACCACTATGCAAACACTGCATACAGCATGTCTTGTTCTATAAGTCCTGTGATGTAAATTGTCATGCCAAATGTACCTGTCTGGTTCTTGCTAGTTGAACAGTGTTCTGATTCAGATTAACATGGAGTAGATATTTCACGCTGAGCATCACAATGAGTTATGGTGTTGAAAACGTAGTTTGTAAATTTAAAATATGTGTAACAGCCCCAATTTTCAATGGAATTGATTAACTGGGGGAAACTGCATTAAAAGAGTAGATCTAAGAGAGATTTGACATAAAAATGTAACCAAAGCTATCTTGTCCTCATTAAATATTCATTGTTTATATCCTCTTGTCCAGTCCTATTTTTCAAATCAACTATCTGTGAGGCATATTTATAAAACCTGTAGATTTGTGACAACACTTTGGATCTGTACTACGATCAAACCGTCTCAAGTCAAAGGTGAAGTGAAAATTTAACCAGTTATACAGAACATTTTCATGTTGTAGTCAGCAGTGCAGACACCAAAGAACTCAGTAATGTGTGAGATTTGAGGTAATAAAAGTTTGTATAATAGATATGTGTCAGGGATTAAGTACCCTGAACAAATCAAGATTTTAAATGCACCTGTTACTGAACATAATAATTAAATTTGAAGAACAGTAGCATGTTACCATGCATGAACCAATTCAAATTTTACAAGTAAAAAAATAAATTTACATTTTAAATACAAATCCAAATCTAGCCATGAGGAATCTCATTTAACAGCCCTGTGATGATTAGGATGCTTCTGAGAACATTATAAATTTTGAATTCAATATAGTTAAGCTATTAGTGAGTGTGTAATGCTTTGAATTGAAAAAAGGTTTCTCGATGTGTCAACTGCTTTAAGGAGACAGATCCATTGGAATGCTGTTAGTTTTTGTTCCCCTAATATGATATAATTTATGGTAGACCCTTTGCAGTTTGTTCAGACTTGCATGGGTTTTGTCAGGTGCATATATTTGTTGTACAGAGATTTAAATCTTTAGGGCACACAACACTGTGCAACAGATCAACCTTGAAATGGGGGTGATATATTTGAGGTCACCAGTTCAGTGACCTTTGCACTTTGGATATCAGGTGATCAATGTAGGTTCAGTGTTATCTGCTTTAGGTCACAATCACAAAATTAATGGTAAACTCAAGTTGGTAAAGCCTAAAGGCTGACATGAGGCAGCAATGCTCTTTTTTCAACTAAAACAATGTAGTGTCTGTGGTTTTCATCAAATTTATATAGAATTTGATTGACTGGGCTGATTCAGAACCACATGTACATGTATGTAGTAGTATCACAGAAGAAAGCCCCTATGAATTTGAAGAAATATTACAACAGGCAAGTCATGGCATTTCACTGAGTTAACAGTCGTGAAAGATGTTTTACGTCTTATTTTGTCAAGCCTGTTTCTGTAACTTTGAATGTTGTTAAACAGTTGTTTTCTACATTCGACAAAACAAATGTATTACAAATTCAAGTTCAAACCCACTTGCATGATTGACCTGCTCTCCCCTAATTTCCTGTAAAGAGATCCACATTCACCATCAATAACGATTGGTTAGGGCCAAACCATTCTGGTGAAAGGGTTGAGCATAATTTTTTTAGCCAGGAACACCCATATTTATAAAAATAGACATTGAATGGATGAATTGTCAAATGAAGTGAACTTTGAAGTTTGAAGTTCAAGTTCATCAACCGGGCAATTGTGCCTTGTAACCTCTTGGGAGAAAAGATCATCAGTTTTGACGTGATCCTGGCATCTGAATGAGTCTTTTCAAACCAAAGATTTTATCAACTGCATTTTACATAGAAATTAAATGTCAGTCACACATATTTTCACACTGTCAGTGGTTTCCCTGGTTTGTGCATGCCAACAAAATAGCCAAGATGACAGACGTGTTTGAAGTCTGAGAAGAAATATGCACATTACGTGTGCTGTATACATGATAAGTGATACAACTGAGCCTGCATATAAATCTGAAAAGTGTTAAGAAAACTGTTTTCGTTTTAGTTTTGTTGCATTTTCTATGTTCATCAGATGTGTCAAATTTATTAAAACAATTTTTAGTTGCTGTGCTTGAGAGAATTAGGTTTGTGGAATGTATGATGGCCGTAGAAGCATGATATAATGAGTATCATGAAGTGTGGTGTATCATCTACTTTACACATCAAATGCCATGAGTATCAAAGCTACAGTCTGTGCTACTGGCTTTTCAACCATCCATGGAATGTCTGTCTGACCTTTTCGTCTGTTGCACTGCATCCAGACAAGATTGTCTCCGGCACAGTTGTTTGCCATGTAAATCTTCCTATCCTGAAACCCTAGAATTCCGTATGATCACCTATGACCTATGAGATGAAATTTACAGAATTTCAGAGTTTATCCTGCAGTCTAGCACAGCCTAGTAAACTTCTGTTAAGATAACTTCAATGTCATAGTGACCTTAGGATGGTGACCCTACTGTATTATTTATCCTGCAATGAATATTCAGCTATTGTTAGTCAGCAGACAGGATTTCTCCCATAGTATTGTTCTGTATTGTTTCCTGGTCTATTTTCTCTTTATACTCTTTACATGACTGCCAACAATGTGTTTTATTCACTTTCACGTCTAAATATCAGTTACTATAGAAAGTAGGGGGAAGGATGTCTTTCATTTGTGAAGTGATAGATTTTCATAACTATGTGCTGTAAAAGTATCATTTCTTATGTGCACTGAAATAGTGCCTGAACCGGACGATAAACAGCTTTCTCAGACTGAATTAAAATTTGATGCATATGCTGACAGTACATGTCAAACCGTCTAGTGCTGAAGTCCCAATTCGGCAATTATTCACTCCAGCAGTGTCACTAGTATGAACAACAATATTTTCTCCATTGCATTTACTAATGGCACCCAAGGAAAGTTGCAAGAGATTGTCCAGTGTCATTAGTCCACATATAAAAGAGGTCTCTACATCATGTTCATACATTGACTTTGAGATTGATGCAGATCACTTGTTCACGCCAGTACTTTCACAACTTCCAAGCAGCAGAGTTTGGCCAAGCCATATTGATGAAAGACTAGAGAAAACCCTGTGATCATGTTTTCCCAAGTCACACAATCTCATGACCTACCATATATATATATATGTATATATAGAGAGAGAGAGAGAGAGAGAGAGAGAGAGAGAGAAGAGAGAGAGAGAGAGAGAGAGAGCGCACACAGGATAATTATGTTATCCCAAGTAACACAATCCAATGACCTGCCTATATCTGTTTTATTGAATTCACCAGATCTAACAACAAGTCAAGATGTCTCGTGAAATCCCAGTCTACCTGACCCGCGAGAAGCAGAAGGAATTGGCAGATATTGCTAATGCTATTGTTGCCCCAGGCAAGGGTATTCTTGCTGCTGATGAAAGTACCGGTGAGCTGACAATAATTTGATTTATGACTTGGAATAGTAATAAGAACCATTGGTGACCAAACAAAATAGATAAAATATTGAGTTACATAAGGTTTTTTGCTTCACCCACAGTATCTTAAAACAAGATGTTACATAATCATCAATACTGGTGCTCAAAATAATTTGACATCCACATTTCTCATGGATTTTATTCCTGCCGGATCTGAAACTTATAAAGCAGTCCATAAGTTTTCCTGTAGAAACTTGTGTATGAGTATTATGACATGAAATCATCGCGAAAATGAATTAATGGTCATGACCATTAATGCATATTCGCGATGATTTCATGTATCGTGTCTCAAATCGGGGTCGAATATATGCATGGTCGCCCATTCATTCAGTATCTTTCAACATGTCAAACAATAAATAGTATCTCGTATCAAACAAAATTTGTGAAAAAATGGCCGACTTTGTCCCTTTCATCCAGCAGGTCATACAAGCAACAATTCTCAAATCACTTAGTTCACACAAAAACTACAGCAACGTTGGCATCATGGTCAGTTGCCCGTTATGAGATTAATACTTCACCGTTTTTGTATTATGAAATGTTAATCTTAGTATCTAATACAAAGTGTGATCACTGAATATTTCAGGAACCATGGGCAAGCGTCTGAGTAACATCAGTGTGGAAAACGTTGAAGAAAACCGCCGCCTGTACAGACAGCTGCTGTTCTCAACAGACAATGCAGTGGCTGAGAACATCAGTGGTGTCATCCTTTACCATGAAACGTTTTACCAGAAAGATGACAATGGTGTACTTTTCACTGAAGTGTTGAAGAAGAAGGGAATTATTCCAGGCATCAAGGTAGATATGATCAATGCGTGCGTATTTCATTATAGGTGAGCCTGTTTCCCATGCATGGTAATTTGTATATATCTGGAAGATACCTTAATCATTAGTAAATAAATAAATAAAAAAAGATTTACTCCAATGCTTGATCTTGCTTTCCTTGTGTAATAATTTATCTTCACTAGAGAAAAAGACTGTACCCAGTGGATATTGTCAATTCATAGTACGGTTTTAATATCGTAATCCATTGTACAGCTTAGTGTAATCTTCCGTCTTGCCGACATACTTTCCTGCCGGGGAGATGGACTTTCAATTACGAAGCCTCTGGATTATTAAAATAAGGCAACCAGCTCAAAAATATGATCCTTTTGATCTCAATAATGATCCCAGGCAATTTGTAAGTAGCCAAAAAATGATACAAAGGTTGCATCCCAACAATTTTCACTAATGGGACTATGCAGTTGTTTTGCAAGAATAACACATACTTGTAGACGTCATGTTGGAACACATATTTCTTTCACAGGTTGACAAGGGTGTTGTTCCTCTTGGCGGTACTGACAACGAGTGCACAACTCAGGGCTTGGATGGCCTCGGTGAACGCTGTGCTCAGTACAAGAAAGATGGTGCTCAGTTTGCTAAATGGCGTTGTGTGCTGAAGATCCAACAATACACCCCATCCTACCTGGCTGTTATTGAGAATGCAAACGTCCTGGCACGCTATGCAACCATCTGCCAACAGGTACAGTTTTGCTTCACTCTCCAAACTTTTCCTACCTGTTTGTCACTATGCACACATTGTGTGTTTATAATGATAAACTTGATAGTTCTGGCTACTGTGAATATATTTTGATTTGTGCTAGGGGCAAACTACATATTGCAATGCATTATTGGTAAAAAGTTGACTTCTCACAACAGCAAGAGTTTTAAACCGTGATCTAATAACTTGTTTTTAACATGAATGTAAACATTATCATGCCAAAAAGTTCTGTTTAAACGCATTCATCTTTTCAACTTGTTAGGCTTTTTGTTGAATGAAATTCCTGTATAACCTAAAACTTTACTTTGGCTTCTGTTATCTTATGTATTTTACCTGTGGACATCTACCATATTGAAAACATGGTCAACAGCCTAATTAGACTTTTAAGATTCACTTAGGTGGCAAAATCATGTTTACAATACCGAGAATTGCAAGTTCACCTTGGTGTCTCACAACTCATTGTCAAAAATTTCAGAGAGTTTCAGTTAGTGGTATCTATTGAATGTAGATATGAGCCAGCAAAACCAGCCAGATATTTTGCATTTCCATACAACCTTCTTTTGCTCAAACAGAAACGCTTTGTTCCATTCCTCTCAAGTCTATCACGCCATTCCCATGCCAATTCAACTGACAGCATGAGATTTCTCCCTTCATTTCCCTTCCCTTAAAGGGGCACTCCCACTTGGTAACATTTTTAAAACACATTTTTTTAATGCCAACGGTCGATATTTGATGTGGCGACTCTGCGCGGATCGCGAGATATTGATAAAAACATGTCATTTCCTGAGCGTATTTTTCACATCCCGAAGTTTTACGATCGTTTCTGGTTATGACGCGAAATCCCCCGAAAGTGTGTTGTTTTGCTTATTGACGATATTCTAAGGAGTCCAAAAACATTCGAATGATGCAATTAATTTACCTCCTACTTCGATGACTTTATATACATCATTATCAATGCCTTTACCTCTGGTAATTCTTTTTTAAAACTTCTCCTTAGTTTTTGTCGTTTTCATTATTCTCAATCAGTTGTATTAAATTTTTAAACAATACCACATAGATATCAGTTTTTACGTGTAAAATATTAGTTGCCTCTGATGACTACATTTTGTCGTCTGCCACACAGTTACGCGTGGTTCGATACATAGCAGCCGCCGCGTGTGGTATGCGTTTAAAAAGTTACCAAGTGGGAGTGCCTCTTTAATCTACATCTCTGATCTATCAATGATATTTGTTGGAGTTAACCAGCAAAAAAACAAGTACAAAAAGACTGTACAGTACTGCTGATGTTCTATTAGTGAATATGACTGACACACTTTTTCACAAAATATAGATATAATATTATGAAACTTTGTAGTGACGTCATAGCTGTAATTCTAGGCCTTACCGTGTCTGAATACGCTGCTTTTGAAATTTTAAATATTTTAATCAAAACAGCACGACTGGAATCAGCAGACTTTTCTAGCTGTGTGAGTCACAAAAGTGAATGCATATTAAGGTTATATCATTTGTGCAACATGCTTATTTCTTTGCTAATTATCCATTGGCATTTTGATGGAAATCTGTACTCCTGGGATAGTACACTTGTGTCACATTATCGTCAATCACAACAGATGATGCACCTTCTAACAATGTACACTGCAATTGTTGTGACATGTGGGTACCATACTGGATATTCCATTTTTGACTCAACATTAACTCCACCACAACTACATGTATAATAAAAGGTAAGGTAAGACTGAACTTTGACCCCATGTACACACATCCTACACTCAATATCAGGGTAAGAGCTCACAAACCTGCATTTGTGTTGTCCCAACAGAATGGTCTGGTGCCCATCGTTGAACCCGAGATCTTGCCAGATGGTGAACATGACTTGGCCAGGTGCCAACATGAAACTGAGAGGGTGCTAGCAGCAGTGTACAAGGCCCTCAGTGACCACCACGTCTTCTTGGAGGGTACCCTTCTCAAACCCAACATGGTGACACAGGGCCACAGCTGCACCACAAAATACACTCCACAGGATATTGCATATGCCACAGTCACAGCTCTGTCACGTACAGTACCCGCTGCTGTTCCAGGTACAGACTGATTTACCACAAACTGAGCCTTGCATGGAATTTCTACTATGGATCTCCACTTGTGAAGCCTCCTTGTGCATTCTCTGTTCTTCCTCGACTGGCAATTTAAATACCAAAGCTGAATGCCTTTTTTACCACTATAGTTCCACCTTTCATAGCTGTTTATGATGAGGTTTGTTCACATGAAGGGAACCCACAGATGCAGTGGTTGGCTATGGTAAGGTTCCTTCTCATCACTAGTTCAGAAATTTGCCAGAAATGGACACTTTCTCGATTGTTTAGCAAGAAGCATGCGAGAATACATACTATCTCTCACTTAATTTGCGAGAATTTTGTTTTCTCGCAATCAACCAGCGAGAACTATGTTTTCTTGCTCTGCATCTGCCAGAAATTGAATTCATGTAATCAATCTGCTAACTAATTTCTTGCTGGTTGATTGCAAGAATTCAATTTCTTTCAGATGCAGAGCAAGAAAACACAGTTCTTGCTGGCTGATTGCGGGAAAACAAAATTCTCGCCTCACTTCTCGCCAAAAAGCGTCCATAAAGTGTCCGTAATTTCTCGCAAATGTATGTACAAGTGCGTGAAGAGGAACCCACAGATGCAGTAGATTGTTTTCAAGTATACAGTATTATATGCATATACATAGAATAGGAATATTAGCAATGGAAAACATACCAAAATTGACAATAGGCTTGATACTACGGAAAGATTAGCTATATGATTGCATTTTGAGTGCAGGTCTTGGCTGCTAGGTATGCAAGTAGGTATGCAATCCCTGTTGTTTTTACACCAAGACGTTACTAATCTGTTGCCATCATCTTTTGTGCATTGCAGGTATCACCTTCTTGTCCGGCGGCCAGTCAGAAGATGACGCCACTATCAATCTTGATGCCATCAACAAGTGGCCAGGCAAGAAACCGTGGGCTCTGACCTTCTCTTACGGCCGTGCTTTGCAGGCTAGTGTACTCAAGGCTTGGGGAGGCAAACCAGATGGTGTAAAGGCTGGACAGGATCAACTCCTGAAGAGAGCCAAGGCAATTGTTGTTCATTCATATCAAAACAAAAATTAATTGACTGTCTTTTGTACTTCATTGTGCTGATGTTTTGCTCCCTATATCAGGATTACCGTAGCTTTCCCTCTGAGCTGAAGAGATGCACTCAGACTCAAGAAGGTTCATCTCTGAAACAAGAAAGCTTTCATGTAACAAGTTAAACAAGCACTGGTGTCAGACTGATGCACTGTCATTTCCACCAAAATTGACTCAAAGAGTTCAAGAAATTCTAAAGCTAAATGCCATACCTAGAGATTTAGAACCACTGCTTCAGAAGAGAAGTCTTCTTTGACTGTACATCATTGCTTGTCCATTTTATCAGTTAGTATTGGCAAATATAGCACAAAAGCAAGCCACTAGACAGGCCCACTAGATATTTATTTCATCTGGATTGGAGGTCTGCCAGATATTACAATAAAAATGTACTTACTGTTGCCAATGATGCATTTGATCTCTGTTAACTCATCCATTGACAAGTGTTTAACTGCAGCTTCACATTCGTACATTTTAATTTACAGCGCTTGAGATATTTAAAAGGATGTTGAAAACAGCATATTTGTGTGTTGATAGCCAAGTTAATCCCCAAAGAAATAGAAAATCATTTTCAATGTTTTCCCAGCCAGACTTGCCTTCTATATATATCAGGTCAATTTTTTACCTCATTTCTGCATTCAGTGAAAACTTCAAAATAGTGTGAAATTGATAATAACAACCAACTTTGACACATGTGAGACTGGTAGTAGCATTATAATGTTCTGCATATTGCATGAAGTAATAATACAGTTGCTGCCTGGAAGTCACCAACCGGACATTTCCCTCCTACCAATTCAGATAGGGAAAAGGCATAGGATAGGTGTCCTGGCCCAATGTATGTGTCCCAGAACTATATTGCCTGTCAGTAATGTTTCTTTTTTGATTTCCTTTATCTTCAGGCCAATGGCAATGCTGCCCAGGGCAAGTACGAAGGTGGCGTATCCAGTCTCAGTGCTGGAGAATCACTCTACGTCGCAAACCATGCTTACTAAAACATGACGCTAAAGAACTCAGCAGTAGCACGTGCTCATCATCGCAGATGTTATCAGCTCTCTGAAATCCACTCCAAGACCAATGAGACAACTCTAAGAAAACAGGAGAGAGGAATTCTGTAGATAATATACCATGTACAGGAGTTTGATTTTTGTCATTTTTGTTTCTGTAGTATCAAGCTAATTACTACCATTTCGGTTGGATGGACGTGATCTAAGTAAGGATTAAAGTATGGTGACGATAAATATGTTATTTCATGGACGGAGTTATTGAGCTTAACATATTTTCAGACAATGGTGTCTGAAATGTGTACCACATGAATAATGTATGTTAGGAGGAGATTTTTTAATGGTAAATGTAAAAGATCACCAAATAAGATTTTTTAAGGTTAAAAAAATGGGAGCCGAGAGATTTATATTATTTTGGATTCTTTTCTGCAATTGAGAGTATTGGTATGTTTTGCTTAATCAGTGTTGATTGTCTATTTCAAGGGAAGGTGCTAACATTACTGAGGCCAAGGTAGACCCATGAAGAAAGTGATAACCATCTTGTTCAAGATCATTGTATTTACACTCAGCACATTTCAAAACTTTGTGTAATGCCTTGTAGTCATGAGCCAAGCCTTGCCATCATTTACAACTTTGGCATTAAAGATTGCGTATTCAAACTTGCTGCATGTCTTTACATATATATTATTAATCATAAAAGCAATACAAATATTAAACTTCCAAAAAGCTACCTACAGATTATGTGTTTCCATCTTTTCCTCCTCTTTCTACACTTAAGCAGTATGGTAAAGCCCCCTCTCTGTGATTAAAAGTTGTGAATTTTTCACCTTGTTCATTTTATATGCGGAATGTGTTCAATTTACAGATATCCAAAGTGATGGTTGAATCTTGATATGAAAGATGAAAACCATTTCAGATGCTTAAAAACCGATTAGGAATGTTTATCTGCTTATCTGAATAAATATTTTCTCCCTCCCAAAACAAGTGTGTAGTTTCATATTTTTGATACCTCTTCTGAGCCTGGAAGTAAACATAGCTCTCATTGCTATAAATTTTGATCACCAAAGTTATAAATTTGTATATACCGGTATATGTCAGTCTACACTTTCAGAATCCATAAGTAGTGTTTGACCCATTGATTGACGTTCAGCTCAACATGGCAGAAAGGGTCTACAATATTTCATCAGCCATGACCAGGCCAAGAGAAAACTCTTACAATGGTGTTTTATCTTTATTTGTACAATCCATAAATTCCTTCACCGTCCCTCCACCCATGGGTTATGGAGTTGGTACAAGTGTCATACCCAAACCCTTGCCACCCAAGTGCTTTATGCATTTGCATAAATTGTCCAAATAAAAATTGACAGTCATGCGGATAAAACCAGGCTGTAGTGTTTTTCAGAGTCCATAGAAGGATGCCCAGACATTCAGTTGCCTGTCTAAAAACCACAGCAGACTACAGAACTGCTTTCTGGAGTTGCTGTGCAAAATCAGATATATCACTGTGTTTGCTGTGTTGTCTGTTGGCAAATGTTCACTCAGTCAAGGGATATCCTCACAATGGTTTGTCCCTGGGTTTGTCCATATTTCCATAGATATAGTTGAAATGCTGCGGATGACCTGCCAAGGAGTGTCATAAAGTTCGGGAGAATAGCATACAGGATCAATGAAACCCTGCAGATTAGCATTGTCTGAACAGAGTGGAGACCACAAAAAACAAATCAACGAGTCTGGCTGTGTAGTACTTTGAGGGCGCCCTTACAGATCAAGTCAGGATGGCACACCCAAAGTCCGCGTTTGGTCACTGCTATGCCATGCGTTGTTCAGCTTACTGGTCACTTGTGTGTGGAAATTTTTAACACATAGTACTGCACCTGTTGTGAGCACGACAGTGTGCAATTGGCATTGCAGGAAAATAACTTGAAATCTGCTTTCCTGCAGCAAATACAATAAGTCAATGAGAATGAAAACGTAGGTCAGATAGACCAGTCCACACACCTGGCACCAGTAGCAACATTTTCATCACCATTGACCACAAATCAGCCAATGACTTGAACAGGACCTGAACTTATAGATCACGACCAGAAATACATGCCCACTTTCCAGCAGCTGTCACAGACAAATCGGGAGGCAAGTTCTCTGGCATCAGTCGCCTGCAAAACTTACGTGAGGACTCCCTACATAGACGTGTGAATGTATTAAACTCACAGCTACTATTCCACTCTTTCTTCTGATTCTGTGTACATTGCATTGGTAAACCCTTTCTATATCGCTGTCAATCTGAAAGCATATTTATCGAACACTGCTTCAGTAAGTGCACAGCCTAATGGTAGATAATATTGTATGATAGAACTTAGTAGAAGGGTCATCGGAAGTGTTTTGCTCTTAATTTTAAAAATACTTTACTGGTCTGTTACTTGTGGGGACTCTTTGAAGCCTGCAGAGTGAAAGAGGTTTTCAGTTCAATGGAAAATTCTGTCCTCACCTAATTCCCTGTAAACAGGTTGGTACATATTTTTAATGTTTTAATGTTATGAACTCATCTCGTTTGAAAATACTGCTTTGCATTTATAACCAGTGTCATACAAGGAAATCCTGGCCCACTCTTCTACACCTGTCTTGAGCAAAAGTTTACAAATGACATTGAAGAGAGAAATCTCAGTCTTTCGCTCTGTTTAAGCAATGTATTCATTGCTTGGATAAAGATTGTGTGCGATGTGTGATAGTGAGTATGTGAGGGTGAGTGCTCCATGAACTCTATAAAGTGTGGAGGGGGCGCAGTCAGAAAATTGTAACAGCTCAGCTTGGTTATTGACCCTCTTTTTTTAGAGTGTGGGGATTTGGCTGAGTGGTTCTCTCTGTTGCTTCTCCGCTACATGACTAGCTGCCGTATGTTGTGAGTTGAACCCAATTGAAGACATCGTATTTCATGAAACAATAGCACGCCTCTGAGAAACTAAGGAGATTGGGTCAGACAGACCATTCCATTTATCATACATTAATGAATACTTTGTTCACACACAATAATTCTCAGGGGAAATTAAAAAGGGTTAAAAAAAGAAAGAAATACACATACAAAAGAAATGCAATAAAAAATATAAAAATACACTGGCAGGGATTCATGGGTAATTTGAGTGGCTATGGCTGGTTTATTGTATTTTTAAACTTCCTTTTAGAAACTGGGCAACATTGACCAATGTACTTTCATTTTTTGTAAGTTTTAAGTATCAAACATATCAAAATTAGGGATTGTCAATTGCACTTCATGAAAGCAATTGCCTCTGCATATTAAAGAGAGGGCTCTTCAAAAAGAAATGTTTTTCATCTTCTACTTCGTTTCTATTACAAAATAAACAAGTTCTGTCTTCTAAAGGGATTTTTGAGTGTTTCCCTGTTCCAATTGGTAGTTTTAGGACACCCAACCTGGATCGGTTACATGTGACAGTAGATGTATGGCGCACATATCTTGCATCAGCAATGTATTGGCAGAAGGCGTATCCTATGTCACAGTTGTAATTGTATTGAGGGAGAGAAAGTAGGGACTAGGAGGCAACCATGACACCTAGCCAGAGAAGGAAGCAAGGACATTTAATCCTTGTACGTGTAATTGCAGTGACAATAATAATGAAACTACAAGGATATACAAGTATCATTTTATTAACCACAAACTAATCATAAAAGATACTAAAGTTCCCTATGATATGATACGGAAATGTGGTGCAATTACACGTCCGAGGCCATCATTATTGCCAGTTGGTCATTAAGCAATTGCCTGAAAGTTTGGCATCATTTCTTTATTTGCTTCACTCAATTGATATCTACAACCCTGTTCCACAATATATTATAGCCCAAACATGGGACTATGTGCCCGAGGGCGGGTGACCACTTGCCCGACATTAGGAGGGCAAATGGTCTCCTGCTCCGAGGGTATATAGTCCCATGTTTGGGCTATAATGTTTTTATTACATGCCTCTCTTACACAATTTTCACTCAAAATATTTAGATTTATTGGCAAATGATAATCCAATGCTTATTTCCATCTCAGTCGAAAATCCGTTAACAATGGAACATTTTCATCATCGAATGGCGCAATGATATATTTAAACTACTGTTATGTGGTTTATCAATTTTTTTCTGCAAATTTTCCAAAACGGATTTCCTGTGCAAAACATGAAATTTCGACATTTTTACATAAAAAAGTGTCAAGTGAAAATAGTTCCGGTTCACTTTCAGTCCAATGATGACTATGCGGCCCGCGACATCATCGACGAGTTACCATTGAATCCTATGGAGCGCGCAACATTCGATATACGGGGCGTGTAATAATATGGAAAATAAACCTTGCTGAAAAACCTAAGATAATCTGCCAATGATCCCATTGTTGACCTTCAGCCTTATGTATTGCTAGGAGGAAACCTTGAATATAATACAAACATGTATAATGTTTGCAAGCAATCTTGGTTTGTTATCTCATTCCAAAACAAACAACTGAAGACTTTTCTACAGTAAAGCCTCATTCTTGATTGCAACTTAGTGTTCCACTCCTACAAAATTCTACACTCTTCTATTGATCACCACTTTTTTACTGATCAGGTGCAAAGGTATTCATGTCGTAGCCAACATTCATCTTTTCTTCATCGTTGAAGGTGATGTACATTCTGAAACAGATGAATGACTTGTGTAAGGTTACGAGATAATACAGCTTATTGAGATGAACATGAAAAACAATGAGGTCATTGTCAGTAGTAATGTGTGTACAAATATGACAATACACTGTACATTTGAAGGTTGTCAACGGAAGATACTTAATTGCTACACATGAGTGATAATATGCCATTTGGAGATTTTGTCTGAATAGGCCTAAACGAATCTTGAGGATGTCAATTTTAAAATGAGAACTGTAACAAACTGAAAACAGAATTAAGAATGATATCAATGGTTTCAAAATGAAAGTGTTGCTTATGCTGGCAATATTCCAAACATGCATTCTTGCACGTGAACATCTGTACCTTCCACACAGACTTTCTCATGGCCCCTCGTTCATTACACAGCTCTGATTTCCCACCCCATGGTGACACACCCTCAAGTTTTCCTAGTGAGTGAGGCTCATTGAACAAGCCAGGCTAACACCTTACCAGATTTGCCAGCTCACTGAACTTAGCTGTGCAGTGGCATAATTGTTGAGGGCCGCTGCCATGGGGAAAATGCAGAGAGAGTTTGACCGGTTAAGAAGGGCTTGACTACGCAGTTTCTGCGTAGTGAAGCGTCATTACGTATTCATGGTGACCTCTGGCCAGCTGTCAATATCTTTGGGGGCTTTTGTCTTTTGGCCTGCTTTGCATATGCGTCGTTGGACACGACCTGCCAATCACCCAGGTAGTCAATTAAACTATTATTGACTGTTTACCGACCCAATTAACACTATCCAGCAGTATCAGTCATATTTTAATCGCGTGGCCCGGGTGGGCACAACGTAGGAACGCGTGTATTTCTATGTGTACGTTTCACTTATGGTGTTGTTTGTACCATGGAGGTAGGAATGTTTGTACCATCGTGCGTTGAAGTAAGCTTACTTGTTTCACCTACAGCATTACCTTCAAGGTGACAGGCTTACTATTAATGTTCAGTATCATTGCACCGAGTTCTGCCCACGGTGAAAACCAACTGTTTTTGCCACGGTCCCTCTGTGGAGGGACCGTGGTTTTGCCTACTAATTACTGCCCGTCGCTGCCCGTCCTGAATGTAGCCTATCTATAGCTACAGTAATCAGTCAATATATAATACCCCGCGCCTTATAATTTTTATATAAACCACAGTCTCTCTATCCACGAGGGACTGTGTATAAACTTATAAAATCATAGTCCGTGCCGTAAAATTGTTGACTTTCGATGCGATATACAGGTTGATCGTTGAATCGCACCGGCGCATCCATATTTACTTGCCCCATAAGCTTACTACTCTGTAAAGGGTGGGTAGATGGAATTCCTGGGCCAAAAATGAACACCGGGCGAAACTTTTTGTGAACCCATGTGAAAACATAAATCATTTATCAGTTTTGATATATACTCCTAAATTGTAAGTTTGATCATGGAGGTACCTCCATGGTTTGATCAAAATCGAGACCACATTCAAGGGCTATGCAGACTGTCCATGTACGCACACACAGTGACAAGAAGGCGGCAAACACCTACTTACCAAGCACATCGAATCGGCGAAAAGAAGCATAAAAAGCTATAGGCTCATCGCCAAAACAAACGCGCCAAGCGCTAACAAAAACCCATACCGAGCGGCCCTTTTCAGGGCCACCAAACACTCCAAAAAGAGAACTACCAAAAAAAACCATAAAATGACATAGAACACACAAACACTTAAAAGAAATAACAAAAATCGTACACATAAAAATAACGTGACAGAAAAAATGGCCGTGGAAATAAATCAGCTATTTCCAAAGAAAAGCCGACAACAACATGAAATTCAACAACAACCTATCATCGCTCAAACTATGAAACTCCGAAAAATAGTACTAGGCAAAGGCCTTAAAATTAATTCGGACGCCAACAAAACCAAACAGAATAAAACCACCTCAGGATTTCAACAAATAAAGTCGTAAAATGTGACTACGCTACATCGTGAGACACAAACAATCGCAACAACACAAATTCAAAGAAAAGTCAAATTGGGCTCCACAAACAACAAACACCAAAAACTTGAAAGCTATCTGAAGCTGCTAAACTCGCACTTCTAGAGATACCCTTTCAAACAAGGAAACAAAACATGTCGCGTGCTAAAAGAATCGCGATAAACCAGCTTGCAAACAATAGACAAATTTCGGGGAAAAAAAACCCTCGACAAGGGTCGGGTTTTCGTCATTGTCAACACAAACGATTACGTACTCGAATGCGAAAGGCAATTACGCAACACTCAGTATTATACACAACAAGCCAGAACAAACAGTAAACAAAGTAAACGAACTATGAATCAAAATGTACGAGAACAAGCACATCAACCAGGATACTTGTGAGTATCTTGATCCAATAAACATAAAATCCGTACCCCCAGTGGTACTTATTGCCTAAAAATTCACAAACCTCCGCAAAAATCTAAAAGACACACCAGTCAAAACAAAATTTACCGAAGTAAAGAAACATAGAACAAACAAACCGAACCACCAAACGGACTCACAACGTGACCAAAAATTAATATACTTGCCTAAGGAAAGAATCTACACCGCGACTGATGAGAAACCACACCCGGGTTTCGAAACGCAAGCGTCAAAGGGCGACTTTATCAACTTTTGTAACAACATAGGTCCGGCTGCGTCTCGCCATAAGCTTTCCCCACACAAACAAAACATTACCGTACACACTAATCCAAACTTCTCTACAAATATCCAAAGCGAAACAAACATTTTTATTAACACACACAATCGGATAAGAATGTAGGAACACATTTTCGAAACGAATCAAACACAAACTCGACACAAAAACATTTAGGATAGTTAGATGGGGAGCCTCTTTCACATTTTTTACATCTCGCTATACTGTCTATGATTCTAAAAATAAAGTCATCTGCCACTTTTTCTGTATACGCGGTTTGGCAAAACTCATCTCTTCAATCGAAAGTCGGGCATTTTCATGGTTATTTGGGGTACGTCGAGCTTAAGGAATGTGGTTATATTCGCGATGTTTTATTCGAAATTATTTATTTCTTCTAGGGCAAATGCACGTAATTCATGCTGTTGGAAATACTGGCCGCTCATAAACAAGACAATAAACTCGATATCTGTGCATCTTTACTTTATTGTCAAAGTACCATCGACACCCAAAAAAAACCAAATGGTTTAGTCCACGCGTGGGTTCAGTCCAGGTATTTGCAACGCCAGTCACCTAGGCGACGGTAATCCGCACCACTTATCACCATCGGGAAGGTACTCCTCCCCCTATACCACTGGCGATCCCACCCTCAAGGCACTGCGTCATTCGACCAAGCATTGTTATTGTAATTTCCTGCATAAAATTAACAGCGAGGTCAACCGGTCAAACTCTCTCGGGATTTTCTGGCATGAAGGTCTAAGTTGGCGTATAAGCCATCAAAGGGTTGTGAGAGTACAATCCTCTCAGCTTTCTTCCACTTTGTCTCCCAACGATATTATATGAACTTGAACATACAGTATATATTCACTAGAATGATTTAATTCTGTTATCCTGTTTTGTAGCAAAAATTTAGTCAGATCTGCATAAATTTAGTCAGATCTGCATGAAAAAACAGGACTATGGCATGGCTTAATTTGAAAATTTCTTCCTTTAATAGTTCTTTTTGCTTATGGTATTTTCAGATTCTCCAGACGACATCTCAAATTTTTGGTGAAATTGACATGTGGACCTTGGCAAATTCAAAACAGGCTCTTCACTGAGATGACTGTCATGATCCAAGTGTCAGAACACAGTCCACAGCACACAAACCATGTTGAGAACAAGGCTATTAAAGGCTCTATTTGTCAAACTCGTTAACATGTCTATCATGTGTGTATTACTGGTAAAGGGTACACAATAGCACTGCATACCTTAGGTTATATCACCATTATTCCATAACATGCACATAACAATCTCATATTTAACGGAATGTTGCAAATTTGATGCAGCAACATGCTTTTACAAATTTGTATCTTCGTATCTGTCTTACAGGTACCAGTTGTCCAGGATCTCTGGTTTACAGATTAGTATCTATTGTTACCCTGCCTGATCAAACCCAATCATTTTCAGTGTTAAATTTGCCATGGACACAAATTCATTCCAACCATTCAGCACCTTTAGCGAGTGTGAAACATATCACAGCGTACCAAACATTTGGTATTGACTATCAGGATTTGATTGTGGTCATGGAAAGCACTAAATCTCAAAAGCGCTTTTACATGACCGAAATTGCACTGATGGCTTAGTTGTCCAGACGGTAAGTTTGTATTGGCTAATCTAAATGTAATGTTTCAAAGTAAGATATCTACAATGATCACCTGAACAATATTGAAACATGAAACGGCAAAATCGCTGTAATTTTTTGCCTCTCTGCATCATTCTTCCAGCAATCCAAAAAATAATTGTACGGTTATAATGACTCTCACAAATTAACATGAATGTGATCATGGAACTGGATCGAAACGAAAAAATATAGAAATTTTACGTAGCATAAAGCAATACACTAAGTATTTTATTTTTACACAATTTTTTTTCTGTGACATTGCATTGTCTGGTTATGGTATGGACGTAAGAGCTACTACTACATGTGTATGGTCAACTGCTGAGTGTAGGTGAACCATTCCGAAGTTTCCAAGCATTGTATGGCTCTATTTGAACCAACACAGATTAGGATTAAATAAGCACCTGGAGATTGACACTATGGTTTGTACAACCATTTGATTGACAGTCATTTCCAATGCATGAGCCATGGTGTCTCCTCTGACTTTTAAAACAATATTGGTGAAAAGTTGGCATAAATCCTGTCAGATTTAAAAACTAAGTACTGTAATCGAGACATAACCAAACAAACTCAAAAAGCTTGGATTTTCTGGAGCTCTCTCCCCATATTACTTGATCACAGACATCTACCATAATGAGCATTGGATTGCTTGTGACATTGACTGGTTTCAAAGAATCTTAACAAGTGAGAATAAGATAGATTTGATGTGATGACTGTAGAACAAAAGATTGAACAATGGTTAAAGTTAGGATAGCGAAGTAAGACCACAGTCAAACATCCTTCTCGAAGGCTGTTGATAAAAGTTGTATCAGAGAGAAGGAAATAACATTTCCAAGTACCTTGTTGGTTCAATTCCAAGCGTTTCCTTTACATGTTCCATGAAAGCCTTGGTAATTTTCTTGTTTTCCTGCAGACCAAGTTTTCCAATGGACATAACAAATGCATTTCCACATGGCTCTGTGCTGCCACCAAATGACATAACCTGGTCTGGAATCACATGTACCACCATATACTTGAAGGAAAAAAAAAACACAAAAGGGTCTCAGCATTTCAGAGCCAGTTTGGCAACATTCAAGAATTGGTATAATTTCCATAAACTGATGATATGTCACACCTGACATAGACCAAGCACAGTACGAGACCATAACAGTGACACTCACTGGGAGTGTGACTTCTACAATTTGCTGCAAGTTTTCCTTATCCACAGCACCAAAAAAAACAATATTTATATAAATAAATGCTATTATTTCAGTACTTGTGTAATTTATGTTTATACCTGTGGGTTAGACTTCACATACTGATAATTCACTGGTGGTCAGAACTGATTTTATTGCAGAAATCCAACAAAACCATGGTTACATCACTTTGGGACTTACGAACTGCAAAGTGAAGCATGGCGACAAATTTCTCCTGTGCAATATCTTTTATTATATCATACCAGTATATTGATGGTGCAAATACAGCGATCTGATTGGTCGAGACGCAAAAGGAACTGTGATATATTGGCGATATACCACGGCTGGCATATGCGCTAGCTCTCAGCTTGAGGAAAATTTCTTTCATGACGTTCCACGCAGAATTTCAATATACTGTTATGATATAATAGCAATAAATCACACCAAGCAAAGGTATACCACTCGATTTTGACCAGTTCACTCATATGCACTCGCTACCGCTCGTGCATATATATGTCGTGAACTGGTGAACTGGTCAAAATCGAGTGGTATACCATCACTTGGTGTGCTTTATTGCTTAATCATCACTCCAGTTTGAGAAAATGATGACAATTTACCCCTTTCATCATAGAGGTTTCTTCAAACCATTCTTTTCACGGCAAGTGAAGACCTGTGTTCGTAAAAATCGTGATGTAAGTGTAATTCACAGTTTTTGAAGCAAGACTGAAGAAAACTGGGCATACACTACAGGATTTGACAAATTAGCATAATCCTAGGGGGTCAATTTTTCTCCAAAAAATACTTTAGGAGGCCCCCTACTAAAACTTTTATTTCATCATGCAGATCGAACCAAATATTCTCCATGACCATGTTAGCTGTTTTTCAGTGTCTGTACTGATAATGATACTTCCCCAAAAATCCATGAAATAAAATAATCCAGAGGGATGATGTGTCTGTAGTATGTGTAATATGGAATACTACATGGATGTTGATGTGCTATACTTATCTATAACTGTTACCGCTAGCTCATTTACATACCAGATGTTTCTGATGAATCAAACAGGTTATGTCATCCCTATCTATCCCAACTCTGTGAGAGAACCCTGCTGATGTTTTTAATGTGTTGTCCAATGTTGTCCATTTTCTCAGGATGTAAAAACGTGTCATTGAGCCAGTCAAATGATACAGAGCATTTCAAACCTAGGTCCAAACCAAGCTTGTTTGACACACAATGATCTGCTTGTACTACAATCACCTATAACTTACATTTTCAGCTTTGCAAATCATCATGACGGAATTTTCATCATTGACGACAGTGGTCTTGAAACTGTATTTTTAGTTATTTTGACACTTACTCTCCTATTGTTTCACATGGCTCAAGGCTTTGACAGAGCAGATTTCAGAAATTTTAGTGCATATGCTGGAAAATTGATACTGATATTTCTATGCTAGTCTAACCTGTTGAACCAATTCAAGTCAATGAAAGACAAGCAAACAGTAGATGTGTACCATGATAAAAACATTTCTGAATATGCATCTATGTTTATGCAAAATTTATTCATCAGTGTTCTTCGAGTATGCGAATCACCTGATAATGACTCATTACCAACGGAATACATTGTAATACTGGCCTACAATGGTGCATTTGTAACCTAAAATGACAATCTTAGTGTTTTCTCCAGAGCATGGTATTGCAAATCCCCCTCTATTTCAATAAAATTTCCCGTCAACACAAACATAACGCCCTCTACAATGAGATGGGACATTGAATAATACAGTATGTTGATAGTGGCATTGCTGCACCATGCTTACTGCCTATAACGTAACATTACATAGTCGATTAAACCTATATCTACATAGTCACTGTGTGACAAAACCTACATTTCCAATCTGCTGATTCAGTGGATCAGAAAACTGGACACACCATAAACAACAGAATTAACAGAAAACAATAAACTCGCACCAGCGGGGGCATACCGACAAATTGTTACATAATATATTTGGACTCGATTGTCATTCATGATGGGGACAGGAATTTGAATTGACTGTCACATCAATTTGAAATCAGCGACTGACATGGACCAATTGAGGAACAAGAGCTGACAGTCCCTATGAAATCGGAATATTACAAGCTAGGAGTTGAAAATTGTTCCAATATTTCTTTGAAGTATGGCAACTAAATCCCAAGATGTAGCTAGATTCCAGCTTAAAGGGGAAAATCTCAATCCCAGTGATAGGCACACACATACATTTACTAGTTTTTACTGGTTTCTATCTGCATCATGGTGTCCTTTTAAAATGTATGCTCGATTTTTTGAGAACTTTTGGTATAAAATCAGGATTTGAAGGGCGGTATGAAAAACACCTTTCCTGGATCTGTTTGTGCTGCTTGCTTCAAAAATGCTTCATAATGGGTTTTAGAATTGAAAGTCAAGCTCCATTTTATGTGGAGCATCATTTATGGCCTTGGGGGAGGACTCTTTGATTTCGGGGATGAGGGATATTTAAAAAAAAAATTATGTTGGCAGGTGAAGGAGAAATAAGTTGATCCTGTAATGGCTCAGGGGAAATTGTGTTCCGAGTGACAGAAATAAAAAAGAAAATCGTCGCAAATGTGCTGAAATCAGCAAACGTGGAAGTCTAATTCTCCCATAATTTCTGGAGGTGCACTTGATAGAATCCTTCTTTTAAGGGGACTAGCTGACTTTTTCTGTAAATAGTGAAAATATAAAAATACCTTGACATGACAGGATTAAATTAACTAGCTTTTAAAAGCGATATATTATTCTATAAATATATTTTTATGTTTATTTTTGAAAAAAAAGTAATACACATTCCCGACACCTACCCCAACCAAAACCAAATGGTTCTACCCTTACTTAAGAAAAGCAAACAGTCGTTTTCCATCACTAGCTTTACTGGTTTGTAACTATTTTACATGTAGAGGTAGCAAAAAGTGTGGCCCTGGAGCCATGCGACGGTTGCTGTTGTAGTACCAACCACAGTAACCAACCAGGCTACTCTATTGCAGATAGGGAGCCGTCATTAATTATGGCCTGGACGGGTCGGAGGAATTTCATCAGAAACTGAAATTTCAAGTAACCCCCCCCCCCCCCCCCGCCAACATGATAAAGTTGAGTAACCCTTAGAAAAGTTAAATATCCGAGTCAATAAATGTATTTGTAAACTTTACAAAAATACAGCAAATATTAAGACCTTTCAAATCCTAGTGTACCCTGCTAGATTATCTTTGGTTATCTCATGACGGTTGAAAAAGGTGAAACCATGGAGGTAGTAGAGACTCTCTACTTCCATGGTGAAAGTTGAAACCAACAAATATTAAAATTCAAAGTCACAATATAACTGATGTAGATAAAAGCTCACGCTATAACCAGTATCCAACCAGATAGCATTGTTTAATTTTGATGGGTATCAACAAGGTTTCACTAAGATATCTGACAGGGCAGAATTTGAAAGTACAGGGGGAGAATGCACGAGAGGCTGAGGGGAAAAGTGTGAGAGAGGGGCATCGCACATCCCCTCTCTTGCATCGAAAATTTTGAGAAATTGATGGGTACAATGCCGCAATGGTGCAGTCTGGTGCAATCTGACAGGTGTTTTCCATAGGTTGTTCACTGAGTAAAACCGTTAGAACACCGCAAGGTATAAACCGCCAGGCGACTTTACCTCCTCCAAGAGATTCCACTTACCTTCTCCGGTTTGCCGATCATTTCAACCATAAGTTTCGTGGTAGTTGTGAGGAAATCATCTGGGATTTTATCCCGAGACACGTTCGTGTACAGAGTAAAAGATGGCATGGTCTTTTAAGAGGACGTACGTACACGTTGTCCCTCCGAAAATTGTGCTTGGCTGGATGAGGCCTGGGCGAGCGCGTGTATGTCACTGGCAGAGACCTGAGTGAATCAGCTGGCTAACAGATGAGCTATAAAGGGTCATGGGTGTCAACCTCGACACCCGGATGTCAACTTACGCATGTTACTTATGGCATGGAGCTAGCATGCTACCTGGGCCTCTGCTACCTCCATGCGTTATGGCAACCAGACTGTCAGACGTAAAGCTGTAACTGGCCTAGAAGAGCCTCTGAGGAATTCACTTTCCGAAACTTTTTTGAAAGGAAAGTTAAATTTATTCGCAAATAATCCTTCAAATGTAGAAATGCTTAAATGTCGTCAGGCAACATGGTGTTCGCTGATACGGAGTAGTGCAACAGCGCCTCCATCTACCATACCCTTTGGCCTATTGTTTTTATTGGTACCGTCAAGTCATCACAAGGATAATCATGGTACTATCATTCACAAGAGGTGTCACAAGTAAGCATTGACGTTTCTACCGAGAAAAGAATTTCTCAAAATTTAATTTTGTTTCATTTATTCGACATCTGCAGCCCTGTTCCAAAAGATGGAAAACAAAACTTGCAGAAAATCACGTAAATTTTGAAAAGATCCCATGTTGAACTTTAAACTTGACCTTAAATTTTGCGAGGAGCATACCTTCAAGGATATAGCGTACATTATTTATGGCCAGTAATGGTGATTGTAACTTTCCTGCAGTGTGGAGCTCACCCTTGATCGCAACTTGGCAGACTTCTCCTACCATGCTATATGCATTGTGGATTAAAAGTCGACTTTCGCCATAGCAAGAGTTTGAGACAGACCTAATAGATACATAATGACGCAAACAAACATTTTCGTGACAAAAGGTTCTGTTTGTTCATGAACTGGCTAAAATCATGCATATTTTCACTTTGTTAGGCTTTCCTTCCATGAAATCTTGTATAATTTCAGTAATCTTATGTGCTATACCTGGTGAAATCCACCAAATTGAACCGCCAGAGACACTTAGTACCCACATAGCAAAATCGTAAGGTACCGATATTTGCAAGTTTGCTTTTCATGTCTCACAACTCCGTTGAAAAAGGTCAAATTTCAGTGAATTTCAGTCGGCTGTATCTGCGGAAATATCGAGAATCGGGAATATGAGCCAGCAAAATCAGCATATTTTGCATTTCCATACGGCCTGCTTTTCCGCAAACATGATACTTTGTCCCATCCCTTTCAAGTCCATCACGCCATTCCCATGCAAATTCAATTGAAAACTTATGCAATTTTCCCCTTAACTTGAGAGTTTAGCTACATCTCTGATCTATAGTAGCCTATCAATTATATTTGTTTGAGTTGCCTAGCAACACAAAAGGACAACAAGACCGTATAGCACTGCTGATGTTCTATGATTGAACATGACTGACATGTTTCTCCACAAATATAAATATATGCAAATTTACAGTGTTTGAATATACTTTATTTTGAAATTCGAGATATTTTGAAAACGACACAACCGAAATCAGCAAACCTTTCTGGCCATGATTCACAAAAGTTAATGCATATGAAGGTTATACAATTTGAGCAACACGCTTTCTTTGCTAATTAACTATTGGCATTTTTATAGCAATCTGTATCTTTTTATGGGACAGTACACTGGTGTCACATATTATCGTCAATCACAAACAGATGATGCTCCTTTTGACGTGCATTCTGACAATGTACACTGCAATTGCTGTGACATGTTTGTAACACAATGGATAACCCTTTTTGACCCAACAATAACTCCATCACAACTAATAAAAGCTAAGATTTAACTTTAACCCGACGTATATAAATCCAGTTCACTCAATATGGGGGTAAGAACTCACATCCAATGCCCACATGTATGCCTGATACCTGCATTTGATTTGCATTAACAGAATGGTCTGATGCCCATCGTAGAACCCGAAAATGAAAATGCAAAAATAATGAAATAAAGATGCAAACAAAATGAGAAAAATGAAATAAATTGTAAACATGATGAAGAAAATGTAATAAAATGTAAAGATAATGAAATAAAAATGCAAAATGAGAAGATGAAATAAAAATGTAAACATAATGAAATAAAAATGAAAGAACGAGATGAAATGCAAACATAATGATCTAAAGCGCAAATTAAACAAAATGAGATAATCAAATTAAAATTACGAACACGATGAAAACAGAAAACAATTCACTAAGAATGTAAAAACAACGAAAAAATATATCCAAATGAAATAATATTAAGACAAGTGTTTTGGCACTAATCTCACCCTATACAAAATACATTCACAGAAATATCTACCATGGTTATCCACTTTTGAAGCTGCCTTGTGCGTTCTCTGTTCTTCCTCGACTGGCAATTTAAATACCCAAGCCCAATGTTTTAGTTACTTTGATAGTTCCATCCATCTTTCATAACTGTCTATGACGTCACATGAAGGGAACCCACAGTTGCAGTAGTTGGCGATTGTTCACAAGTACACAGTAAGGCATATACACAGAGCATGAACATAAGCGGTTGAAAACATACCAAACATACCAACAATACACTTGATACTAGGGAAAGATTTGCCAATGATAGTTTCTGGAGTGCAGGTCTTGGCTGTTTAGCATGCAAGCAGGTGTATAATTCCCATTTCTTTTTACACTGAGATGTCACTAATCAGTTGCTATCATCTTTGTACAATGCACTGAGGTATCGTCTCGTCTGGTGGCCACAATGGTTCTGCCCCTAAATAAAAAGGACGCGTGGTCTTCTACAAGTTCAATACGCAAAAGAGATCCCGCAATAGTGGTAAAACAAACCAACGTATAAAAAACACACCCATACTTCTATGCACGTTTATTGCGCATGGTTAATTGTGTACCGTTGGCCATTCGAATTACGGGTTTAACCCATCGATTGTGCACATTGCAAAGAGTATTTTTGCACAAATTCTGACAATATCACTCATGCTTTAGTTGTACTTCACCAAAAACACAAAAAACACCACCTCACAGACATAGTTGTATCTGACGGTAGTTTGTACCTTGTCCGCTGTGAATTTCCATTCGGGCCCATTTAAGAGAACTACCAGGGAAAAAAGGAGGAAGTAGGAACGAAAAAATCCAGTCATGGCAAGTTATTATTTTATATCATGTTATGCACGCACCACAAATTTGAAACTATTGATCACTTATGCTTCTCCTGGTCGTGTTCTGGGCAAGACAGTGGTGAGCAAGTGACATTACAGAGAAATTACTTACTGAAACATATGAAGCGACTCAGTGAGAATAAAAAGATACAAGGTAAGATAGACCATTCTACATTCAGACATGACAGTGGACATTATTTGCATACACCTGGCACCAGTAGCAGCATTTAAGGCTTTGTTTTCTCACAATTGAGCGCGAATGAAAGGGCATATATGGATGAATTGAACAGGGCCTGCACATAATAAATAATAAGCAGAAATAACTGTAATTGTAACTACTTACTTGCAGCTGTGACAGATAAATCATGAACATTCTCAGGTATCACTCACCTGCAAACACTCGTAAGGACCCCATACAGACATGTGTGCAGGTGTTGTACCTACAGCTACTATTAATAGCTATAGCTGTCCTCACTGGATTTATATCACGTTGAAGAATCCATTCTAAATCTCTGTCGATCTGAAATTATTTGTATCAAATACTGCAACATGTGAGGAACCTTACTATGACGTCATTTCACATGACATAACATCTACTTTGTACACGTCATGCTTCGCTATACATGTAGGTAGAATTGGGATGAGTTTTGGGATGAGATTTTTGCCCTCCAAATGTTTCAAAATAGTTTACTGGTCTGTTGCTTTTGGGAACTCTATAAAGCCTGTAAAACAAATGAAGTGTTTAGTCTTTTTTGTTACATTGAAAAACTTCATGCCTTGCACACTCCGATGCCCTGTAAACAGATTGGTAAGTTGTTTTTTGAATGTTTTAAATAATAATATGCACCAGTCATGCTTGAAACTACTGCTCTCTATATATCTGAAATATTATGACACATTTCTCCAACACCCATCTTGAGCAAAAGTTTGCAAATAGCATGAAATAAAATTACGCCTCTGTGAGAAAGTAATGAGATGGTGTTAGACAGACCATTCCGTTAGTCATACATGTGACTGTAGATTTATGAGGAACATATCAGGCATCAACAACACCATGTTAAGCGATGTTTTCTCAGTGTTGGGAATGAATGAGAGGGCAGGTAAATTGAACATAACCCACTTATAAATCAAAACAACATTTACCTTCTACTTTCCAGCAGCTGTACATGTGACAGAAGACCTTGTCGAGCATCACATACCTGCGAATCTCTGTTGAACCATTTGTGTGGCACGTGGTAATTTTGAAGGTAGCCAACACCTCAAAATGAAAGACTTAATTTTTGCCCAAAATTTCCATAAATGAACTTTAAACCATTCCCTTTCGAAACCAAATTTACCCAATATAATTCCTGTCACTTAAAATTCAAAATGGCCACCATCCCTGTGTTACATTACACATTCGATTTTCACAAAGATAAGCCGGTGATACCTTTTACTTCTTCAGCTTTAAAATGACCAACCATACTTGGTAGACACAAAAAGTACTGTAAAAGCTTGAAAGTCCACAGAGGCGAACAGTTCTGTCTTAAAGGAACGATAATGGGACGGGATTGTCACTGTACACACATCATTCCACATCGCACACAACACTCTCTATGCGTCATAACGCATAACTTCTCATAGGTGCAAGTCTATGGAGGCCATCAAGTCCATCACATACTAAGGTAGAATGCACCCCTGGAACATTTGTTCAGTCACTCAAATTTTTAAAATGCATTACTGGCTACTTGATTGGATTCATTTTTAGGCTTGAGCGGTAAAAAGGTTTTCACCTTCTTACTTTTTGCGAAAATCGTAACTTTTATTTTCTCCTGCTCATTAATATACAGTTTAAATTTACATTATCTGTCCCTCTAATTCCAAACTTTGCACAGTGACTCATTGTTTTTATGCTTGACTATGAGAGCAAATTTAGTGTCCTTGCGGAAATTTTGACCAAAATTTTAAAAGTGTGTTTAGAAGCATAGTTTATGTCACCTCATGTATAAAATTAGCTTTCTGAACTCGATCTGTAAAGCAGCAAAATAAAAGCTCATCATGTACACATACAACGCCCACAATTCTATCAACCAAAGTGTTCAAAATAGTGACGGAATCCAGTAGAAGATAAAGTATGTGTCACTGTACTGGTAATAATTTATAGTATGCTGGTTAAAATACAAGCATAGCCGTTTATTTTGCTCCAAAATGTACAGCATTCGCAGACACATGCGAACAAAGGAACCTAATGCATCGTGAACGCATGGCCAAAAACATGTCACTAATCAATTGACACCATGAATCACACCTACACAACAGCTTGTCCGCTTTGTCAGCTTTGCGTAAATTTGAACATTTTACAAAATATTGTCGGAATGACAAATTTTGATAAACCAAAATATATACCACCCCGCACTGGTCCTGCAGAGAAAAGAATATTCTAAATTGTACATTCCTCCACAAATTTTTCGGTAGAAGGACAGAGAAATAATACATCCATGCAAGACGTTTTTCTCTAATTAACTAAATTGAAAAAAAAAACAACTTTCAAGACAATTGGCCACAATTGCGGCGAAAACTCAACAATAGTTTGTGCAATAAGATCGTCAAATTAATGAGTGAACACTGTATTTTCTTGCCTTGAAAAATCAATGTATAGGCTGTAGATAGCCTATGTCACATTTTGGGGAGGAAAAGTAAGGGACTGGGGAGAAACTACTACACCCCATCAAAGAAGGAAACCAGGTATTGAGTGCTTGTACGTGTAATTGCAGTGACGATACTGACACTATCATCATGCTATTTAAAACAAGTATAACTTTATTAATCACAAACTAGTTGTAAACGATACTAAAGTGCCATATAATATGATACAGAAAATATCTGGATAAATCCCAGGCAATTTTATGTACGAGACAATTAATGATAGCTGGTTACTAAAGCAATTGTCTGAAAGTTACGCAGAATTTTGCTTTCACTTATTCGATGTCTATAACCCTGTTCCATAATATGTAAAATAAAACTTGTTAAAAAACCTCAGGCAATTTGCCGAAGATCCCAGCTGACCTTTACCCTTACAATTGGATATCAGTACGAGGAGACCTTAAGAATATGACGCATTATTTTTGCAAGCAAACATAGTTTTGTATCTCATTCCCAAACAAAAACAAAAACTATTCTAAAGTATAGACTTCTTCCTTGATTGTATCATGGTGTTCCGCTCCTACAAAGCTCTATGCTTTGACGCTCGCCATCTTTTTATTTATCAGGTGCAAAGGTTGTCAGGTTGTGGCCAACATTCATTTCTTTTGCATCACTGAACGTGATGTACATTCTGTAACACAAGAATGATTTGTGTAAGTTTTTTTAGATAAAAGACAGATTCTTGAGATGAGCAACAAAAAATTGAAAAAACTATGAGGTCACAGCAGAAGTTATGTACATATATGATCAATATGCTGTGGCCAATTGCATTGTCTAGGATAAACTTGTTACATTTGAAGGGATGTCGACTGTGGATACTTGGTACTCATGTGTGATGTGCCATATGGTAGATCTCTCTGAATAGACTAAAATGAATCTTGACGGTGTCACTTTTAAAATGAGAACTGTAGCACACTGAAAACAATATTAAGATCATATGAAAGTGTTCTAACCCTGGCAACATTCCAAACATGCACTTTTGCACGTGAACGTTTGTACCTTCCACATATAGTCTCTAATGACCACTCGTTCGCAACACAGCTCTGATTTCCTACCACACGATGACGCACCCTAAACAGTTGTCCTATCGAACGAGACTCATTAAGAAAGCCAGACTAACACCTTGCCAGATCCGCCAGCTCGCTGAAGGGAGCTTGGCCTGGCTCAATTGTTGAGAGTGCTTGAATTGTCAGAGTTGCTGTAACCGTCTAGGAGCTGTGCGAGAGTCTACACAGATTTCTTCCACGTTTGGCTCCAAATGATATGTGACAATATATAAAGTTCACTGGGGTGACTTGGTTCTGTTATGTTGCATTGTGGCTTAGTTTAGTCACAACCTTTAAAGATACGATTATAGCATGGATTTTTAAACATTCTTTTCTCATTTTGAAGAATTCTCTTTTCCATTCGTGGTATTTTTCAGAATTGCCAGAAGGTCTCTGCAATTTTAGTAAAATAAACATGTGGACTTTACAAATTGAAAATAGACTCTTCACTGAGATGACGGTCTTTGCCCTTGCTTGACAACACTGTACCTCTACACCGCACCGTGTTGAGAACAATTGAGGCTATCCCGTGGTTATTGTCAAATTTGCCAAACTCATTAACATGTCTTTCACGCGTACATTACCGGTAAGAGGTAAGCAATAGCATTTATACCCTACATTATATCACCGTAATGCTATAACGTGTACATAACAAATCTATTTTTAAAAGGAATTAATGTTGCAAAGCGTGTTTAGAAATTTGATTCCTTCATTATGGTCTAACATTTTCTGCAAGAGAAACTTTCAAAGTTCTGGTCACTCTATCCCCAGGATCGTAGTCTTGTACAAGGAGACGCAACATATATATTTCAAACCAATATCGAGAAGAACTTGCAGGAGTATGGAGAATTCGACACAAACGCTTAGTAGTGCAAGGAAGCACACAAAAGAATCTGCATGCAAATAGTCAACTGTCTGGATCTGTGGATCATCTGGTATGGTCAGAGTGCAGAATGGCTAAAATATCCAACATTTTTTTAAAATCACCATTAAATGTTGCATAAACAATTTTGGTGCTATAAGCTTGCAAATTTCAGTTGCATTGGGAACCACTATACTGTTTTCCTGGTGTTGTTTCTTCAACTTCCAAAAGTCGATCTATGCTTTGACACTGAGATAAACTTGCATACAATATACACGATATACATGGGATTGCCTGTGACATTTACTGCAAGTGGTTCAAAGAACCTTGACCGATGGGGAAAGTAGATCATCTTGATGATGACTGGAACGCTAGAATTGTTTGCAGAACAAAACATACAATAATTAATAAAGTGAAGATTGCGGAGTAAGACTGCAGTCATATAGTAAGTATCTTTCTGAAAGGCTGTTGACAAAACCTGTACCAGAGAAGAAACGTCATTTCAAAATACCTTGTTGGCTCGATTCCGAGCTTCTCCTTTACGTGTTCCATGAAAGCCTTGGTAATTTTCTTGTTTTCCTGCAGACCAAGGTTTCCAATGGACGTAAGGAATGCATTTCCACATGGCTTTGTGCTGCCACCAAATGACATAACCTGGTCTGGAATCACATGCACCATAATATACTGGAAGGAGAAAAACATAAGGGTCTCAACATTTCAAAGCCAGTTTCCAAATCCACAGCATTACGAAAAAGCATTCATGTTTACGGCTACTGTCCAACAAAACCATGGTTACACCATTCTGGCACACACGAATTGCAAAGTGAAGCACAGACAGATTTCTCCCTTGCAATATCTTTATCATTACTTCAGTTTGAAAAATGGTGACTATTTACCCATCTCATCATAGTGGTTTGGTCAAACCATTATTTTCAAGTGTAGATTCGTGTGCATAAATATTGGGATGAAAATGTAATTCACAGCTTTACAAATTAACATAATTCTGGGGAGGCCCATTTGTTTCAAAATGCTTTTGGAAGCCTCCTAAAAAACAATATTATTTTGATCACTCAGATTTTTGCCGACGTTAAAAAGTTGCCGACCCCACTATTCTAAATTTCGAAAACAGGGTCACCCCCGCGACAACGGTAAAACAAAAGGTTGATATATTATATATATATATATATATATATATATATATATATATATATATATATATATATATATATATATATATATACATATATTATTTTATATTTTATAACTATTTACATTTTAACCAGTCATTCTGTGTTTTAATCAAATTATTGACATGTCAATTGTAAGATTGAAATTTCAAAGTGTGAATTCTCAAGTTTGAATATAGTATTTTGAATGAGCTGTGAATGTATTCCACACATTCTACGTTTAACCAGATGTCGTGAACTGTTGTACAGAAATGGATGTCAATCATTACTATCAAAGAGTAAAAAGCAGTAAATCACAACTTTAATGAGTGTTAAGACTTGCCAGCAATCCAATTAAATCTCCTTAGAAGCCATAGAGAGCTATTTTAGCCAAATCTGATGTGTGCAGTGCCTGAGAGAACCTTTTCTTTTAAGATGGAAACCATAAAAGCACAGCTAATAATGACGAAAACTGCCCAGGAATTTGTCATGCTTTTAATATGAACTGCAGATTCATAATGGTACACTTTTGTTTAGCAAACATCAAATATCTCTGACATATAACTCTGATTTATTAAAGTACGGCGCCCGAAGGGCGCGCCTAAAAATATGAAACATCCTTATATCTATGATATACATGTCTGATATACTAAAGTCATGAACCGGAAGGGCGTGCTGAAAAATATCTGATTTATTAAAGTTATGCCCTCGAGCAGCGCGCTGAAAAATATTGAACATACAGATATCTCTGATATATGTATGTCTGATATATTAAAGTCGGGCGTGCTGAAAAATATGTCTGATTATTAAAGTTACGCACCAGAAGGGCGCGCCGAAAAATGCAATTGAATGATGAAATTTGTGGCTGACACGATGCATTTCAGGCGCTAGGCAAGTATTAGCCCGTGTCAAAATTCAAAAACACACTGACCCTACCCCCCCCCCCTTTTGGGCATTTCAAAAACATGGTGACCGCCCCTATCACCAAAGTCAAAAACAGGGTGACCCCATGAATCCACCGGCCCCCAGGCCGAAGAAACTGACCAGTCCCTAAATGAAATCAAATAATTCTGTGGGATGATGTGACTACAATATATGGAATACTATCTCGATGTACTAAATCCTCAGCTTTGCCATTTGCCAGCACAACTGTTACCATAATCTCATACCAGATGTTTCTGATAAATAGAGGAGGTTATGACATCACTTTCTGTTCCAACTCCATCAGAGTAAGCCTCTAGCTGATGTTTTCAATGCTTTGTTGTCCATTCTCTCCAACATTGCTAGGCAAGGGCGTTTATTCATGCAGAGACTCTTCCTCGAAACTATACTATACGCCGACATAACCAAGCCGTGCGGAGCGGACCATGATTCTCCCAGGATGTAAAAACAGATCATCGGACCAGTCACATGATACCAAAAATATCGCATCAATGTCCAAATCAAGATAGTTTGACACTCAATGGTTTGCAGATCTCATAAAGGAATTTTCATTCAGACTATTTTTAGTTGTTTTGACAGTTTCCTCTTGCACTTTGTTTCACATGGCTCATGGCTTTGAGAGCAGGTTTTGTAAATTTTAGTACATATGTTGGAAAACTTTCACGAGGAAGCAAAGTTAAAAAGTTGGAAATATGTATAACCCCTCACCCCGAAAAGTAAAGTTTCAATAAACTGACAATCACATTTCTATGTTAGTCTAACCTGTCAGACCTAATCAATGAAAAACAAGCAAGATATGGTTCTGAGTATATGCAAAGTTTATTCATAAGAATTGTTCGAGTTTGCAAATCACCTGATAGAGACTCGTTACCAAATGAGAACATTTACTGGACTTCAATCGTGCATTTAAATGCCTAAAAGGACAATCTCAGTGTTTTCTGAAGAGCTTGATGTGCAAACCATCCTATTTGAACAAAATCCCTGCCCAGCCACAGTACGACAAAACCTAAGCTTCCTATCGGCAGAAAAATGTAGACCTAAAATAATATAATCAGCTAGGCTTTACCTCCAGATTACAGAACTGTGAATAAACGTTATATGATGAAGTATAAATGATTGATGTAAGCTTCTTATATAATAACTTAAACATAATACATTATTCTCCCTCTAAATCAGAATCAAAGTCCCCTAAATTTTTAAGTAGAGGGGGACATTTCCAGCTTGTTAGAGAAACCTACTAGGGAAAAACACAGCTATTTAAATACAATTGCAATGATAAAATGTTTGAATTGCTACAGCATGTTTGGTCATGTTTTGTTCTGTTTTAAGTGTTGGTATTATCAAAGGAAAGACATGCATGAAAGTTAAGTTTGACTAACACTGTTTGATGTTGTCTTCTTTTGCACGCTAACATCAGCTGGAGGCGAATTGAGTAAACATAATGTCAGGAACTATGGTTAGTCCATAAAATGCATGGCGAATGCAAACTTATCATTATCCTCATGACCTTTGAAAACTTTACCATAGAAATTGACGCAAATGTCATGTGACTGACACATGACAAGTTGAGCCATTTTGGTGTTGTAACTTGGTGTTTACAGTCTATCAAAATAAATTGTACAATAAAGATCATAACAGTACAATAGCAGCAGTAGTTCAAACTTTCTGCATAAAACAGAAACAGTATTGGATAGAGCAGGAGTACGGGTGGAACACACAAATGTACTTTCCTCCTAAGAAATATACAGTTTAGTTTCATATTATAAATTTCATTTGCAGACTACACATGGTGTGTACCATTACAAACATACTTCACAGGACTCACAAGAAACGCGGGAAGAGGATACTTTAAAATCAGAATGTTGGGAGAGACAGGAAAGTTAGAAGGGAAAGTTAACAACTTTCTATCCGCTTACTTGATTGAGTAAAAACTAAGCAAAACAAAAGATCAGACACAACGGTTAAAGGTAAGCAGGAAAAGGGTAATTACAATAGCGCCCGCAACACAGTGAGGGATACACTTTGTTTCCTGCCTAGTCTTTATTCTCGGTATTCAGCATTCGACACTGACACAGCGCAACGGTACATGTCACCGACCTCGAACTCGTTGCCTATAGAGTGATCTATGACTCTCATTATCGGTTGTGTGGAGAACTTGGAAGTCTTTGTCACACATCGATGAGATGTTGGATTGCAAACACAACTAGAACTTTGCATATCAGACTGAAGGTAAAACTGTCAAAATTTGTGTACGATATTAGGGAATTTGACATGCCAGCATAAATGCAAAACCCTAGAGAACACTGTAATTTGTTTAGATATTGTGCAGTGTGGTCACAAAGTTTTGATGGGCAACACGGAAAACGTTACAGGGTTGTCAGTAATTATGTGAAAGCTTATTATGTTAAATTTATTGACGACCTTGCAAATCTTGGCTTGAATCAGAATCCACTGACTCAATGAAACATAAGCTTAGTTGTGGAATCCATTTTCAAAAGGTCTTTCATTTTAACAAAAAATTACCTGTAAAAGTCTTGTGACTTGACCAACGTCTCCCCAATTACAGAGTCGCCATCTCAACTTCTACTTAGACTAATTAATCAGTCACCGCAGAAAAATATGAGTGTCTAGTCAGTGTTCAAGTTGTTATATCGATGTCAACGGCAAAATACGCAGGACTTGCCCACAAATATTGAAAACATTAGTCCCTCTGCAGGGTGCACATTCAGAAATTATGAAAGAATCGATTTACTTTTTTACTTCTGTTTATTGGAACAATCTAAATCTTTCACCTCGAGCCATTACAGAATCAACTTATTTTTTCTTATTGACCTTCGATTTTTTTCTCAAAAAATCCTCCCAAGAAATTAAATGTTTCTCTCCTAAGGTCATAAATGAGTGCTTTACTTAAAACGGGCCGTGACTTGCAATTAAAAAATCCTATTATGTATCATATTTGAAGAAAACTGCACAAACAGATCAAGAAAGGAAGAGGAAAAAGAAAGAAACTTTTTGTATTTCTTTGTTTCATTTAGAAAAAACAAACACTTCCTGAACAGTAGACTTGGTTCAAGTCGGTGAATTAAAAAAAAAATTAAAATAGTTTCTTTTGTGTCTCTCTTATTTCGTACAAACATATTCGGAATTTGGAAACCCATGCGAGGTTTTCCCAGCCATTGAATGCATTACCTTTGAGTCTGCGCAGTATAGTGAGTTAGTTTCTGCCGGATTCGTGTGATTCCGGGTGAAACTCCCCTGTATAGCGTTCACCCGACTCATCGCGCCCACTCCACTCACACGCGCGTTTCACATGAAAGCAAAATACAAATTCCACTCAAACATTAACAAATCACAGACTTGAACCAAGTCTTCCTGAACAGTAAAAGACAACAAATTTAATGAAATACAGTGCTTGTCATTTGGCGTTCGAGTTAAGTTGCTCGACACACACACTTGTTCAGCACGTCCTAAGGTTAGCGTTCATCACAAAGAAACACACGGTCGAAATGAAACAATTTATCCAAAGACGCAGGACAAGTTCAATTTTGTCTTACTCACAGAACGTAGCACAGTGCTGATATATATAAATTTTGTGCGCGCAATAACCAGATAACGGTCATATCATAACTCTATCCGAATTTAAAAAGTAGACCATCCATCGAAATAATGCAAATTATATCACAGAGAAAAACGTACATGTACGTTCTGGAAAGCAACGAACAGTGATCTCCGGCAATAAGTCGTTCGCGAAATAGAAAAGGTTGATGGTGTTAAGGCGGCTGGTTTCGTGGATCATGTGTACAAACGGCGAAGAGGGCTTTCGATTAGCAGCAACGGCCGTTAAAAGAACATTTAACAGCCGCTTCCCCTTATAGTGAGGAGTTTAACTGCTGTTTATTGCAACTTACATAGAACACTATAAATAATTTATACGTACAGATTTGAATTGGTGACATGTAGGTAGAATTATGAACTGCATGTTAAAAATTGGTTACTGAGAAATTAAATTGGTATTCTGCCTACAAAAAATAAGTTGATGCAGGATTGACAATTAGCAAAACGCCTTTCGTCGACCCTCATATATCCTCGCCAAAACCAAATGTTTTTTTTTCTTCTTATTTCAGACAAGGAAACGGTAGTCTCTGAGCTGAGTGTACATAATGAGGTTGCTGTTGTTGCACCGACCAAAGCAACCGTCGCTATGGTGGCTCACATAACTACTCCACTGCAGCTAATGCCTCAATTAGCGAAAGGATGTAACGTTTCTTTATGCTATTTTAGAGCGGCAGTGGGTACATGGCTATTGTATTAGCTCTAAAAGTACTATGAAGAACGCCCTAACCCAACCCTCCTCCTCCCCTTCTCCGCCAATCCATGGGGTATGAATCGCCAGGCGACTTTCACTTCTCCATCATCGATGCTTTCTCCTATGGGCTTTCACTTACCTCCTCCGGTTTAGCGATAATTTCAACCATGAGTTTAGTAGTTGTTGTGAGGAAATCATCAGGGATTTTGTCCCGAGACACGTTCGTGTACAGAGTAAGATGCGGCATAGTGCAAATCAAGCTTAAGAAGACGTATGCGGTGTCCTTCCGACAAATCGTGCTGGAGTGGATTCCGTGCGAGCGCCAGTGTCACTGTCAGAAACCTGAATGAACTCATCTTACAATATCAGCTGACTATGTAAATCTTGACACATGGATGCCAACTTACGTAAAACAAATGAATGTTAAAGCTCGTTAGTTGGCTGTTTGTGCTAGTGTTTCGCTTTAAGCTCAAGTCAGGGATTTGCGCAACTCTTATGCACAGGAGAGTTAAATTCAGTCGCTTATAATACTTAGAAAGTAGAAAACGAAATGCTTAAATGTCTACCATCACAGAGGATGTGCACAACATAAACGGAGGTGTACAACAGCGCCCCTATCCACTGGATTTGCTTTCGCCTAATGTTTTTATAGGCGTCATCCATAAAAGGAGGGACAAAAAAGAAAAACACCATTTCTGAATCTGTTTGTATTGCTTTCTTCAAATATGTTACATGACGGGATTTGAAATTTCAAGTCATGGTCAGTTTTAAGAGGAGCTTTCAATTATGGCCTCAGGCGAAACCATTTTATTTCTTGGGTGAAGGATGTTTGAGAAACAAAATATGGTGGCAGGTAACGGAGAAAATAAGTTGATCTATAGTGGCTTGGGGAGAAAAAATTTGTCCAACAGACAAAAGTGAAAAAGAAAATCGTCGCCAATAGGCTGAAATCAGCAAATTGATGAACAGAACTGCTTTTTATAAGCCCCCCCCCCTGATATTTCAATAACTGATAATACGACATATCGTGGTTGCCTCATTATGAAGAGTTGGAAATTTAAAATCCGCAATTGGAAAATTGCAAGTCATGGGTCCGCGTCAAGTGGAGAAGTCATTTATTGCATTTTTGGAGAACCATTTGATTTCTGGGGATGGAGGATTTTTTGAAAAAAAATATGTTTGCCGGTAACGGAGAAAAGTAAGTTGATCCTGCAATTGATTGGGGGAAAGATTGTTCGTATAGACAGAAGTAATATAGATTATCATATACCTACATTCACGTGCCTGTGTAAAGCTGTGGGAGAAAGCGCCCTCAATCCGTGCATTTTTTTTACGTATCACGCCCCGGCCCGGTGCCCAAATATGGGCAATCGCGTGCATTTCTGAACTATTTCGATTCTGATTACTACGCGCGTTGCTATCCGCAAACGTTCCATTCGTACACAAAGCCAGCACGAGATTTGGAAAACGTCTGCTCGCTCAGATCGTAGTTGCGCGTGGCGACAGTGGAGCCGCGCCGGTAACATCGGCTTTTATTTCTAAATTCTAGTGAAATCCTGTGTATACTAAGTGCGTGCCTGTTAAGTATAAATTACAAGAAACTGACATCACGCTTTTGTCCCTCTTACACCTCGATTTCAGCCTTGATATTGCTTTGAGCGTTCTAGAATTCTGCAGGTAAACAAATGACGTCATTATGTATGTCAATCCGCGACGGGAAGCGGCCATCGTATTTATGAAAAACTGACACAAATGGCGATAATTTTTCGATATCGCACGCATTTTTATCTCCTAAACAATGTTGAATATTATGTAAAATACATATTTATCATTCCATAAGGTATATGATAGAATCTTTACGACCCTGATACGGCTTTTGCAGCCCTTGGTCGTGTGGCTTACGGGCCCTCGCACGCTCGGGCCTTTCCGCCGTACGACCTCGGGCCGCAAAAGCCGTATCAGGGCCGTAAAGATCGTCGCCAATGCAACGAAATCATAAAACGGAGAAATACAGGAGACTTTCGACCGGAATCACGACAGAAATTAACTTACTACTGCTCAGACTCAAAGGTAACGCGTTCGATCGCTAGGATAACCTGACCTTGGCTGAAAAATTTCAAACAGGTTTTTATGAAATGGGAGAGACGTAAGAGAAACTGTTGCAAGTGATTTTATTTGGAAAATTCAAACTAACTTACTACTGCGCAGATTCAAAGGGAACGCGTTCGATCGCAAAGATAACCTTACCTGGGCTGACAAATTTCAATAGGTTTGTATAAAATGGAAGAGACACAGTAAAACTTTTGATAGTGATTTTTTTTTTTTAAATTTACCGACTTGAACTAAGTCTATTGTAACAAGTGTACACGAAGAGGTAACTTCAAGTAGTGCAGTTCGGGGGCCATGCGACGTTTGCAGTTGTTGCGCCGATTCACAGCAACCGTTGCTATGGTGGGTCCTAAGATCGGGCTACTCTATTGCAGCCAATGACGAGGTGCCTCAATTTGCGAAAGTATGTAACGTTTCTTTGTGCTATTTCAGAGCGACACAGGATACATGGCAATTGTATTAGTAAAAGTACAATAACAAACGCCTTTAACCCAACCCTCCTTCTTCCCTTCCCCGCCAATCTATGTACACTGCAAGATCCCAGGTGTAAACTTTTTACAGACTCCCCTCTCGGTACGTATCGAAGTGTTGCGAGTGTAGCGAAGGCTGGAAAAAGAAGTCTAATTGCAGTGAAATATATCAATGCGCAGCGTGTTTAAGATGGGACTATTTTCACGTATAGTTTACGGTATTTAACATTGCGATCTTTCATTAGATGCCAATCTATGATGGAGTATTAATCGCTGGGCTACTTTAACTTCTCCATCATCGATGCTTTATCCTATGGGCTTTTACTTACCTCCTCCGGTTTACCGATAATTTCAACCATGAGTTTAGTAGTTGTTGTGAGGAAATCACCAGGGATTTTGTCCCTAGACACGTTCGTGAACAGAGTAAGATGCGGCATAGTGCAAATCAAGCTTAAGAAGACGTACGCGGTATGCTTCGGACAAATCGTGTAGGAGTGGATTCCGTGCGAACGCCAGTGTCACTGTCAGAAACCTGAATGAACTAATCTTGCAAAATCAGCTGACTATGTCAATCTTGACACATGGATGCCCACTTGAGTAAGCTCGTCAGTTGGTTGTTTGTGCACAAACAAAGAAAAATGTCTTTGTCTGTGGTTTGTTGTAGTGTTTCCACTCATGTCAGGAGTTAGCGCAAGTGTTTTTGAAAGGAGAATTAAATTCAGTCGCTTATAATACTTAGAAAGTAGAAAATAAAATACAGGAACGTCTACAACCACACAGGATTTGCACAACACAAACGGAGGTGTGCAACAGCGCCCCTATCCGCTTGATTTGATAATTCACCCGTTTTAACACCTTTGCTGGATCTGTTTGTATTACTGTCTTCAAATATGTTACATAATGAAACTGGAAATGGCAAGTCATGGTCCGTTGTAAGTGGAGCAGTCATTTTTGGCCTTACGGGAGAACCAATTCATTTCTGGGGGGTGTATGTGTTGAAAAAACAAAATATGTTGGCAGGTGACGGAGAAAATAAGTTGATCTATAGTGGCTTGAGGGGAAAACGGATTGTTCCAATAGACAGAAGTAAAAAAGAAAATCGTCGCCAATATGTTGAAATCAGCAAACAGAGAAGTCTGATTCTCCCATAATTTCTTGAGGGGCACCGCCTGTAGCGGCGCTAATATTTTCAATATTTGTCAGCAATTCCTACATTTTTGCCAGCATTTATGATACAAAAGTTTGATTTAAATTCATTGCACACAGTGATTCGTTGTAATGACAAACCCTGGAAAAGGTATTTCTGGGCTAATTTGTGAATGGTGAAAATTTCAAAATATATGACAGGTTTAAGGCGATATACTACGTGTCTGCGATTTTTTCCCCCGGAGGCTCCATTCAAATTATATGGCGTGATAATTAAAATTCCTTGAAAAGCACCTTCAACTTACACCTTTAAGAGCGCATTAAAAAAAAACAAAGGCATATAAAGAAAATGCCAGACACGGTTTTGAAGGATATTGTCAAGGCTTGTCAATGAAGAAATTCCAACCGGAAATCTTGCAGCATGTTCGCATAAGGCGGGGAAAACCGGTTTTTGGAAGGTTCAGCAAAACGCTTGTCACGTGACTCTTATGCAAATAATGACCGTGTACTGTGCTTGGTCGGATAGCTCTATATCAGGGCTTTCAGAAAATGTATACTTTATTGGGGTTTGGGACGTGTTCAATTCAGAAAAAAAAATAAAAATCTGAAAGTGTCTAAAAGGTATTTAGCTACCTTAAGATTGCAGCCAACATTCATCTCCTTTTATCGTTGAACATGACGTAGATTTTAAAACGAGAGAATGACTGCCATGAGTCACCTGTTCTTGACAAATTAGGGCTAAGGGGTCGGACGAATTTCATTGGAAAGTCCGAAATTTCAAGTAACTGACTCCCCCCGACCAACCATGATTAAATTGAGTAACTCGTTCTCTAACACTGAAATTTTGACTGCCCTACCCCACAACTTAGAAAAGTTATAAATCAATAAATGCATTTGTAAAATTTACAAAAACGCAGCAATATTAAAGACCTTTCAAATCTTGGTTGACCCTGCTAGATAGTCATCAGTTATCTCGTAACGGTTGAAAAAGGTGAAACCAATAAAATGAAATTCAAAGTCACAACAATGTCAAAGGTCACGCTATAACCAGTATCCAACCATAGTATTGTATTGTCTAATTTTGATGACTATGGGTTTTCACTTGGATATCTCACTGGGAATAATTTGAAAATACAGGGGGAGGGAAGAACACTCGTGAGGCTGAGGGAAAGAGTGCCAGAAGGGGTGGCCCCTCTCTTGCGTGGAAAATTTTGAGAAATTGATGTGTACAATAGTGCAGTCTTGTGCAATCTTAGAGGTGTTTCAATAGCGTTGATCGTGATTTAAGGTTTGTTTCAATATGGCTGCACGCGCGCGATTTCGGACAACGCTGCCTAAAATTCGGACAAATTTTGTTGTTGCAGCGCGGCTGTTGTTGCAGCTTGTAGTCTGAGCCATAAATTCATACGAATTAGTCTGACTTTTAGTAGCCATTGTAACACTTTACAAGCAGGTTTTATTTCCGTCATTTATGCGGAAATGCGGACAAATATTTATTTATGTATTATTAATGAGAGAGAAAATGACGTCATTTGCGATCAGTACTATTCTGTTTTCACTTAGTAAAACTGATAGAAAATGACGAAGCACACTCAAAGGGGAACGAGCACGACAGGATGGTGTCCCCCGCCCCTCTCGCATCGAAAATTTTGAGAAATTGAAGTGTGCAACAGTGCAGTCTGAGAAGTGTTTCACTTTATTTTGCACTACGTAAAACTGTTTCAAAATGATATTGAATACTGATATTTTTATTACAATTTTTGCGTCATCAGTGTTTGAGTCACAATATTAAACAACAAAACAATGACAATGCATTTTGTAAAAAACAGTTCTCAGTTTGCACGATATTGCAGATCAAAAAATATGCAGGAATGGAAAATCTGCGAATTGATTGTGTCATCTGCAAAATCTTACATTCCTTTACACGATGTTAATAGACAACAGTCAAAGCCATTATTTTTCTTAAACCATTCACTATTTGTTTGCAACTGTGAGCTTTTGCAGTTGGAAAAATGACCTCACCAGCCGTGCAATTTCTCTGGCTGCTGTCTGCTTATGAAAAGCCTGATAATACAATATTGTTAAATGTCAAAATGGTTAAATGTCAAAATGGTTAATGAACGTGTTGCTTCTATGGTTGTAGTTGGACTGACTCTTTTTAGAACACTCTGGTTAATGAAGTTGAGTCAATTATCAGATGTTTCTGTTGTAATAAAAGATGACTTCAAAACAGTTCAGTTTTATCCCAGATTCTTGGCATGTAAGCAGGTATACAGTCCCCTGTTGTTTTTACACTGAGATGTAACTAATTCATTGCATCATCTTTGTGCAATGCAAGCGTCACCTTCTTGTCTGGTGGCCACAATGGTTCTGTCCCTGAATAAAAAGGACGCGTGGTGTTCTACCGGCTCAATACGCCCGGGAGATCCCGTGATGACGGTACAAACAATACTTCTACAAACATTTATGTCCATGGTTTTGTGTTTGTACCATGGTTCATAACACATTGAAAATCTCTGACAATATCACTCATGCTTTAGTTTTAATTCACCAAGAACATATACACCACCTCACAGACACAGTTGTATCTGAAGGTAGTTTATACCTTGTCCGCCGTGAATGTCCATTCGAGCCCATTTAAGAGAACTATCAGGAAGAAAAAAAAAAGCAGTCATGGAAAGATATCTAGTCACAGCTTTCGTATCGTTTTATATCATGTTATGCACTCACCACAAGTTTGAAACTACTGATCACTTGTACTTTGAAATGTTGACACATACTGGGTACTTCGCCTGTCCGTGTCCTTGGCAAGAAAGTGTCATCGAATGACATTGCAGAGAAATTACTTACTGGAACAAATGAAGTGACTCAGTGAGAATGAAAAGATACAAGGTCAGAAAGGCCATTCCACATTTAGACATGACAGTCGATACTTATTTGCATACACCTGCCACAAGAAGCAGCATTTCAGGCTTTGTTTTCTCATCGTTGAGTACAAATGAAAGAACATATATCAATGAATTGAACAGGACCCGCACATAATAAATAATAAGTAGAAATAACTGTAACTTCTTACTTGCAGCTGTGACGGATAAATCGGGAACCTTTTTAGGTATCACTCACCTGCAAACACTCGTAAGGACCCAATACAGACATGTGTGAATGCGTTGTACCAACAGCTACTATTAATAGCGCCAGCTGTCCTGACTCGATTTATATTATGTTGAAGAACCCATTCTAAATTTAAATCTCTGTGGATCTGAAACCATTTGTATCAAACACTGCAACATTTGAGGAACTTTACTGTGACATCATTTTACATGACACATAAGATCCATTATATCATACCAGTATATTGATGGCGCAAATACAGCGATTTGATTGGTCGAGACGCGAAAAGAACCGTGGTATATTGGCGATATACCACGGCTAGCATACGCGCGAGCTCTCAGCTTGAGCTGAAATCCGTTTTGCAAGAATTTCAATATACTGTCATGATGTAATAGCAATAAATCACACCCAGAGACGGTATACCACTCGATTTTGACCAGTTCACTTATATATGCACTCGCTATCGCTCGTACATATATGTCGTGAACTGGTCAAAATCTCGTGGTATACCGTCGCTGGGTGTTCTTTATTGCTTAATTATAACACGCCACATGCTCAATCCCTGTTGCGTTTCGCCTATACGTAACGTGACGAGAAAATAGATACTTCTAGTCCCCACTGAATAGACAAAAGAGACGACAGAGGGTATTTTTGAAAGACTAATATCCTAGGGAAATAGTTTTTGGCCAAATTTGGAAAAGTGCCAGGTCATATGACCATATGCGTAGTGTCGTGTGCAGGTTTGAAACAATGGCAGGTGACGTACGAATGAGCGCTTGGGATGAGCGACGAGCCTCTCTCTCAAACAGCAAGATTTTCCATTCCAACAACTTAGGAACTTAACAGCTCATCAACGACAAAGGTTCAAGTGCAACTAAGGATGTTGCTGGATATGCTTAGAGTATTTTTGTGAAAAAATTGGTACTACTGTTACCGCTGTGGAGATATCGCCAAGGAAACTTGTCACAATAATGGATTGTTGCATTGCATAATATTAAAACACATTAAAAACCATAACATAAACCATGAAACATATTCAGCCGCTGTGAGAAAGTAATGAGATGGTGTTAGACAGACCATGCTGTTTGTCATACATGTGACTGTAGATTCATGAAGAACATATCAGGCATCAGCAACACCATTTTAGGCGATGTTTACTCAGTGTTGAGGATGAATGAGAGAGCAGGTAAATTGAACATAACGCACTTACAAATCAAAACAGCACTTAGTTTCCAATTTCAAGAAGCTATGACAGAAAAATAAAATGGGCAACTCGTCCAGTTCGAAACCAAACATGAATATTTGGTACAAGAGAAACACATTACCTGATTTAATTCCTGTCACTTGAATTCAAAATGGCCACCACCCAAAAAATAAGTCGGTGATACCTTTTACTCCTGTAGCTTCAAACTGACCAACGTACCACAGCTGGTAGACACAATACATACCGTTAAAGTTTGAAAGTCTATATATTTGTCCGAGAGGCATGCATTCTGCCTTACAGGAACCATATCAATGGGATGTGATTATGACTGTAGACACATCATTCCACATGGCACACAATACTCACTACGTGCACACTGTACAACACTAATAGGTGGGAGTCGATTAGACATTTTCAGTAAATCAAAGTTTTAAGATGCATTTCTGGCATGCTACTTTTGTGGACTCATTTTTGAGCTTGAAGAGTAAATAGGGTTTCTACCATACTGTTTTTTTGAAAATCGTATTGTTTTTCGCCCTGCTGAGTTACCATATCGTATGTGGCGACCATCTTGAATTTTACAGTTTTGATATAATCTCTCCTACTAACTCTGCATAGCAATCCTTTATTTATATGCTTGACTATGAAAGAAAATGGTTTAAAGTTTTCTTGAGCAAATTTTGAACAGAATTTTTAAAGTTTGTGTCGAAGCATAGTTTATGTCACCTCATGCATACACTAAGCTTTCTGAACTTGATCTGCAAACTAAGCAGAAAAATATGAAATTAATCATTTTCATATACAACGCCCACAAAACTATTAACGTCAGTGTTTACGATGGTGATTTTAATCCAAGAGAAGAGAAAAAGTTCGTAGTCACTGTATGGTAATATTTTGTAACGTGTTGGTTAATGTTGGTGTAAAACATTCTTATGATCACAGTTTTAAATGCCTACTATCGTGACGATTTGTCATGCAAAATGTTTTATTGAAATTAACTTTATTTGCCATTTTCTGTACGATTTCCTCATCTTTGGGTCATGATGATTACAACTTAGCCATTTATTTTGCTCCAAAATGTATAACCTTCGCATACATTGTAAGCAATGAGCATGTATTGAAAACTAAGAGGGACTAAGAGGGCTGGTGTAAAATCGGCTCGATGGCTTGAAAATAGTCGTAGATAAAACGTTGAGGGACCGTTCCGACGGTGGCATGTCTCTGCCTAAATCTTGTAATCTCTCTCCTATCACAACGAATTTCATAGTCTATCACCTATCAATGCATGACTCTCTGTTCTCTGTCATGCAGTTTTGCATAACAGCAGATGAACAGTACGTATTTCACACAGAGTTAATTCAATTTTCTGAATGACCAGTGTTGAAACACCACAACTTATGCCAACCGCACTGGTCCTGTAGATACAAAGAGTATTCTAAAGAGTACATTCCTCCACAAATTTTAAGCAGAAGAATAGAGAAGTAAATATTATATCCATGCAAGACGTTTTTCTCTAATAAACTAACTCCGGAGTAACTTTTAAGACAATTGGCCAAAATAGTGGCCAAATCGCAAACAATTGTGCAACAACACTGTAAAATTAATGAGCGGGCACTACATTTTCTTGCCTCGAAAATTGAGTGTATAGGTTTAAGGTAGCCTAAATTTCAGTATTTGCAGTCCTTGGGAAGGCAAAGCAAGAGACTTAGGAAAAATCAAGATATTTGAGTTCTTGAACGTGCATGAACAAGCATCATTTTATTAACCATATACTAGTTAAAAACAACACCAAAGTACCCTATAATATGATATAATATCATCTGGATGAATCTAACGCAATTTTATGCCCAACGCCATAATAATGAAATTTGGTTGCGAAAGCAATTACCTAAAAGTTTGAATTCTCTATTAGCTTTCCCTTATTTGTGTTCTACCACTGTTCTATACTTTATTGTGGAAAATAGAACTTGCTGAAAAACCTAAGAAAATTTGCCAAAGACCACATTCTTGAAGTTTGACCTCGGATATCGCTAGAAGGAGACTTTGAAGAAAATAATACGCATTATTTTTGGAGGCAAACATGGTTTTATATCGCATTCTCAAACAAAAAACCCAAAACGTTTCTAATGTACGTATATGGCTGCGTTCACAAATAACAATTTTTTTTTTGCGGGGGGGGGGGGGGCATGAGGAATCGTGATTGAATTTTTTTTTTCAGATCCCCCTCAATACCCTGAAAAAATTTCAAATGCCCCCTCTATATGATCAAAACTTTTCAAGTCCCCCCCCCCAACTATCACAAGCCCACATATTTGTAAAGGATGTGCGCGCAGAAAAAATAAACACGTATTGCGCCGTTCCGCTCGCGGGTGTTCAAGACTACCTGTTATTAGCACTTTGTAAAGTCATATTCTTAAGGCAAGTTCTTAAATTGATTTATTTTTAAACGCATCAGTGAACTTTTTGGATTTATCAATCTAAGCCAACTTGAGTTAATCCAACTCTGGCCAGATCAATTGCTCCTGCCGAAGAGCACACAAAATGACGATCATGAGAGTGTAGGCAAATTGTGAATTCTGCTGGCTAATTGCCATATCGTAAAAAACTGAGCACAGTGACCTACCAAAAATTTGTTTCAAAAGTACAAGACATATATGAATTAGATGCTACTAAAAATTGACAATACTGGAAGGTTACAATTATTTTAATATTCCATCAAATAAATGCTTTAATCTCTTATATGTTTGGTGTAATAATGGCAAATTTGGTTAAAAAATAAATTATTCCATTAACTCTCATATTCTTTCATCCGGTCTTTACTGTTTAAAGTTTTACTTTTGTATTTGTTTTATGTCGAGAATTTGAAAATTCAGAAATCAAGCATGGTGATCCCATCCTTTTTCTTTAATATTTGATTATTTTCATATGCCAGAATTCAAAAATCACCGATAACTTTTCAAGTCTCCTTGTCTTCCATGTGTTGCTCTCTGGCCTGATCTTGTGTACAAGTATGTTCACTGTCATGAGCGTCATTTGACCCAAACTCTTCTTCAACTACCATGTACATCAGAGTCAGAGCTATCTCTGTCACTGCTCAGGTATGCAGTGACAGTGACACTACAGTAGCAGGGCAGTATATAAAAGTGACATTGCCCGTAGGCGGTAGCTATATTAACTTTGATAATTTTGACAATACTTCTGCGTTCCTGTTCTACTCCCTACAGCATGTTGAACTGTCGAGTATTCAGCTTGCTATCACAGCTTGTGTATGTGTACCATGCATTTTGTATCACTGACAACTGACCGTCAGTCTGGACTCTAATTAAATTATCACCTAATACATATTTATATATACAGGCTTTGTCGACAAACTAAATATTGTGTGTTTGTGCATGCTGTAGGGAGACAGCAAGAAACTGTAGTTGATATATTGCATAGAAATATTGCAAAAATAATCAACAGTTGCAGCTTCTGCCCTGTTACTAGGCTCAAGTTTGTTTTTTTACTGTGATGACGAATCGCACGATTTAGATTTTTTCAAGACAAAAGTCATGAAATATGACAAAATGGTTCTTGATTTTGTTAAATTATTACTAACATTTCAACAATTGGATGACATAAAAATGGTATTCATTTTTTATTGAATTACCTACAAAAACTTGGAATTGGAAAATGTAAAACACAAAAAGGAACCGAAAACTTTTCAAGTCCCCCCTACAGGCAGACCAAAATTTTCAAGTTCCCCCCTCTACTACCCAAAAATTTTCGAATCCCCCCCTGAATTCCTCCAGCCCCCCCCCTAACCGTTTTTTGTGAACGCAGCCTAAAGACTTAGTTTTTGATTGCAACTTGGCATTTCAGTCTTAAGAAGCTATGCTTCGACGCTCGCCACTTCTTATTGATCTGGTGCAAAGGTTGTCAGGTTATGGCCAACATCCATTCCTTTTGCATCGTTGAAGGTCAGGAGCATTCTGAAACAAAGAAAGACTTGCGTAAGTTGTAACATAAGTAAGTTGTAAAATAAGAACTGTAACACACTGAAACTAAAATAAAGATGGTATCAACTGTTTCAACATAAAAGTGTTTGCTCATGCTGGCAACGTTCCAAACATACACTCTTGCAAGTGAACATCTGTACCTTCCACATAGACTCTCTCATGTCCCATCTTTAGCCACACAGCTCTGATTTCCTGTTACACAATGACACACCGTCGATGGTTTTCCGAGCGAGCGAGGCTCAATGGGCAAGCCGAGCTATCACCTCGCCAGATTCGCCAACTCGCTTAACTGAGCTGAGCCTTGGTCAACAATATTGAGACTGTTTGAACGGTCTGAGTTGCTCTAGACGTCAAAGGGCTCTGAGAGAGTCTACCTTCAACACAGATTTCTTCCGCTTTTGGCTCTCAATAGTATATAAGTAGGTTAAAGATGTTATTTTTTTTGAGTGATTTGGCTCCTATAAGTAGCGTCGTGGCATAAAGTTAGTCACAACCTTATAAAATCATATATCCTGACGTTTAGAAAATTATTTTCTTATTTTGCAGAATTCTCTTTTCTATTCATGGTATTTTCAGAATTGCCTGAAGGTCTCTTCACTGAGATGACGGTCCTAATCCTTGCTTGAGAACTTGAACACTCCTCCGCTGCACCATACCTTGATGAGAATAACTGAAGCTATCCAATGGTAGTTAGAGTATTGGCAAAAGTTGCCAAACTCATAATAATGTTTGTCTTGTGTGTATTACCGGTAAAGGATAAGCAACAGCGTTGCAGAACCCAGGTTACATTACTATTATTCCATAACATAATGATAAGTCCATATTTAAAGATATTGCAAAGTCCCCGCTCCAACATGTGTTTAGAATTTTGAGTCCTTCATTATGGTCGTACATGTTTCCACAGGAGAAACAAAATTTTGACCACTCTATTCCAAGGATCATAGTCTTGTACACAGACACACAAAGACTCACACACACACACACACACACAAACAAACAAACACAATTTAAACCAATTTCAAAAATAGCATGCAACACTGTGGAGAAGTTGAAAAAAATGCACCGTAGTTGCAAGGAAGCATTCAAAATGATCTGCATGCAAATTGAAGACTGTCTGGATCTGTGAATGATCTAACGGTTTTGGTGCTGGCTTGTTTATGAAAAGCTTTGGTATGGTCACGGTTTCAAAGGTCTGAAACACCCCAAAAGTTATTTTTGAATCGCCATTTAATGTTGTAGAAACGATTTTCTGTGCCAAAAAGTTGCAAATTTCAGTTGCGTTCGGAACCTCTGTACACTGTTTTCTGGTGATGTTTCTTTAACTTGCAAAAGCCGATGCCTTGACAACAAGGTAAACTTGCATATGATAAATATGATATACATGGGATTGCCAGTGACATTTGCTGGTTTCGAAGAACTTTCACAAGTAAATGAAATGCATCGTTTGTAGAACAAAAGATTCAACTATGGATTAAGTTAAGATGGTGGAGTAAGACCACAGTCAAATAGTAAGTATCTTTCTCAAAGGCTGTTGACAAAGACTGTATTAGCGAGAAGGAAATGTCATTCCCAAATACCTTGTTGGCTCAATTCCAAGCGTCTTCTTTACATGTTCCATGATAGCCTTAGTAAGATTCTTATTTTCCTGTACACCAAGGTTGGCAATGGACGTGAGAAATGCATTTCCACATGGCTTTGTGCAACCACCAAATGACATGATCTGGTCTGGAATCACATTTACCACAATATACTGGAAGGAGGAAAATCACATGAGGGTCTCAACATTTAAAAGTCAGTTTTCCCAATCAGTAGCAATGAGCAAAGAATTCATGTGACTTTTCAGTTTTGGTCACAGGCTGATTATGTACTGGTAGTCAAAACTGATTTTATTACTGCTGTCCAACAAAACCATGGTTAATCACTCTGGCACTTATGACTGCAAACTGAAGCATGGACAGATTTCTCCTGTGCAATATCTTTTATCATCACTCAGTATGAGAAATGATGACAATTAGTCAAACCATTATTTTCAAGGCAAGTGTAGGCCCTTGTACATAAAACTGAAATGGAAGTGTAATTCATAGCCTTTCAGGCAAGACTGAAGGAGACTGGGCGCACGTCGAAGGATTTTACAAACTACCATAATCATGGGGCCCATGTGCTTCTGAGTGGTTTTGGAAGCCTCCTATAAAACAATGTTATTTTCATCACGCTGATTGGACCAAGTGTTTGTGATTATCATGTGAGCTGTTTTTTCAGTGTCCAGACTGAGAGTATGGATGTCATCTCGATGTAATATATCCTGAGCTTTGTCATTTAAAGAACAACTGTTACCACTAGCTAATGCCAGATGTTTCTTTGAAATAGAAGGGATTATGACATCACTTTCTATCCCAAATGCATTAGAGTAAGCGTCGCAGATGTTTTCAATGCTAATGTTGTCCATTCCCTTCAACTTCTCCAGGAAAAGTTAAAGGGTTGAACGTAGGTAGATCACCTCCCCCTCAGAAAGTAAAGTTTCAATAAGCTGACACTGACATTTGTATGTTAGTCTAACCTATCAAACCGAGTCACAGGAGAAGTGTACCTTAATAATAACAGTCCTGAGCATATACAGTTTATTCATCAGTATTGTTTGACCGTTCAAATCGCTTGATAGAGCCTTATTACAAATGGAGAATATCAACTGACCTGAAATGCATCTATATACCTAAAAGAACAATCTTAATGTCTTCTCCAGAGCTGGATGTGCAATTCCCCCTGTTTGAACAAAATCCCTGCCGAGCTACAGTACGAGAAAACCTAACCTTCCAATCAGGAGCGAGATGTAAACCTGAAAGACTATAATCAGCTAGGCTTTGCCTCTAGACCTCTAGATTGCAGAACTGTGAGTGAACTTTTTATAAGTGAAATATAAATGATTCATGTAAGCTTCTTATATAATTTCCTACATGGAAAAGAACAAGATACAAAAGACTGGTTTTTGATCCATAATTTGCATAACTTAAACGTGCATAATTTGGTATAAGAGAAACAAATTATGCAAGATTTACCGATATTTGAAATTTCAAAATGGCTGTCATCCCAGTGTTATCACCATGGAGAAAAATTACATTTTCGATTTTCTGAAAACTAAGATTTTAAAACGTATTCTTACACCAAGAGCTTTAAAATGAACCCCCACAAGAGGTAGATCGGGAAAGGATTGTAAAAGTTTGATAGTCTGAGTATCTACCTCCGAGGTGCATTCTGCCTTGATACGAAATTGTGCATCGCTATTATCTTTCATGTTGATTTAGTTCGCTGGATCGCCCATTAGAAGGTACCAGATACAATACAATTACAGGCGTCATGATAAACGAATCTGCATGTGAAGCATGTGTACAGGAAAGAGAAAGCAGCAGGCACTTGGGACTATTTTTGTTTTAATTAAGACATTAATAAAAGTAATACATTAAGAGAAGCATATATCACGTATAAATCTTGCATGTTTTTGGAATTTTAACTTTTAAGGAACAAGACAAATGTTCCCTATTCATTTACTTGTAAATTAGGATTCTGTAAATTATGGTTCTTGCAAGTAAATCAAAAATATGTATTTCAGGGTATATTATTAATCCATGAAACATTTCGGCCAACCAACAAACCAATTTGCATCTTCAAAAAAAGGAAATAATAACAGGGCTAATTTACACTTTTCGAATTGTTTCACCATCTTGATTATTAACTTTTAGGCCTATTTTTAAATTTAAAATCTTTGACCTGAGATTGAAATATAGGAAATAGGTATATACTGCTTTGCGGATGGTACTTTGCGGCAATTCAAATTTCACTCTGACGAACTTTATTTCCAAGAATGCACTATTTCCATTTCTTCAATTTCCAATCTACTAAATGTCCAATTTTCCGATTTTATTTTGGGCGTGGTGCACCTTTTGATACTATGACCGAAAAAACTGTCGCACTAGAATTAAAGTGTAACATTTGTCTCTGCATGACAATATGCACTGCGGAGGCAGGACTTGATAATGATAATTGCACAAGAGAATTTTTACGAGTATTTCAGGCAATTAATTTAAATCGGTACATGTTTTTTAGGAATTAAATATTATTACATTCAGCTGCAAGAAATTAAGAAATGGTTGATAAGGGAAGAAGGCACCGCGAAATAGGTGTTCATCTCCAAAATGTTTTGCCCCGTATGAGTAGTATCTCTGAAGGAAGTGTAAGACGATTCTGTCTCCAACATGATATCAAATGCCTTAAATTTCAAGATTTTAATCTGGTTGTAACCGATGCAATTCATGAAGTGGGCCGGCAAACGGTTTAAAAACTATGGCGGGGTACTTAGGTCATTATGCGGAGAACATCATTGCATTCGCCCATGTTGAACCACACTTTTCTCTGGAAATCTCAACTTCAACTGGAAAAGACGAGCCAGCACGTACAAAGATTGACAGCTGAATCAATTGATCAGATAAGATAAAAGGTGGATGCGACACTCTGGTTGGACCGAAGGCTGTTACAATATTTATTGCAACCTACAACTTTTCGACATTGACGGGAAGTGCGCAAAACTTTAGCAGATCAGCTCAGGTCAAACTGATTATATCGGACTTTCCTTTTCGGCGGCAACACAATATGTTCGTTACTCTGTCCATTAAAAACAAGTTGCCCACGCAAATAAGGGATGGACCATTAGACCTTGGGAGGGGGGGGTGGTCACAATGAAATTGTGAAAATATTTTTTTACTCTTGTAAATTTCTGAATTTTTTTTTTTCCAATTGAGATTAGCTGTGCAAATTTTTTTTTTCAGAGTAAATTTTCAGAATTATAATTTTTTTTCGTTCGTCGCTGTCTGAAGATAAAGAGGGCAAACATGTGTTGCCAAGCACCACAAGCGGCCACGCAAGCGGTCACTGGGAAGAGGTCAGGAGAGGGGTGTCCCCCTGCTGCTGTTGGAGCTTTTGAAAAATAGAGATTAAAATGGTGTTATTTGGTGGCACTTGGGGAGTATTTTTGCGGGGGGAGGTCAGGAGGGGGTGTCCCCCTCCTGCCGTTGGAGCTTTTGAAAAATAGAGATTAAAATGGTGTTATTTGGTGGCACTTGGGGAGTACTTTTGTGGGGGGTGGTCAGGAGGGGGTGTCCCCCTCCTGCCGTTGGAGCTTTTGAAAAATAGAGCTTAAAATGGTGTTATTTGGTGGCACTTGGGGAGTATTTTTGCGGGGGGTGGTCAGGAGGGGGTGTCCCCCTCCTGCCGTTGGAGCTTTTGAAAAATAGAGATTAAAATGGTGTTATTTGGTGGCACTTTGGGAGAATTTTTTTCGGATTACACATCTTCCTCTGAAACATGGTCTTCTTGCTCCTCAGTAGCTTCGTATAGTTTTGAAAATTGACTATTTTGGTTTCCTGGCTTCCCTTTCTACTGCGTGGTGAAATGCCTACATTCACCCCACCAAACATCATGCATATCTCATGATTTACAATTGATTTTGACAAGCTGAGAAGCTAAAATAAGCTAAAGTGAAATTTGCATATTTGTGTTTTTAGAGCAATTGTTGCCCTTTTTTGATCAAAACATCTATTTCTCTGTAGCAGCATGTCCAAATTGATTGGATGTGTATAGATGTGTTGAAATTTCAATATTTGTCTTTTTGGGCAATTTATGCCATTCATGGTCAAAAAATCTGTATTCTCTGAAAGGGCTTGTCCAATTTCTTTGAAATTTGCTACACAAAAACGATTAACCATGCAGATTTATTCAGTATTTGCTATCGAGAAACTTTCAAAGTTCAACCCTTTTATGTGTTTTTGTGTTGGGATTTGTTGGATAGATGGCATTCTACGTAGTGTATTGTTGAATGTTAAAACATGTGTTGCTGTTGTTATTTGAGGCTGTTTTTTGAGAAAAAAGAATTGAAAATGCCTTTTTAAAAGCAAAATAATACATAATGACTTGATATGTTGTTTTATCATTATTGACGTGTTTCTACTTGTTCACCCATTCTTGCATTCATCATTGTAATAAAATGCTGTGAAAAAAATGAAACTGATGTGCCTGCATCTGTTTACTTGATCTTAAAAGGCAAATACAACTTTCTGTCTTGACAACCATACCATAGTTTCAATGTTTTACCTAGTGTACCTGCTTGGTTTGTACGCAGGAAACAAGTAGAAAACAGTCTATAATTTCATAATTTTCAAGTGATCAGAATACAAAAGTCCTGAAAAGATAAGATAATCACAACTTCCAGTATAAGGGATACAGTCACTCTAAATGTATAAATTAAAATTAAAAATGTGCCGGGAGGATGTATTAAAAATACAGAAAGTTGCTTACTGTCGGTAAAATCTAAAAAAAATTCAAAATTTTAAAGACTTTTGCAGATTTTTTTTTTACGCCTTTGTCTTCTTATTTATTTTTTTTTTATTTTGCAAACTAGTTTGAAGATTTTTTTTTTACTAACTTTCTGCTCGGAAATTTTTTTTTTCTGTTTTTGACCACCCCCCCTCCCAAGATCTAATGGTCCGTCCCTAACTGTCACAATTAGGCTGAAAATAGATACTATTGGCTGCCATGCCCAAAATAAAATAGGAAAATGAGATCTGTGGTAAATTTAAAATTGCGAAAACGGAAACAGTGCATTGTTGGAGATAAATTTTGTCAAAGGGAAAGTTAGATAGCCACAAAGTGCCATCCTCACAGCAGTATACACCTATCTCCTTTATTTCAATCTCAGGCCAAAGATTTTAAATTGTGAAGTATGCCTAAAATATGGTAATCAAGATGATAAAACCATTTGAAAAATGAAAATTAGCTCCATTTCGATTTTCCTTTCTGAAGGTACAAATTGGTTTATTGACTGGCCGCTGATTGTCATTTCAACGAAACAACATATCCATGAAATTTAAATCAGAACTGTTGTATCGTGAATGCTGGAAAGAACCGTAATGACAAATATTGAAAATATTAGTACCGCTGTAGGTGGTGCGCCTAGAGCTCCAGAGAATATTGGAGAACAAGATTTCTCCGTTTGCTGATTTTAGCACATTGGTGATTTTCTTTTTCACTTCTCTCTGTTAGAACTATATTCCCTCCAAAGCCATTATAAGATCGACTTATTTTCTTTTCCTTCACCTACCAACATCTTTTTTTTAAATCCTCCACTCCACGAAATCAAATACTTTTTCCTTCAGGCTATAAATGACTGCTTCACTTAAACGGACCATGACTTGCAATTATCGTTATACTCGTCTATATTTATCGCCTTGGAGTAATCCATCGAAAGAAGACATAATTCACCGGGAAGAACGTACGTCCGTGGAAAGGCAACCAGCAGTAGTCCCGGAAGTTGATAGTTTGCGAAATACTAAGATATTGGTGGTGATAAGCTGATGAGAACTTTCGATTGGCAGCAACGACAGTACAAAACATTTGGGTTTTTTTGCAAGAACAGTTCAGTCAACCCCCCCCCCCCCCCCGCTCCCCATTATTGTATTGCAGTCGTCGACAGAACATAAGTATCGCTGGATGTTGATGTTCAGTTCATCAGAAGCCATCGGTTACAACTAATAACGAATTAGAAGCACGCATTGAACTACGCTTCTGAGTTCGATGCACATGCATTTTGGTCGTTTCCACGATAACCAAGTTTTACATTTATTTCAATATTCCCAAAAAATGACTTGTCCTTACAAATAACGCCCCTTGATGTTAAAATGAGGGAACCTTCCTTTGTGGTTGATCTAGCTCAAAGGGTTAACCGAGACTACAAAGTTTTGAGCCAATCATACGCCTGAATAGGAATACAAGTACTGTGTACTGTGATTGTCACGTTTTCGAGAAGTTAAAGTTCTGCTACCGTCTTTTATTTTCAAACATTCGGCATGATAAGAGAATGTACGGCAATTGTCACACCCATTGATGTTGTCAGAGTAAAACAACTTGTGCGTTACAGTCAAGAAATCCGTGTGTGTCAAACATTGACACTCCAATAACTCGAATAATTACAAGTACTGTACAAATTCTCTTTTGACAGCAAAACATGACACCTTTCCTGAGAACTCTTAGAAAGGATTTTAACAGCTATTTATTGCAACTTACATATAACACTATAATACAGATTTATATTGGTGACATTTACATGAAGATAGAATTATGAACCGCATGCTCAAAAATTGGTTACTGAGGAAATAAAAGCGATCCAGCGACCTGTCCCATGCGGACTGGGGCCCTGACTAATTTCAGACGAAACGGTAGTTTTTCATCACTACCTTTTCACCTTTTCACGATGGTAACAAGTGTACATGAAGAAGAAGCTTTGAAAGTGCAGTCCGGGGGCCATGCGGCGGTTGCTGATGTGGGACAGACCACAGCAACCGTCACAACGATCGGTCCCATGGCCTGGCTACTCTTTTACCGCAAATGACGAGGTATTTCAAATTGCGAAAGTATGTAACGCTGCTTTATGCAATTTTAGAGCGGCAGTTGGTACATGTCAATTGTATTGGTCTTAAAAGTGCAAAGACAAGCGGCCCTAGCCCAACCCCCTCCTTCTACCCTTCCCCGCTAGTAACTGGAGCATTAATAGTCAGGGGACATTACCTTTTCAATCGCCCATGCTTTGACTTTCACTTAGGGATGGACCATTAGACCTTGGGAGGGGGGTGGTCACAATGAAATTGTGAAAATTTTTTTTTTACTATTGTAAATTTCTGAAATTTTTTTTTTCCAATTGAGACTAGCTGTGCAAATTTTTTTTTTCAGAGTAAATTTTCAGATTTATAATTTTTTCTTCGTTCGTCGCTGTCTGAAGATAAAGAGGGCAAACATGTGGTGCCAAGCACCACAAGCGGCCACGCAAGCGGTCACGGGGGGGGGGGGAGGAGGTCAGGAGAGGGGTGTCCCCCTGCTGCTGTTGGAGCTTTTGAAAAATAGAGATTAAAATGGTGTTATTTGGTGGCACTTGGGGAGTATTATTGCGGGGGGGGAGGTCAGGAGGGGGTGTCCCCCTCCTGCCGTTGGAGCTTTTGAAAAATAGAGATTAAAATGGTGTTATTTGGTGGCACTTGGGGAGTATTTTTGCGGGGGGAGGTCAGGAGGGGGGTGTCCCCCCTCCTGCTGTTGGAGCTTTTGAAAAATAGAGATTAAAATGGTGTTTTTTGGTGGCACTTGGGGAGTATTTTTGCGGGGGGAGGTCAGGAGGGGGTGTCCCCCTCCTGCTGTTGGAGCTTTTGAAAAATAGAGATAAAAATGGTGTTATTTGGTGGCACTTTGGGAGCATTTTTTTCGGATTACACATCTTCCTCTGAAACATAGTCTTCTTGCTCCTCAGTAGCTTCATATAGTTTTGAAAATTGACTATTTTGGTTTCCTGGCTTCCCTTTCTACTGCGTGGTGAAATGCCTACATTCACCCCACCAAACATCATGCATATCTCACGATTTACAATTGATTTTGACAAGCTGAGAAGCTAAAATAAGCTAAATAATATAGTGAAATTTGCATATTTGTGTTTTTAGAGCAATTGTTGCCTTTTTTTGATCAAAACATCTATTTCTCTGTAGCAGCATGTCCAAATTGATTGGATGTGTATAGATGTGGTGAAATTTCAATATTTGTCTTTTTGGGCAATTTATGCCATTCATGGTCAAAAATCTGTATTCTCTACAAGGGCTTGTCCAATTTCTTTGAAATTTGCTACACAAAAACGATTAACCATGCAGATTTATTCAGTATTTGCTATCGAGAAACTTTCAAAGTTCAACCCTTTTATGTGTTTTTGTGTTGGGATTTGTTGGATAGATGGCATCCTACGTAGTGTATTGTTGAATGTTAAAACATGTGTTGCTGTTGTTATTTGAGGCTGTTTTTTGAGAAAAAAGAATTGAAAATGCCTTTTTAAATGCAAAATAATACATAATGACTTGATATGTTGTTTTATCATTATTGACGTGTTTCTACTTGTTCACACCCATTCTTGCATTCATCATTGTAATAAAATGCTGTGAAAAAAATGAAACTGATGTGGCCTGCATCTGTTTACCTTGAGCTTAAAAGGCAAATACAACTTTCTGTCTTGACAACCATACCATAGTTTCAATGTTTTACCTAGTGTACCTGCTTGGTTTGTACGCAGGAAACAAGTAGAAAACAGGCTCTATAATTTCATAATTTTCAAGTGATCAGAATACAAAAGTCCTGAAAAGATAAGATAATCACAACTTCCAGTATAAGGGATACAGTCACTCTAAATGTATAAATTAAAATTAAAAATGTGCCGGGAGGATGTATTAAAAATACAGAAAGTTGCTTACTGTCGGTAAAATCTAAAAAAAAATCAAAATTTTAAAGACTTTTGCAGATTTTTTTTTTACGCCTTTGTCTTCTTATTTATTTTTTTTTTATTTTGCAAACTAGTTTGAAGATTTTTTTTTTCCTAACTTTCTGCTCTGAAAATTTTTTTTTTCTGTTTTTGACCACCCCCCCTCCCAAGATCTAATGGTCCGTCCCTTACCTTCTCCGGTAGGCCGATCATTTCAAATATGATTTTCGTGGTTGTTGTGAGGAAATCATCAGGGATTTCGTCCCGAGACACGTTAGTGTGCAGAGTAAGATGTGGCATGGTGAAAATTAAGCTTATGAGGTTAAAACTATAGACGTTTCAGGTTCGACCCTTTGTCGGTGAATAAAAAACACTCTAAGTGTCAAGAGCTGAAAGAAAGAAAGCATGGATGAATACATTAAAAACGAACAGCCAATAAACGTCCGAAAAGAAAACAGACAACCAATAGGACACAGAAACTAAAACATGTGGACACATTAAAATGAGGCAAGGACGGAGAGCCAATCAAGAAAGGCTCACCAAAGTGCCCAGCTTGAAAATGTAAGCGACTGCTCCTTGATGTGGCAAATGGTATCTCCGCCTTGTATCAACACTACAGCTGTCACGCTCATATCAACCGCACCTCGGTGCAGTGGTCTTCAAATTGTTTGGCGACTGGATACGTGATGTTTTTGCCGTTGACAGTACGTAGGTCTGCGACGAATCGGTCCCCGATACACCGTTTGGTCTCACCTACGTACAACTTATCGCAACGTATAGATTTTATATAATAAAGCTAACGAGCTGACGCACTGGCGAATGTATCGGAAATGATAACTATACCTTCAGGGCCGTGAATGCAGTCTGTTGCAAAGACGTATGGACATGTATTGTAAACACGGCGACCACAAGGAGAAGTGCCGACATCACTATTGTATCGTGCTAGCTTGAATTGCCATGTTTCATTTTGATTTTTATTAGTGATTTGGTAAGAGTGTGGTTGAAAAGGTAATTGAGGAAAGTTAACGTTTTTACTTTCGAGGCTCGTACTACCTGAATGTAAATCACACTGCTGTCTACCATACCCTCATGAATTGAATGACCGTGAATATCCAGCAAAAAGAGCGCCACAAAGTTGAAGCGAATAACACACAAGAATTGCGGAATTGCAAGCAGTTCAATGTGACAAGATTCTTGGTACACTTGTCGAATGAAAATCTGACATGGAAACAGCATTTGTGACAAGATTTTTAGAAAGGTATAAATAGTAATTTTGCCTTGCTTAGGAGAATAAGACAGGGTTTTTTTTTATGACAGCCATATTTTACTACATTTGGATGACTCTTGTCACTTATAGGGAGCATCACCGTTTATAAAAAAGTTGTATTAAATTCAAAACCGTGTTGTTAGAGTTCTGCGTGATGCAAGTTATAAGGCTTAGTGCTTCAATTTAGGATTTATTTAAAATAATTTATATAATGCCACTACATAATAGAATATTTTATAAGAATATTTGTATGGTTTTTAATTGTTTAATCTTTCGCCACAATGTATGAAAAGCCTTTTTACGAAACTTTCTAAGTTGCAAAGCTTGACAGTGGCCTGTTACATAGAAGGATTTTTACCGCAGAGGGTTTACCGTAAATAGTGCAAAACAGTGGGATGATGTTAATTTAAATATAAGATAAATATAAGATCTAGTATAGATCTTAAAGTAATTTCAATACTTTATAACTTAAAACTTATCAGGAATAATTGAAATGTTTTGAATTGTATTTTTCCTGCTTATTTGATTTCGTCGTTCAGTGTGTACGTTCATATGTCTTTGTGCGCTGGGGGTTGGTTTGCATTGTATTTTGCTAGCTCAGATTGTCATGTTTCATTTACTTCTCCTTTGTATCAGTACGGGGATGTTGAATTTAGAGGGCCCTGGGGAAAGCAAGCAACTTCACTGAAGCCTAACAGGCTACACTCCTTAAATACGGCTTAATAAAATCAATTTCCCTATGACCGTCGTTTGAACAAGCAAGATATGTTACTGAAACGTTGCAAAGTCTGGCTGAGAAGGGTTACGAGGTCACTCGTATACAACATGTAAAGATAGTACACGCGAATTCTCCACCATGCCAGATATACAGATTTTTCGACAGAGGGTTAAGAAAATTGTTTTTAATTCATGTTTTTCCTATTCATAGATTATTTTCTGTAGTCAAATCTCTCGGTTACTGATTTCATTTTGGCACATACTGTCCTCATATTTGTTCATGAACTTGATCTAGTATGTACTCTGGTATGTAACAGGCACTATTGCGGATGCACACCATGCACTTATCGTTTTCATAATTTCTCATTACATCAACCAATCTTTCAATTTGTAAGAACAAACCAAAACCCATTGTCTACATTTAAAGCACCAACACAATCAACTCAAGAGAGGTGTGTATGTGGGAGGGGGGAAGGGGATGAGGCTATCCAACAGAAGAGAGAAATGTGTGTGGTCAATATGTTAAAGCTGTTTAATGAAAATTGAGTCTAGACATTTTCCAAACAGCGGTCTTCCAATGTGTCGTAGGTTCATCTTTTATATTAAATATTTATATCGAAGAGGGATTAATTTGCCTCTTCCAATGCGAGTTCCTTATTACTGGATCGTAATCATTACTATATCAGTGCATTATTAATTTGCTTAAAATGCATCGTTTGTTCACACATGTATGTCTGTAATAGTAATGAACAGGTTGGTCTAATATGGCTTGAAAATGGTTTACGGTGGGGGTGGTGGGACTGCACCGCTGGCCTCATATCTCTTCCTAATCTACTGACACGCAACCATTCATCCCGGAACACACTGCATAGCCTATCATCTATCCATGGACCACGTTCATGGCTCTCTATCATGCAGTTTCGCAGTAAAACCGATTTTCGGTACACACTTCACGGGGAGTCTAATCTTTACAAATCCTGCAGCAACCTACTGCGTCATGAACGTTTGCTGCAAAACGTGTTGCCAATCAATGGACACCGTGAATCACACACACACAACATCTTGTCTACCTAGTCAGATTTGCATAATTTTTGAACATTTTACAAGTAACTGAATGACAAACGTTGATAAACCACAATACATGCCACCTTGCACTGGTCTTGCAGAGACAAAGAATATCCTAAAGTAGTACATTCCTGAACGAGTTTTCATCTGATAGATAGATGGTTAACAAGAAATTTTGTTTCACGAAAAATTTAGCTTGGAAACTGATTTGAAAGGGTAACTTTTCAAGCAATTAGCCGCAATAAAGTCCAACATTACTCTTGTGGTACCACGGTTAAATAAATGTATATAAAGGGTGTCACTTTCTTGGCTTGAAAGTTCCACATACAAGCTGGCGTTACACCATTTGTGTGTATTGAGATAGTGTGAGTAAATAGGGACTTGGGAAAAATCGAATCTTAATTGCTGATTTGATTACCATAGAAACTTCCTGAATGTTTGGCAGAATTCTTATTCCTTTCATTTATTTCATATCTACAACCTCATTCAAAAGATACAAACTAAAACGTGCTTGACGAAAGCGCAGAAAATTTGAACAAAACACTATTGCTGACCTTTGACTATTTCGTAAGAGGAAACCTCGGAGAATATAACACAAAAAATTATCGCGAGTAAACGTTATTTTGATTTCACACTTGACCGAAAAAGGAAACTTTCCGACAATGTGGACTTTGTTCTTGACTGTAACTTGGTGGACCTCTCCTACATAATTCTATACGTGTCGCCGCTCGCCACTTATTAAGGGACCAGCATATAGGTTGGTTAATCAGCAAAGGTCTTCAGATTGTAGCCAACATCCATCTCCTTTTCATCTTTGAAGATGATGTAGAGTCTGAAACAAGAGAATGGTTGCCATGAGTGAAGTGTCCTTGGCGAATTGGGGCTTATTAAGGAGAGTAAACCTAACAGACTGTAGATAGCATCAGTATCAATATAAAGAGTTTGAGACACAAAGAGGTCAACGAATTATCTGTTCATAAAGCTTTTACATTTGAAGGCAATCGCAGTGAAGTTAAGTTAAGAGAATCTATCATATTGAATATTTTATTGCAAAGAAAAATGGCAAATTTCATTTTCATCTGAAAAAGTGGCAACACCTATTACACTATTTATATTAACCTGCAATGTCTCTTATATATCAACTTTATACCTTATTTATACTTCATTTATTTATCTATTTATTTATATATTATACCGAAAAGAAAATCAACGAATGTAATGTAAGTAATGCACACCAAATAAAACAGTGCGAAATGTATAAAAAAGTGTACATAGATGTGAAGATCTGCGGCATCGAAGATTTGTCTGGAGAGGCAAAAGTGAATCTTAAAAATGTAATTTTCCAAATGAGAACTGCGACACAGTGAAAATATTTCAGGTTACCGAAATAAGTGTGGATTCAACACGCATGTGGTTGCCAACGAATCAACGTTGCAAACACAGTCTTTGTGAATTTCTACATTTTACACTGCCTTCTTCCATTTTTGGTCTCAATAAATATATAACGTAAACCTGTAAACTCTATTACTTGAGTTATTTTGATTCTATTATTTTGCAATATAGCACAAATTTAATTACTACTTTAAAATTCATCAGTAAGTATGGATTGTCGAAAATTCTGTCCGAGTTTTGCGATCCGCTAATAAAAACCTGTTCAAAATTATTGTAACATAAAAAGTTGAACATGTACAAGTTCACGACTGGTTTTTACTGAGACTGCCAAATTCCCAACATATTGATTAGGACAGAACTAGTCTGTGTTAAAATGTTTTGACAAAATTTGTGGCACATGAGGCATTCTCAAAACTTGCGTTAATCGACTGCAGTTTTATAACATCACCGTCGTAGGGGGAAATAGTACGAGTTACAATATCGTAGCTGTTTTTCAACTAAATCACAAAGTCGATTTTAAAGACATATTGCAAACTTTCTGTGGGAGCATATGTCTTGAAATTTTACTCCCGTGTTATCGTCTGAAAGTTTTAGTTATGTGAAACGCCCATAAAAATATCGCTTGGTTTAAAGGTTCCAAGCAAGTCCAAACTTTCCTTGCATATTGTGAAGATTTCAAATTCTGAGCTTTCTATATCCAGGATGACGGGCTTGTACACAGTGATTGCAGAAAAATGTATTATGAATTTCAATTCACTTTAAGCACAGCGGAATAGAATGCATTGTAGAGCCAGAGAAGCCTTCCCAAGGATCTTCTGTACATGAACTTATCAACTTGTTAACATAAACGTTTCCTTTGCAAAGTAATTTGTTTTGTCTCAGTTCCGAATATCCGAATTCTCAAACACTATTTTCACATCATCATTTGATATTACGTAGGTAACCGCTCCTTGCGAAAACTTTGCGTATTCAGTTGCCTTGGGATAAACCATACAGTTTTTCTTTTCCCTTTTTCCTTTTGTGCTCCGATCCCTAGAAAAACTTGCATAATTGTTTCTATGGATCTTCACAAACGGAAGAGAAAGAAAAGTAAATCATCTTGATGATAGCAAGAAGTTTTCAAATGTTTTCAAAGCTTTAAGAATGGATAAAGTGAAATTGGCATCAGGTAAAACAAAGTCGAACTGTAAATTCTCTGTTAATATACCCTCTCTCTAAAGCTTTTGGCAAAAGTTAAATTTCATTTCCAAATACCTGGTCGGTTGAATTCCAAGTGTCTTCTTTACATGTTCCATGAAAGCCTTGGAAATTTTCTTGTTTTCCTCCAAACCAAGCTTTCCAATGGACGTAACAAATGCATTCCCACATGGCTCTGTGCTACTACCAAACGACATAATCTGGTCTGGAATAACATGTATCAGGAAATACTGGAAGAAAAAAAAGATAGCTTTTATCTTAATCTACAGTTGAGAGAAAATTTTACAAACAAGTCAGAGGTTAATGATGCATTGGTTGCCGGGACTGATTATATTGCTACTATTTAAGAATGGTCACATCACTTTGCGACATACTTGCCGCAAAACAGTGCTGAAACATATTTCTCCAGTACAATATATTTTATCAACAGTTCAGTTTCATAAATAATAATGTCATTTCATCCCTGTTACAACCATAATTTGGCCAAACTATTGTTTACAATACATAATTCTCCTGTCACAGAAGTTGACTCAATCACTATTGTTGGCATGCTAATTAACAATACACTGTCTTCGACAGATCGCACATTATCTGCCTGCAAAAAAAGCCAGGAGATTGATAAATTCGCTTCGCAGTGTGGGTATTGGACCGCATGGTCTAAATCCAATTCTCAGGTGTGAAGTCGGGAAACGTGTGTGCCTGCAGCTGCTTTCATGGATGTGAGCTTTGGTCTCTCACAAAAACTGAACTGGTACAGCACACTAAATATGACCTTGATGTTCTGTACAGTACAGTACAGTACAGTATCCTATATCCTATACTCTTTTCACCTCTGAGTCAGAATCTTTATCGTCTTGTTTCGATACGAAGGGGCAAAATCCAAAATCTGAATTGAAAGTGAAGTGACCAGGTATTCCTATGCATGTTACCAAACAATTAGTTTTCTCTTTGATATTTTTCTCGAACATTTTATATGTACGTGACTTTGGGGGGATCACACTGTTGGACCAATCAACATGATTCTATCTGGCAGTGCTTTAATTTTGCCCTCAACCATAGGCCCTAGAAAGGGTCTGTGGCCAAATCACAGCACGCATGCCCGATTCTCCGGTATTTGAATTCCAATCGTGACAGCATAAAGCATTGTGCCAAGAAGAATATACGCTTACACTATCAGTCATCATCCATATTTACAAGAATAATGACCATAGCCGCTAATTTAATTTGGCCAAAATTTCATGATTTAATCATAGAGGGGAAAACAAACGACCTAACGGCCGATATGGTTCCGCTGTGTTCATGTAGAGAATAACTATTTCTAACCTATGTTGATGAAGAAGGAGGAAATCTTTGATAGCTCATTTCAGTAGCCAGAAAAGTGGCTAAAATAGCTGCAAAAAATACACAATTGAAGATTTCATCATAATTTGAATATATCACATTGGATTATCCCTAAGAACATGTCAACCAAAGCTATCTGACGAGTAGTTTTTTTTAGAATGAAATTTTCTGACCAAAAATGGCAAAAAAATGCTCCTAAAAATAAAATTGCAGATTTCACCATAATTTCAATATATCATATATTAAAATAATCCCTTGGAACCTGTATACCAAATATCAAAGCTATCGACTTGCAGTTCTTCAGAAACAAATTTTTTGACCAAAATGGCAAAAATTGCCCCCTAAATACAAAATTACAGATTTCATCATAATTTCAAAATGTCACCTACAGTTCATCTGTAGGAACCTGCATATCGAATTTCAAAACTATCAGACAAGTACATTTTAAGAAACACACTTTTTGACCAAAAACGTAAAAAATTGCCCAAAAATACAAAATTGCAGATTTCATCATTATGTCAATAAATATCATTAAGATCATCTGTAGGAACCTGTATACCAAATATCAAAGCTATCAGATGAGTAGTTTTGGAAATACACATTTTGTGAACAAAAATGGCAAAAATTGCCAAAGAATAGAAAACTAAAGAATAGATACCCTTTAAACGATATTTAAGATTAGTTTCTTTTAAATGGACGACAAATGACTCAGCAAAAACTAAATGAGTGAAACACAAAATAGATGAGTGAGTGTATGCGTTCATCTATTCTGTTATCTTTAAAGTTTGAAAAAGAAAAGGGAAAATGAACAATTGATGTAAAATAACTGTTTATCATATCAGTGTATTTACTTTAATCAGCGGCAAATGCATCCGTAAAGTAGTATTGTTTCGTTATTTTGTCCCATTTTGACCGTTATGACTCTGATATAAAAAAGAAGCGAACAGTGAGCAGTAGTTTGAGTTTCGCTCCTTTAGATTTTGCCGAGTCATCACTGTCAGAATTTGTTCTTTAAATACTATATAATTAAAAGGCTATTTTGTTTGGCAATAAATTTTTAAATTTTGAAAATGAGGCATTTCAATTTTGCTAATCATTATTTAAATCTCTTTTTTTAGTGTTGGTCCTTCAACCCTTGCCATTTTAGAATGAGGATAGATGATGCATAACAAAATTGTTGTTTTTTCTACATATACTCTTCTTTTAAATGAAATATTACATTTCAGAAAATAGCATCAAGTTTTTGACTTTCATTAATTTTTATAATTAAAACCAGAATTGAGGTGTTTTACCCCAAATATACACCCACTTTATACTTCGAGTAAACTACAGCTACCATACTAAACTTTAGAGTCTCTGCTTTATGAAAATATATATAGTATGAGGGGGTTTCCTTGTCATCTTTGATGAGAAATATTGCTTTGAAAAAAAACCGTGTTGGCAACATGCAGCTCCACCTTAACCTCTATGTTTTAAATTTCTCCCCTAGGATTTCACTTACCTCCTCCGGTTTGCCGATCAATTCAACCATGAGTTTCGTGGTTGTTGTAAGGAAATCATCTGGGATTTTGTCGCGAGACACATTCGTGAAGAGACTTATGTATGGCATGGTGCAAAGCTCAGAGAGGACGTGCGTGTTTTCTGTTCAACGGATCGGGCTGGAATGACAGAGACCTGAATGTAAACAGCCGATAATATCTTCTGACTAGTATGGGGTCAAGTAGTCGTTATGGTTGCAGACAAAGATACCGTAGAGTTTACGCTTTGTGGTTTGGAATATCCAGAGTACATCTGTAACAAATTCTAGGTATGATATGTACTGCCTTTTAGTCTATTTACGCCAATAGGAACGTCGCCCTGATTGGTTGACCGTGCGAGCAGACATCCCAACTCACTTCAAAAATAATCGGTATGTTAAATGCCTATGGGAGGTTCTTTACATATCAATTTTCGTAGCCTACATCAAGTAGTACTTTGGAAGGAGTCATTTGTATCATTAAAGCCCGATTTGGACAATCGAAAAATCTAGCAACGTATTTATATAACCATTGCAATCTCAAAGGAGAACAAAATACAGAAACACCTCATAATCTTCTTAACACTATCCCGATCCCGGGCCTTTTCGAGACGGGGTTTAACTTTAGATAAGGAAACAATACTTTCCATCACTTAAACTGTTATTGTCAGAGCTCGCTTTGAGGGGTTTTAGCTGCTGCACTTCAAGAGGCTCTACAATAGCACAAGCAAATGATGTTTCTCAGACTGGTAAAACGGTTTTACCTAGTACTTGACAATGGATATAGTACACTTTTATCATAGTTACTGGCGAAGACCAACTCCATACATCAGTTACTTCAAAGCAAAGTCAAACATTAATATGATTTAGTTTTTGAAAATTGGCAATAAAAACGTATTTATAAAAAAAAACTGTGCGCTAACTACATAAAATATAACAAATCATATTCCTCTGGACGAACTCAGAATTCATTGGTTACAGATTGTCGTTTCTCAGGCTTTAGAGAAAATCCTACAAACATCATTTACTAAAAACAAAAGGTTCACAGAACACTGACGACAGGCTATGTTGAATAAAGCTCAGCGGTTATCACTGTGTAGAGAGCAATATAAGAAAACGCGAGACTCAGTTTTATCTTCCGCTCGATTTTTAGTACTAACAGTAAAAACATTTTATATCTCCTACTTTTTTCACTTCTGTATCTTCCGGTTTCAATTCGAATGGTCACAATCCAAATCTGAATTGAACATATTTTGCCCGGGTAGATAGTATTCTCTTTGACATCATTGAACGATTTATATATATGTAAATTTGATCAACGATTCACTTAGTCAGTATGGTTCTAGGTACATCCATGTTGTACTATCAAAAACTCAATTTCACTTCATGACGCCATATGTTACTGTTCTCATTTCTTAAAATAGTTACTGTGATGTCCTCTGGTACGTTTTTTACATATAACCCTGTGTGGCACAAACCCTCGGGCGTGTTAAAAGCTTAAAAACATTCCAAGTTACCATAGCCTCAGAAATCAATGTCAGCCTAGTGATCATTGGCATTTGTTGTAGGCTTTTACATTTTTTAATTGAAGGGTTCAAACATTGCGCAAGATTAATGGAAAGGTATCGTCTTTGGCACAGGACTCAATACAGAAATAGGTAAGCGGTAGAATATGTTGTTTCTAGAGTTACAATATGGGGTGTTTGAAAAATAGCAAGTATTCTACATATGTCAACATGAAACATATGTGGATGGGTTGTTAATTTCACATCAAGTGTACAGGTAAATGACACAGTCAAGGGCGCCTGAAATAATGGTTATAATCACGACAGATCAGCTCATTGTGTTTGATTGCTTCCACCATGCTATACTATTTCACAATGTGCGAATGTTACCGTCCGGGATGGGACACACACTAATACAAAGTGGTGTCAGTTGTCATCCAAGAAAATACGTTTATACCAGGTTTATCTGTCATGATCAATATTTACAAGAATAATGATAACTCACGCTAATCTTACTTGGTTTCCCATTCAGTCAGTTTTTGCTGAGTCACCATTGTCATAATTTCATTGTTCATACTATAGAGGGACAATTTTTTACGAATTCGCGCTATGGTTACATCTATCTCCAACTAAGATGCATATAACCTTGAACTTTACTTCAGATTAGTTCTTTTTAATCGACCTTTAACGATAAATGACTCGGCAAAAATTAAATGAGCGAAACACGAAATAGATGAGCTAGTGTGCCCGCTCATATTTTCTATAAGTATTGCTTATTTAATATTTGCCGAAACATTTATAGTCAAAGTCGAAAAACTGTTCAGTATATATTTATTGTTAATAAGCAGCAGTTGATGTAAAACTTCAAATTATGACATATCGATACAATATAGATTTTGACCACCGTTTAGCGTCTGCAAGCTTACAAATCATTGTTTGTAGTAAATGTCGAGTTTTGATGCAAGTAATTTCGCAAAAATGAGGCCTTCTACCGAAATTTCAAGTGAATTTGTAGATTATAATTTGTGGTTTCAAGTGTCTGGCGCACACCCAGTTGAGGCAGTTATGTGTCAACTTGATGTTTGTAAGTAACTGACGATTGAAGTATTTAATTCTTCAATTTCAAACTGTCGTGTCTGTAAATGATCTGAGCTGTAGGACAATTTAGCTTTTAAATATTCTGTGAAGTATGTTAAAGCCAGATAATCTCGTCAAAGGGAAAAATCTCATTCCCAGAGATTAAGCACATTCACAAATTTATTTTCAACTGTGTTGTTCCTCTAGAATGGGTGCTCTGCTTCATTACCCTTTGCCCACAGCTCCTAACCTCCGGTTAATATAAGACTCGGAAAATAATACAGGAAAATACCTTGAAAAGTTACTTGTACTGTCCGGTTCAAACAATTCATAAAGCGGAATATTTGATGGCATTTTAGGATATTTTAAGCGATGTAGTCAATTGTATACTTTTCTTCAGACAAGGAAACTGTACTGTTCCATCACTCAAACTGTTATTGCTAATTATCAGAGCTAAAGCTATTAGCGGTTGTAACTACAGCACTTCGAGGAACTCAACATAAGCGAAAGCACATTACTTTCCCAAGGTGTTGGGGCGGTAGCGGGTACTGGAGAGATGAATTCCGAGCCTTAAATATCTGTGGAAACATAGGATAGGCTGCTCTTCCCTCCAAGTCCCCACAATGTCCAATGTGCGATGTCTTCTCCCTTTGGGATACACTTACCTTCTCCGGTTTGCCGATCAATTCAACCATGAGTTTCGTGGTTGTTGTAAGGAAATCATCTGGGATTTTGTCGCGAGACACAATCGTGTAGAGACTTATGTACGGCATGGTGCAAAGCTCAGAGAGGACGTGCGTGTTTTCTGTTCAACGGATTGGGATGGAGTGACAGAAACCTGAATGTAAACAGCCGATAATACCTTCTCACTAGTATGGGGTCAAGTAGTCGTTACAGTTGCGGACAAAGATACTGTAGTGTTTACGCTTTGTGATTTGAAATATCCGGAGTACACCTGTAACAAATTCTAGGAATGATATGTACTACCTTTTAGTCTATTTACGCCAATAAGAACGTCGCCCTGATTGGTTGACCGTGCGGGCAGACACCCCAACTCACTTCAAAAATAATCGGTAGGTTAAATGCCTATGGGAGGTTCTTTACATACCAATTTTCATAGCCTACATCAAGTAGTACTTTCGAATGAGTCATTTGTATCATTAAAGCCCGATTTGAACTTAATCCAAAAATCTAGCAACGTATTTATAGAACCATCTAGCTTCAAAGTAGAACAAAATACAGAAACACCTCATAATCTTCTTAACACTATCCCGATCCCGGGCCTTTTCGAGACGGGGTTTAACTTTAGATAAGGAAACAATACTTTCCATCACTTAAACTGTTATTGTCAGAGCTCGCTTTGAGGGGGTTTTAACTGCTGCACTTCAAGAGGCTCTACAATAGCACAAGCAAATGATGTTTCTCAGACTGGTAAAACGGTTTTACCTAGTACTTGACAGTGGATATAGTACACTTTTATCATAGTCACTGGTGAAGACCAACTCCCCACATCAGTCACTTCAAAGCAAAGTCAAATATATTTTAGGACAAATGTGATTTGGCAATAAAAACATATTTATAAAAAAAAACTGTGCGCTAACTACATAAAATATAACAAATCATATTCCTCTGGACGAACTCAGAATTCATTGGTTACAGATTGTCGTTTCTCAGGCTTTAGAGAAAATCCTACAAACATCATTTACTAAAAACAAAAGGTTCACAGAGTCCGAGCGCCCATCAAAATAAGAACACTGACGACAGGCTATGTCAAATAAAGCTCAGCGGTTATCACTGTGTAAAGAGCAATATGAGAAAACGCGAAACTCAGTTTTATCTTCCGCTCGATTTTTAGTACTAACAGTAAAATCATTTTATATCCCCTACTTTTTTCACTTCTGTATCTTCCTGTCTCAATTCGAATGGTCACATGCAATCCAAATCTGAATTGAACATATTGTGCCCGGGTAGATAGTATCCTCTTTGACATTATTGAACGTTTTATATATATGTAAATTTGATCGACGATTCACTTAGTCAGTATGGTTCTAGGTACATCCATGTTGTGCCATCAAAAACTCAATTTCACTTCATGACGCCATATGTTACTGTTCTCATTTCTTAAAATAGTTACTGTGATGTCCTCTGGTAAGTTTTTCACATATAACCCTGTGTGGCACAAACCCTCGGGCGTTTTAAAGCTTAAAAACATTCAAAGTTACCATAGTCTCAGAAATCAATGTCAGCCTGGTGATCATTGGCATTTGTTGTAGGCTTTTACATTTTTTGAATTGAAGGGTACAAACATTGCACAAGGTTAATGCAACATGACATTAAACTGGTCCAATAATCATTTCCATTCAAGGTAATATATTACCAGGTCCATGGGACAATTGTGATTTACGAATTTAAATAGGACCATCCTGAACCACTGATAGTTAGTGGTGGTACCAAGTATCCGGAATGGGTAAGCGTACCCTGCTAGCATGCTACACCCGTCAGGAGTGGTCCCAAAAATTGTCTAAATATTGTATGAAAAGATACAGGATATGAATTACTGTAATAAGTCAAAGCCGGGAATGCTGTCGTTAATCATTTGAGTGACCGAGGTGTCATATTTGGCCACAATGTCGTCATATCGACCGTAGAACTTTTTGAAAGTCCTAACGAGTCTTTTTGTTGTGTGTCATTGTCTCAGTAATTTTGATTCCAATGAGCTGTGTCTCAGTTGAAAATCAGTGTAGGAATCACAAGCCCTACAATACCTGAGAAGTAGAGACACGTACACACCATAAGCAGGTGCAGATGGAATATTACTTGACAAGTGGGGATAATTTATGATTTCAAAATCGAAATCATCCCTTTTGTCATACAGCTTAGGGACGGACCATTAGATCTTGGGAGGGGGGGGTGGTCAAAAACAGAAAAAAAAAATTTCAGAGCAGAAAGTTAGGAAAAAAAAATTTTCAAACTAGTTTGCAAAATAAAAAAAAAATAAATAAGAAGACAAAAGCGTAAAAAAAAAATCTGCAAAAGTCTTTAAAATTTTGAATTTTTTTTAGATTTTACCGACAGAAAGCAACTTTCTGTATTTTTTAGTACATCCTCCTGGCACATTTTTAATTTTAATTTATACATTTAGAGTGACTGTATCCCTTATACTGGAAGTTGTACTTATCTTATCTTTTCAGGACTTTTGTATTCTGATCACTTGAAAATTATGAAATTATAGAGCCTGTTTTCTACTTGTTTCCTGCGTACAAACCAAGCAGGTACACTAGGTAAAACATTGAAACTATGGTATGGTTGTCAAGACAGAAAGTTGTATTTGCCTTTTAAGATCAAGGTAAACAGATGCAGGCCACATCAGTTTCATTTTTTTCGCAGCATTTTATTGCAATGATGAATGCAAGAATGGGTGAACAAGTAGAAACACGTCAATAATGATAAAACAACATATCAAGTCATTATGTATTATTTTGCTTTTAAAAAGGCATTTTCAATTCTTTTTTCTCAAAAAAACAGCCTCAAAAAACAACAGCAACACATGTTTTAACATTCAACAATACACTACGCAGAATGCCATCTATCCAACAAATCCCAACACAAAAACACACAAAAGGGTTGAACTTTGAAAGTTTCTCGATAGCAAATAATGAATAAATCTGCATGAATAATCGTTTTTGTGTAGCAAATTTCAAAGAAATTGGACAACCCCTTTCAGAGAATACAGATTTTTGACCATGAATGGCATAAGTTGCCCTAAAAAGACAAATATTGAAATTTCAACACATCTATACACATCCAATCAATTTGGACATGCTGCTACAGAGAAATAGATGTTTTGATCAAAAAAGGGCAACAATTGCTCTAAAAACACAAATATGCAAATTTAACTATATTATTTAGCTCATTTTAGCTTCTCAGCTTGTCAAAATCAATTGTAAATCATGACATATGCATGATGTTTGGTGGGGTGAATGTAGGCATTTCACCACGCAGTAGGAAGGGAAGCCAGGAAACCAAAATAGTCAATTTTCAAAACTATAGGAAGCTACTGAGGAGCAAGAAGACCATGTTTCAGAGGAAGATGTGTAATCCAAAAAAATGCTCCCAAAGTGCCACCAAATAAACACCATTTTTATCTCTATTTTTCAAAAGCTCCAACGGCAGGAGGGGGACACCCCTCCTGACCTCCCCCGCAAAAATACTTCCAAAGTGCCACCAAATAACACCATTTTAATCTTTATTTTTCAAAAGCTCCAACGGCAGGAGGGGGACACCCCTGCCTGACTATCCCCCCCCCCGCAAAAATACTCCCCAAGTGCCACCAAATAACAGCATTTTAATCTCTATTTTTCAAAAGCTCCAACAGCAGGAGGGGGGACACCCCCCTCCTGACCTCCCCCCGCTAAAATACTCCCAAAGTGCCACCAAATAACACCATTTTAATCTCTATTTTTCAAAAGCTCCAACGGCAGGAGGGGGACACCCCCTCCTGACCTCCCCCCGCAAAAATACTCCCCAAGTGCCACCAAATAACACCATTTTAATCTCTATTTTTCAAAAGCTCCAACAGCAGCAGGGGGACACCCCTCTCCTGACCTCCCCCCCCCCCCCGTGACCGCTTGCGTGTCCGCTTGTGGTGCTTGGCACCACATCTTTGCCCTCTTTATCTTCAGACAGCGACGAACTAAAAAAAAATTATAAATCTGAAAATATACTCTGAAAAAAAAAATTTGCACAGCTAATCTCAATTGGAAAAAAAAAATTTCAGAAATTTACAGTAGTAAAAAAAAATTTTTCACAATTTCATTGTGACCACCCCCCTCCCAAGGTCTAATGGTCCATCCCTTAGTGTGTAGCCCATTAGTACCCACTTGTAGGAACAGATCAAGATATGAAGCAGAGTTCCTACCTTCTGTTGTTTCTTTGATTTCCAACTCATCAGGGTAAATATGATGTAAGTAATTTGATATGTCTGGATTGTCTAGACTTATCAGATCATCGATATATCTGTGCGTGTTGTTAAAACGCCTTGCAAGTTTTTTAGACCCTGCTTTGTAGAGTGATTGTAGGAACTCTGCTTCACATGAATACAGAAATAAGTCTGCAAGAAAGGGTGCACAATTTGTACCCATTGGTATGCCGATAGATTGTTGAAATGTCATACCGCCAAACTTAACAAATATGTTGTCGATTAAAAAATTAAGCATGTTAATAATTTCTTCATCTGTGTATTTGTGCTGGGCATCCATGTTGTTACTGAAATAACCTGACCTATGTTTGATGGTAATGTATTGGTACCTTCTACTGCCATTTTTATGCAGGAAAGCTTGTTTAAAAAGAGGTGACAGCCTTGTTTTAAGTTTATCGGGGGGAATTGTGGTGTATTATGTGGAAAAGTCAAATGTTCGGATTGAGCTGAACTTATTTTTCTTGACTTTTAAATCAAGCAACAATTCCTTCGAATTTTTTAGTATCCACATTTGATTCAACCCACTTGTTTCATACACTTTGTCACAATATCAAAGGTATCGTCTTTGGCACAGGACTCAATACAGAAATAGGTAAGCGGTAGAACATGTTGTTTCTAGAGTTACAGTATGGGGTGTTTGAAAAATAGCAAGTATTCTACATATGTCAACATGAAACATATGTGAGTGTGTTGTTAATTTCACATCAAGTGTACAGGCAAATGACACAGTCAAGGGCGCCTGAAAATAATGGTTATAATCACGGACAGATCAGCTCATTGTCTTTGATTGCTTCCACCATGCTATACTATTTCACAATGTGCGAATGTTACCGTCCGGGATGGTAAAGACACTAATATACAAAGTGGTGTCAGTTGTCATCCAAGACAATACGTTTATATCTGGTTTATCTGTCATGATCAATATTTACAGGAATAATGACAACTCACACTAATCTTACTTGGTTTCCCGTTCAGTCAGTTTTTGCTGAGTCACCATAGTCATAATTTCATTCTTCATAAAGAGGAGCAATTTTTTACAAAATCACTCTATGGTTACATCTGTCTCCAAGTAAGATGCATGAACCTTGATCTTACTACAAATAAGTTACTTTATAATCGACCTTCAACGATAAATGACTCGGCAAAAATTTAAATGAGCGAAACACGAAATAGATGAGCTAGTGTGCCCGTTCATATTTTCTATAAGTATTGCTTATTTAATATTTGCCGAAACATTTATAGTCAAAGTCGAAAACTGTTCAGTATATATTTATTATTAATAAGCAGCAGTTGATGTAAATTATCGATACAATATAGACTTTGACCACCGTTTAGCGTCTACAAGCTTACAAATCATTGTTTGTAGAAAGTGTAGAGTTTTGATGCAAGTAATTTCGCAAAAATGAGTCCTTCTACCGAAATTTCAAGTGAATTTGTAGATTATAATTTGTGGTTTGAAGTGACCGGCGCACACCCAGTTGAGGACGTTATGTGTCAACTTGACGTTTGCAAGTAGCTGACGATTAAAGTATTTAATTCTTCAATTTCAAACTGTCGTGTCTGTACATGATCTGAGCTGTAGGACAATTTAGCTTTTAAATATTCTGTGAAATATGTTAAGACCAGATTATCTCGTCAAAGAGAAAAATCTCATTCCCAGAGAGTAAGCACATCCACAAATTTATTTTCAACTGTGTTGTTCCTCTAGAATGGGTGCTCTGCTTCATTACCCTTTGCCCACAGCATCTAACCTCCGGTTAACATAAGACTCGGAAAATAATACAGGAAAATACCTTGAAAATTTACTTGTACTGTCCGGTTCAAACAATTGATAAAGCGGAATATTTGATGGCATTTTAGGATATTTTAAGCGATGTAGTCAATTGTATACTTTTCTTCAGACAAGGAAACTGTACTGTTCCATCACTCAAACTGTTATTGCTAATTATCAGAGCTAGCTATTAGCGGTTGTAACTACAGCACTTCGAGGAGCTCAACATTAGCCCAAGCACATTACTTTCCCAGGCAGGGTGTTGGGGCGGTAGCGGGTACTGGAGAGATGAATTCTGAGCCTTAAAGGGGAAGTTCACCAAGGATGATTTTTACATATGTGGTAGCTTTGTGGTCACTTACCCAGGAAAAGCTATTTTCGCCATTTATAACTAGCAAGATTTTTTACAAAAACCAATAGAAATAGTACAGGAAGTTGCCATGTAATTTGAATCATGGGAAAAAAGCGCCAAGCTTTGAGCTTGCATAATGTGATATGGAAGGGACCATTTTCTCATGGGTATGGCATTGTCCACTCACCCCTGCTTAAACCAGGCTGTGTGTATTTACATAACTTTTGTTTATACTGAGTATCCTTGCATAAACGATGATTCACTTATAATAAACTGTCCACTGTCAGATTTTGTGTTGCTGTTTACTACTGTATTACTGTGAGTGGACAATGTGGGGCCATACCCGTCCGAAGATGGTCCCTTCCATATCACATTATGCAAGCTCCAAGTTTGGAGCTTTTTTCCCATGATTCAAATTACATGGGCAACTTCCTGGACTATTTCTATCGGTTTTTGTGAAAAATCTTGCGAGTTATAAATGGTGAAAATAGTTTTTCCTGGGTAAATGACCACAGAGCTACAACATATGTAAAAATCATCCTTGGTGAACTTCCCCTTTAAGGGACTGGTCAGTTTCTTCGGCCTGGGGGGGGGGGGCGGTGGATTATTTTTTGCCGACGTCAAAAAGTGGCTGACCCCCCTATTCCAAATTTTGAAAACAGGATGACCCCCCTATTCCAAATTTCGAAAACAGGGTGACCCCCCCCCCCTGGCGCGACATAGGTCAAACAAAAGGTGGACATAAAATATAATATATATATATATATATATATATATATATATATATATATATATATATATATATATATATATATATATATATATATATATATATATATATATATATATATATATATATATATATATATATATATATATATATGTGTGTGTGTGTGTGTGTGTGTGTGTGTGTATTATATTTTACATTTTAAATATATTTATATTTTAAATAGTCATTCTATGTTTTAATGAAATTGTTGACATGTCAGTTGTAAGATAGGAATTTCAAAGTGTCAATCTTAAAGTTTGAGTACAGTACATTTGGAATGAGCTGTATTTTGAATGAGCTGTGAATGTATTTCACACTTTCTATGCTTAACCAGATGTTCTGAACTGTTGTACAGAAATGGATGTCAATTATTAATATCAAAGAGGAAAAAGCAGTGAATCAAAAACTTTGATGGGTGTTAAGACTTGCCAGCCATCCAATTAAATCTCCTGAGGAGCCATAGAGAGCTTTTTAGCCAAATCTGATGTGTACAGTATCTGAGAGGACCTTTTCTTGTAACATTGAAACCATAAAAGCACAGGTAATAATGACAAAAACTGCCTTTTTTAACTGTTATTTTGTTCATAAAAAAGCATCTTTCTACAGAAAACCTGTGAAACAAAGGAAAATAATTGCATCAATGAGAAGGAAAGACATCTTGTCATTTTTCTATCTCTAATCTAATATAAGTCACTGTATCAAATATATATTGTGAAATATTTGTGCATGTTGCTTTCTCATACTGAATTCTCATAGAGAGAACAGAAAAGTATCAGGAATTTGTCATCCTTTTCATATGAAATGCAGATTTCATAATGGTACACTTTCACTTAGCAAACATCAAGATATCTCTGATTTATTAAAGTATGGCGCCCGAAGGGCGCGCCGAAAAATATGAAACATCCTGATATCTCTGATATACATCTATATGCCTTGTATATTAAAGTCATGCGCCTGAGGGGCATGCTGAAAAATGTTTGATATATTAAAGTAATGAGCTTGAAGAGCACGCTGAAAAATATTGAACATACAGATATCTCTGATGTATGTATGCTTGATATGTTAAAGTTGGGCGTGCTGAAAAATATGACTGATTATTACATATGGCTGCCTGCTGTGTGCACGTATAATTTTGAGCTCCCCGTAGTGGTGTGGATACTGAGCTGTTCCAGGCATTATTCTTTTTATTGTTTGACTTACTTTTATTTCATAGCCAGCATTAATCATGGGTAGGCGTAGCAAAGGTAAAAAGACTGACCCGGATTTTGTTTACGGGGACTTTGACATTTCAAGTGACGAGCACGTGTCTACGTCTGTAAGCACTCCAGTACGAGACAGCAGGAGACGTAAGAAGTTGACGAGGTCAAGTAAGAAAAAGTCTGGCAAAAAATTCTACGCTGTTGCTGTTGGGAGACAAACAGGAGTCTTCGAGAAGTGGAATACTTGTCATAAGCATGTGGATGGTTTCTCCGGTGCATGTTTCAAAGGTTTCAACAGTCGTGAAGAGGCAAATAATTTTTTGAGAAGCTATCAAATTTCGCAAGGCGGGAACGTCGACATGCACATTTCAGTTGAGAGTTCCGTTCTAAAAACTGACTCTTTTCCATTTTCTGCGGTCTCACTGGATGAAGATAGTGGCTGTGATTCGCCAGAGACATGTGTTATGAAGGTGTTCTCTGATCGTTCTCCCGCCATCGTTCAAGATAACTTGGCTGAATCTTCGACGACACCAGTGCGTGTGAAATGTGATGATTTCGTCAATGTAGCTGTGGACTGTAAATACGGGGAGCATGACACTGTCACTAAATCCGACAACTTATTGCGCTCCTTCGAAAAACTTCAAGATAACTACGTAATACTAAGTGATCGATTCAATATCGTACTTGACGCTGTAGATAATTTGAGGGTCGAACTGGGATCAATGTGTGAAGAATTTCAAAGGAAGTTAGCTGTAACTCAAAGTGCTGTAGAGTCTCAGTGTAAAGATCGCGTTGTCGCTGAAGTGAAGGATCTTAGGAGGCAGATTTCATCTATGAAAACCTCATTTGAGAAGAAGTTTACTTTCATTGATAACAAGTTCGATTCATCGGAGTCTTCAATGAATGATATTGTGAGTCCTATCTCTCGTATTGATGACAAACTTGAATTCGTTCACGGATCTTTAGAAAAAGTCTCTGGGACCGCTGTGACGTCATCAATTGAGACTGATGTAGCTGTAACTCGTGAGCGTGTTGTCTCCAGTGTCGCACCTCACTCCGCAGATCTTCATCGTCACAGTGTAGTTGGTAATATCACTCTCCAGCCGCAAACATCTCATTCAACAACACCAGAACCAATCCTGACGAATACTCCCCGGTCTGATCCTCTACCGTTGTCTTCCGCGGTAAACCAGAGCCCACCAAAATTCTTACAACCGACTGAACGTTCGCCCACCGTTCCAGCTCCCGGTACTCCGAACGCGTACGCTAACCGGTACCTGAGTCATTCAGATGAATCGAGAGAGAGTCCTTCGCGTCGTGGCAGCGTTGATGAAGCTGTGAATAGGACGAGTTCTACATATCGCCGGACACAGTCTCGCATATCGGGTCCACATCGTCCACGATTCATTAGAGATGACGGTCGTAACATGAACTGTAATGTCCTCGTATTAGGTGATTCGATTACTAAGTACATTAACACTAGATTGTTATATAAGAATAAGCGTTCTGTTAAGCTTAGAGCTTCAAATATTGATGAAGCTTTTTCATGTCTGAGAAATGTCAATAATATTGATGCAGAGATTGTAATCTTGCATATAGGGTCGAATGATGTTGGTTACTTACGTGATGATGTAATAATTGATGGAATAATTTCACTGTGTAATGAAGTTAAATATGTCTGTCCTAAAGCAATGATTGTTGTGTCGGGTATCTTACCTTTCCATGGTGAATACTCCATTCTAAATAATCAAATCCAGTATATTAATGAGAGGGTTAGGAATGCATGTTCTGATATAAATCACTGCGTCTTTGTAGATCATAATAGATTAGGTAACAATAGTTACCTTTATCACAGTGATGGAATTCATATAAATTCACGTGGCACAAGTTTATTGGTGAGTGATATTAAATGGGGTGTCAGAGGATCAAAGAGGAGCAGTGTGATCACTCATTCTCATACATATAGATCCCCGTCAAATTTTAGACGGATGGATAGTAGTGATTCTTCCAAGTAAATAGGCCCTACAATAGAAGGCCATACTATAATTATGGCAATGGTGTATACACTAGTAGATATGACCATGGTGATCGAAACCAGATTTAGATTGTGACCAGCATATGTTGATGTGCTTTGTTTCTTTTCATGTTGTTTGTTTGTTTTTAATGTCCTGGAACGTTCTGGATACAGCCACTATGGCTACAATGTTACACTGTGCTTCAATAGAGTTGAGTATCTATTAACATTTGTCAAGGTAGTGCGTAATTTAGCACACCTGTTGTTCTGGCTACTTTTTTCTATTTCTATTTGTAGTCAGCTGTTCATCAAGTTTTCCTTTAATTTATCCAGTTCTGTTAGTCAGCTTTTACACTGCCATGTGTTTTACTTCGCGGAGACAGAGTACTGCTGCTTTAAGAAGAAATTTTAAGCGTTCTTTCTTACGTGTTGGAAGTTGGAACATCCAAGGTGTGTTTATCAAAAAAATGTGATGATGAAGATTTTCTAGCAATTGTTAACCAATTTGATATATGTGTATTCAAGAAACGTGGCTTTCGAAGACAAACACTTTTGCATTAGATAGTTATAGTTATTTTCGATCTGATAGAAGTTTACAACATAAACGTAGTAAACGTGCTGCTGGGGGATCTGTTGTTGTATTTAAGTCATGCCTTAAGACAGGTATTCATAAGATAAATTCAAAAATTTCTGACTTGCTCTGGGTAAAACTTGATAAGGATTTTTTCTCATTGAGTAGTGATGTTTTTATGTGTTGTGTATATTTACCTCCACAAGGGTCTGTAATGCATGTAAATAATGATTATTTTGAAACTCTTCATTCTGAGATTCTTGAATTTTCTAGTTTGGGAGACATAATGTTAGTAGGACACTTTAATGCCAGGACAGGTAATTTGCAAGATTATATTCAACATGATAACATAAATCACTGTCCTACACCTAATGATTATATTCCTGACTCTGTACACAATAGAATTTCAATGGATAATGGTAGTTGTAATATCAATTCCTTTGGGAGACAACTTATTGATCTTTGCATTCAAAACGGCTTACAGATTTTAAATGGTAGAACTGCAGGGGATCATTATGGAAAACCAACTTGTTACAAGGGAAATGGATTTAGTACAGTAGATTATGGTATTGTTACAAAGAATTTGGTGAACCGTATAGATTATTTCAAAGTTTATGCTTTTACACATTTCTCTGATCATTGTCCAATAGGTTTTTCTATGAATATAAATAATATTGTGAAGCAGTCAGTTGATGTAGAATGTAAACCATGTTCAAGTAAATATTTGTGGAATGATAATGCTAAACAAGATTTCTTAAATACTCTCTGCAAAGTTCATCAATTCAAGAAGACTTTAGAAATTTTAATATTGCTTGTCATAGTTCCCATTCTTGTGATAATATTGTAAAAGTATTTGAAGGTATTATTCACAAAGTTTCAGATCGCTGTTTACGTAAGGTTACGCCGAAATTGAAAAAGAAGAAATCAAAACGTGTTTTTCAGCCTTGGTTTGATAAGTCTTGTTTTTCACTTCGTAAAGATCTTAAAGATTGCTGTAAATTGTTGAATCGCTACCCAAATGATCCACATATTAGAGGGAGATGTTTCACTCTAAAAAAAGAATACAAAAAATTGTTAAAATATAAACGGTCAACTTTCAGAGAGAGTCAATTAAGGAAATTAGAAAGGGTTTATTCCGAAGACCGTAATGATTACTGGAAATTGTGGAAGGATATTTCAGGGAGTCGTGTGTGTAAGAAAATTGACTCGTCTATCTCTCCTGCTGAATGGTTTTATCACTTTAAGCAGTTAGGTGATTTTTCTTGTGAAGAAACTGATAACGTTTCTAAACGTATCATATCTGAATTAACAAAAATGGAAGCTGCCAATGAATATGATGTGAATTTTATTCTTAATTCCACATTTAGAGAATCAGAAATATTTAAGGCTTTGCGTAAATTAAAATCAGGGAAATCCCCAGGTGTCGATGGTATTTTGAATGAAATGCTAAAATATGGTGGTTCTTCCATACTTACTCCATTGTGTTCATTATTCAATGTCATCCTCAGATCAGGAACATTTCCTAATGCTTGGAAAAAAGCATATTTGGTCCCTGTGTTCAAATCAGGTGATACATGTGATCCGTCAAATTACAGAGGGATTTCTATAAATAGTTGCCTTGCAAAACTGTTTACCTCTGTGTTGAATAATAGGCTTATAAACTTTCTTAATAGCAATGGTATTCTTTCACCATTTCAGTCTGGTTTCAGAGCAAAGAGGAGAACTGCAGATAATCTTCTTGTTTTGTGCGTTCTGCTATCGATCAACATGTCTATGCGAAATTTTCTCAGTCAAGCTGTAGTCCCAGTCGTAGGTGCCTTTATTGTTGTTTTGTAGATTTTCAGAAAGCATTTGACAGGGTTTGGCGTACAGGTTTACTTTGGAAATTACAGAAATATGGCATTAGGCGAGAAAAAAAAACTATCTGTTCAACGGGCCCGACCGACCCATATTTGGACCACTCCACATTTTTCTTTTTTTTTTCCCGAAATCTTTACGAATCTGAAGAAACGCGGAGATGTTATTCAGTGAACATCTGTCTGTAAGATGAATGACCTTCACATTTTCAATGACATTGACTTGAGTGAGATTGATACAGGCTATATGATTTGAAGAGTAAAGGTGGAAGCGCATCACAAACATTTGGTCAAGGTGAAGGGCATGGTTAATATGCCGTGGAAAATAAACTATTACGCCACGTGTTCCGTATAGCTTAGACACTCTGTACTGTATTGTTTCACCGGCGTTTATTCACGTCCGAGTGGTTGTACAGTCTATATTTTCTAGTGTTCCTATTGTCAGTGTTCCTTTAAACTCTTTATTGTTCTTTGAGTCATCACTCGTTCCGATTTTCATCATGGCTTTCTCCTATCGAATGTGTGATTGTAAGCAGCAGTTCTCACTGCAGGACGGACATGATTTGTGTTTCCGTTGTCGAGAATGCACAAGGAGTCAACCTTGTGACATTTGTTTGACTTTGGACACAGGACGAATGGTCTAATTTCACTCCCTCGCTCGACGATGTCACCCTGTACATCCCGGGGCTGACCCGTCAGTTTCTGAGTCGCGAGTTTTGGTTGGAATGCACCGTGCTCATATGGCTGGTGACACCAACACAGAAATTAGCTCCGTTAGATTCAGGTGGCGCCAACGAAGCTGTTCGTGCAAACAGGTGATCTTGCGAAGTTTTTCAGCGGGCGGGCAGATTTCAAAACTAATCAGCGGGCGGGGAGAAAATATCGATATTTACTGTGGGCGGGGAAGAAATTTCATTACTTTCAGCGGGCGGGGAGAAAATTTTTGACAGTGGGCAACGGAAAATACGTAGAGGGAGGGGAAAGCGGCGTGCTTAATAGAACCTAACTTAGAGGGGAGCAATGTTCCAAGGTATACTGCTAACTGCTTGCATGGTTTTGTGTTGATCTGGGTTGCATAGTGGGCATCTAGTTGGCAATGGGGAATTTCAGTAGTAGGGAGAGGGCAGCGGGGAGCGTGAATTGTTGTGGGCAGTGGGGAGCGGGCAGACTGTAGATACCGGAGGGCAGTGGGCATCAAAATTCAGTGGGAGGGCACATTTTCAGTGTATCCCAGTGGGAGGGCAGTTACGAACAGCTCTCACTTCCCCTCCAAGTTTTAGGTTAGGGTCAAAAATAAGAAAAATCGGTATATCAGTCTTCAAAACAGGTTTTCTGATGATTTTGAGAAATTCATGAACGTACTAAACAACATATCCAGTATATGTTATGTGACTAAGAAAAAGTATGAAACACCCAAAAAGTGTTTATATTATATGTTCTGTTTAAGAAAAACCAAAAAAAAAAATCAAAAAAAAAAAAAAAAAATCCGACCTACCTACCCAACTTTGAAGTCATCCCGCCCGTTGAACAGCTTTTTTTTTTTTTTTGGCCTTAATGGTAATTTTTATAGCTTAATTAAGTCCATGTACGACAACATTAAGTATTGTGTGAAAAGTAACAACTGCTTTACTGAAGAATTTGACTCCAATTTAGGAGTTAAGCAAGGGTGTAACTTAAGTCCAACTTTGTTTAATATTTTATAACTGATCTTCCCAGTACATATGGTTCCAGTCAGGACTGTCCTATCAAACTTGGTAAACTCCTTATCAATTGTCTAATGTATGCTGATGATCTTTTATTGATTTCAGAATCTGAAACAGGCTTACAAAGCTGCTTAGATAAACTTCATAGTTTTTGTCGTGAATGGAAATTGTCTATTAATATAAAGAAGACGAAAGTTATTGTGTTTAACAAAGTAATCATCTTGTAAAAGGAGTTACACTCACTTACAATGGAGTGACTCTTGACTTAGTGAAAGAGTACTGTTACCTTGGTTTTGTCATTACCCCCAAATGGTAAATTCAAAGGTAATTTTCATAATCTTAAATTGAAGGCAATGAAAGCTCTTTTCAGCCTTCGTAAGGGCCTTCAAAATGGTTCACTTTCTGTAAAAGTTGCATTATCACTCTTTGATAGTTTAATTGTTCCTATTATGACATATGGCTGTGAAACATGGGGACATGAAATTAATGACAAATGTAACTTTCTCAATGATGTTAGTATATCTTATTATAGATTTATCCTAGGAGTCTCTAAACATGCACCGTCTGATGGTGTTGTTGGAGAGCTGGGTAGATATCCAATTCACTTTATGGTGATAAAGCACATGCTCAAATACTGGCATAGATTAGTTTTATCAGATGACATCTTACTGAGATCTGCTTATACATCCAGGTTGAATTCAGATTGGTCTAATTATATACAAAGCATTTTGAACTCTTACAGTGGGAGTGATATATGGTCTTGTGTTTGCAATATCAATTCCACAGTTAATAATGTATATGATAGTTTATGTGAAACTTATGATCAAACATGGTTGAGAAATATTCATAATGATACAAGGAAGTGTGGAATGCAGAGGAATAAGCTCCGAACTTACAGACTATTTAAGACAAAATTTGAATTTGAAAGTTACTTGCTAGATATAAGATCTTTTACCTATAGGAGGTGGCTGACAAAACTAAGAATTTCGGATCACAACCTAGAAATAGAACTGGGTAGAAGGTCAATTCCAAAAGTTCCTGCAAATGAAAGATTCTGCAAGCATTGTAAGTCTTTAGTTGAGGATGAATTTCACTTTGTAATAGAATGTCCAAAATACAGAGCTTATCGAGATTGTCTATTTTCATCCACTAGTTTGTATAATCCTGGCTTTCATGATTTGAATGATAGAGAAAAGTTCATGTATATCTTTACTCACGAAAACAAACTACCTCTTGCCAAATTTATTTCTTGTACGTTAGTTCCTCCCCCAGCAGCAGCTTCATCCAGTGTTTGCAGAGTTTTGTAATTTTTGCCTTACCGCACTCCTTGAGTGTGTTGTTGAGCAATAAAGTAAAGTAAAGTAAAGTAAAGTATTAAAGTTACGCGCCCGAACGGCGCGCCGAAAAATACAACTGAATGATGAAATTTGTGGCTGACACTAGCATTTTAGGCAATGATGAGCCTGTGTCAAAATTCAAAAACACACTGACCCCCCCCCCTATTGGGCATTTCAAAAACATGGTGAAACCCCCCCCCCCTATCACCAAAGTAAAAAACAGGGTGACCCCCCCCCCCCATGAATCCACGGCCCCCCAGGCTGAAGAAACTGACCAGTCCCTAAATAGCTATGGAAACGCAGAGTAGGCTGCGTCTATGCTGGTCATCAAAAGGTCAATCAATGCCACGGATCTCTATGCGAGTCATCAAAAGGTCGACCCCGCCGCGGATCTCTATGTGGGTCACCAAAAGGTCAACCCGCAATGGATCCGCGGTGGGTTGACCTTTTGATGACCTGCCTAGACGCAGCCTATCCTGTCTCAGATATGCAAAGCTATACGATATCAGGGCTCGAAATTAGCGGTAGTCCCGCGTCCACAAACTACCAACTTTTCCCGGGGCTACCAAAACCCATGAAATGGTAGCCCACACGGACTACCAAAGTGGGAGAAATAATGTTGATCGCTGTGAGATGAGCGACGCTCATGCGGTCAACCCAGCTGGACACAGAAAGGCCAAACTATGACTTTGTTATGCAAATTAAAAGGCGACAGTGCAATCGCATTTGTTGCGACAAACTTTCAATGAAATATCATTATCAGAACCGATGTACTTGGATGACAGGCTCGGGAAATGATGGCTCGTGAAATTCATTTTCATAGCTATTTAAAATCACAATTAAACACAAAATTATTCAACCTGCAAAGAAAAGGCTGTCGGGCCATCCACAAATTACGTTTTCCGAAGTGTACGAGATCATCCCATGATAGTGTACTATGGTGGAGAAATATAGCTAAAATTGCCACGAAAGTATTAGGACATGACTGTACCAATTTGTCATCCTGAAATTCATAGCCAATCTATCTGTAGCCGTGTTATGTTACACGTGCTGAGTGAAAATTCGTTGTCATGGCGAACATCAAAATTTGCGTATAAGCTCTGCGTATGTGTGAATTGGTCGTCAAACTTTGAGGCGTCACCGTTATCCACTACACATGCTATACCGTTCTCCTAAGGCTATGATCTGCAGGTATTGATGTCAAATGACTAGAAAATTCACTTCCTGGACAGAATCATGCAAAATAAATCTTTCTTTGTGTAGATATAAATGAAATATCCTTTACTAAAAATTCTTCATTCATGCATGGGCTACCAGACCTTGTCGCTGGGCTACCAACTTCATATAATGGTAGCCCAACGGGACTACCAGGCAAAAAAGTTAATTTCGAGCCCTGGATATCCATCCATAGCTCTTCCCTCCAGGTCCCCACAATGTCCAATGTGCGATGTCTTCTCCCTTTGGGATTCACTTACCTTCTCCGGTTTGCCGATCAATTCAACCATGAGTTTCGTGGTTGTTGTCAGAAAATCAGCAGGAATTTTGTCGCGAGACACGTTCGTGTAGAGACTTATGTATGGCATGGTGCAAAGCTCAGAGAGGACGTGCGTGTTGTCTGTTCAACGGATCGGGCTGGAATGACAGAGACCTGAATGTAAACAGCCGATGATATCTTCTGACTAGTATGGGGTCAAGTAGTCGTTACAGTTGCGGACAAAGATATTGTAGAGTTTACGTTTTTGTGGTTTGAAATATCCCGAGTACACCTGTAACAAATTCTAGGAATGATATGTACTGCCTTTAGTCTATTTACGCCAATAAGAACGTCGCCCTGATTGGTTGACCGTGCGAGCAGACACCCCAACTCACTTCAAAAATATCGGTAGGTTAAATGCCTATGGGAGGTTCTTTACATACCAATTTTCGTAGCCTACATCAAGTAGTACTTTCGAAGGAGTCATTTGTATCATTAAAGCCCGATTTGGACTTAATCCAAAAATCTAGCAACGTATTTATATAACCATTGCAATTTCAAAGGAGAACAAAATACAGAAACAACTCATAATCTTCTTAACACTATCCCGATCCCGGGCCTTTTCGAGCCGGGGTTTAACTTTAGATAAGGAAACAATACTTTCCATCACTTAAACTGTTATTGTAAGAGCTCGCTTTGAGGGGTTTTTACTGCTACACTTCAAGAGGCTCTACAATAGCGCAAGCAAATTATGTTTCTCAGACTGGTAAAACGGTTTTACCTAGTACTTGACAGTGGATATAGTACACTTTTATCATAGTCACTGGCGAAGACCAACTCCCTACATCAGTCACTTCAAAGCAAAGTCAAATTAATTTTAGGACAAATGTGATTTAATTTTTAAAAATCGGCAATAAAAACGTATCTATAAAAAAAACTGTGCGCTAACTACATAAAACATAACAAATCATATTCCTTTGGACGAACTCAGAATTCATAGGTTACAGATTGTCGTTTCTCAGGCTTTAGAGAACATCCTACAAACATCATTTACTAAAAACAAAAGGTTCACAGAGTCCGAGCGCCCATCAAAATAAGAACACTGACGGCAGGCGATGTCAAATAAAGCTCAGCGGTTATCACTGTGTAAAGAGCAATATGAGAAAACGCGAAACTCAGTTTTATCTTCCGCTCGATTTTTAGTACGAACACTAAAAATATTCTATATCCCCTACTTTTTCCACTTCTGTATCTTCCTGTTTCAATTCGAACGGTCACAATCCAAATCTGAATTGAACATATTGTGCCCGGGTAGATAGTATTCTCTTTGACATTATTGAACGTTTTATGTATATGTAAATTTGATCGACGATTCACTTAGTCAGTATGGTTCTCGGTACATCCATGTTGTGCCATCAAAAACTCAATTTCACTTCATGACGCCATATGTTACTGTTCTCATTTCTTAAAATAGTTACTGTGATGTCCTCTGGTAAGTTTTTCACATATAACCCTGTGTGGCACAAACCTTCGGGCGTGTTAAAAGCTTAAAAACATTCCAAGTTACCATAGCCTCAGAAATCAATGTCAGCCTAGTGATCATTGGCATTTGTTGTAGGCTTTTACATTTTTTGAATTGAAGGGTACAAACATTGCACAAGGTTAATGCAAAGGTATCGTCTTTGGCACATGACTCAATACAGACATAGGGAAGCGGTAAAATATGTTGTTTCTAGAGTTACAATATGGGGTGTTTGAAAAATAGCAAGTATTTTACATATGTCAACATGAAACATATGTGAATGGGTTGTTAATTTCACATCAAGTGTACAGGCAAATGACACAGTCAAGGGCGCCTGAAATAATGGTTATAATCACGACAGATCAGCTCATTGTGTTTGATTGCTTCCACCATGCTATACTATTTCACAATGTGCGAATGCTACCGTCCGGAATGGTAAAGACACTAATATACAAAGTGGTGCCAGTTGTCATCCAAGAAAATACGTTTATACCTGGTTTATCTGTCATTATCAATATTTACAAGAATAATGACAACTCACGCTAATCTTACTTGGTTTCCCGTTCAGTCAGTTTTTGCTGAGTCACCATAGTCATAATTTCATTCTTCATAAAGAGGAGCAATTTTTTTACAAAATCACTCTATGGTTACATCTGTCTCCAAGTAAGATGAATATAACCTTGAATCTTACTTAAAATAAGTTACTTTTTAATTGACCTTCAACGATAAATGACTCGGCAAAAATTAAATGTGCGAAACAAAGTAATAGATGAGCTAGTGTGCTCGTTCATATTATCTTCAAGTATTGCTCATTTAATATTTGCCGAAACATTTGTAGTCAAAGTCGAAAAAACTTTATTAATTGGTATATTTATTATGCCATGCCATACATAAATGTAAAAGTAAAACGTCAAATTATGATGATATACTTGATACAATATATATTTTGACCACCGTTTAGCGTCTACAAATTTACCAATCATTGACAGTAGAAGTGTAGAGTTTTGATGCAAGTAACTTCACAAAAACAAGGCCTTCTACCAAAATTTCAAGTAAATTTGTAGAGTTTATAATTTGTGGTTTGAAGTGTCAAGCGAACACCCAGTTGAGGCCGTTATGTGTCTACATGACGTTTGCAAGTGTCTGGCGATTGAAGAATTTAATTCACGAAAGTTCCAACTGTCGTGTCGGTACATGACTGACCTGTAGGACAATTTAGCTTGTAAATAGTCTCAGACTGTGAAACGTAGAAAATATATCCCGGGAAGCGTAAGGCCAGAGCATCTCTTCAAATGGGAAACAATCTCATTCCCTAAGATGTAAACACATCCATAAATGTATTTTAATCTGGGCTATTCCTCTAGAATGGATGCGCCGCTTCATCACCCCAGCCCACAGCTCCTATCCTCAGATTAAAATCAGACTCGGAAAATATTTACAGGGAAATACCTCTAAAGTTTACTTGTGCTGCCCAGTTCAAAGAATTCATCAAGTGAATCTTTGATGACACTTTAGGATCTTTTTAAGTGATGTAGTCAATTGTATACGTTACTTCAGACAAGGAAAGGGAACTGTCCCCATCACTTAAATGTTATTGTTAATAATCAGAGCTAGCTATCAGGGGTTGTAACTACAGCACTTCGGGCAGTTCAACATTAGCGCAAGCACATTACTTTTCCAGGGTGTTAGGGCGGCATTGGGACTTGACACTGTGTGTTTGCCGTCCCCAAAATTTTCTTCAAACCTACCCTTCTTCACAAGGTACACAAAACTAAACACCAGGAATAAAGCACTATGTGAAGACACATACTAATTTTCCAATGTGTTCGAATTCCTTGGTTGACAGATGAATTCTGAGCTTTAAATAGCTGTGGAAACGCAGGGTGAGCTGCGTCTATGCGGGTCATACACAACGTACCAAGTCTCAGATATGCAAAACTATATATCTACCTACAGCTCTTCCCTCCAAGTCCCCACAATGTTCAATGTACAATGTCTTTTCCCATGGGAAATTCACTTACTTTCTTCGGTTTGCAGATCAATTCAACCATGAGTTTCGTGGTTGTTGTAAGGAAATCATCTGGGATTTTGTCGCGAGACACGTTCGTGTAGAGACTTATGTATGGCATGCATGGTGCGAAGCTCAGAGAGGACGTGCGTATTGTCTGTTCAACGGATCGGGATGGAGTGACAGAAACCTGAATGTAAACAGCCAACAATACTTCTGACTAGTATGGGGGTCAAGTAGTCGTTACAGTTGCGGACAAAGATACCGTAGAGTTTGCGCTTTGTAGTTTTAAGTATCCAGTGTACACCTGTAACAAATTCTAGGTATGATATGTACTGCCTTTTAGTCTGTTTACGCTAATAAGAACTTCGACCAGATTGGTTGACCGTGCGAGCAGACACCCCAACTCACTTCAAATATAATCGGTAGGTTAAATGCCTATGGGAGGTTCTAAACGTACCAATTTTCATATCCCACATACTTTGCATACCCTTATAGTCAAATACCTTGAAACATTGTCATTTTTATCATGTTTAATTATTATTGAAAAATAAATTATCATTTTTACCTCCCAATGCAAATCGCAGTAGGGTTCTTAATATACCGATTTTCATACCCAATATCAATTACTTTACAGCACAACAAAGTACAATTATGTAAATTTTCTCATTTTCTGAGTTCAAAAGATGGTCAGTTTTGCGTAAATTTGAAAATTTTAAAGCTCATCTGACTGTAAAAGTTGACAAACTACATCATCCTACCTGTATTTTTCCTAAAGAGACGACGAATAAGCTTATTCTAGAGAGTACATTGCCCTAAAAGTTTTAACCTGATATATAGGTGATCGATAAGAAATTTAGATGAAGGAAAATATTTCTCTTGCCAACTGATTTACAGGGGTAAATCTGTAAAAAGGTAACCTTAGAAGCAATCAGCTGCAATCACGGCTCAAAATTGACAGCATCCTTGCGATACCACTGTTAAATAAACGTACGGAAAGGGTGTTATTTCTTGCCTTAAAAGTTCTATACATACGCTGACTTCATCCTGTTACATCATGCGTGTACGTATTAGGGAAGTGTGATTAGGGGCTTGGGGAAATTATATTACCTTAAGGAAGTAGGAATCATAATTGTTGGCTGAATCTGCATACAATTTCAAGGACAATCACATTGAAACCACACAGATAACGAAGTATTCTTCAATTTCACTTTATTCAACTCAATCAAAGGTTCCCTGTGATTTTATTAAACATCTAAATATAAGTGACACACTTTGTGTACAACTCAGGTATTGACAGTTGGTAACCATAACAATTGCCTGAATGCTTAACAGAATTCCTTTATTTGTTTTCATATATTCATATCTACATCTTCTTCAAAAGATGCGAAAGAAAACTTGATTGAAACACAGAGAATTTGACCAAAGCGCTATTGTTGACCTTTGATCATATAGTGGGAGGATACTTTGAAGAATATAACGTAAAAGGTTTATCGCGAGTAAACGTGATTCTGATTTCATTCTTGACCAAGAAAGGAACCTTTTTCTCCAGTATGGACTTTGTTCTTGACTGCAACACGGTGGACCTCTCCTACATAAATTCTACGTGTCGCCGCTCAATGTCGCTTGTTCAGGGACCAGCATAGGTTGGTAGATCAGCAAAGGTTTTCAAATTGTAGCCAACATTCATCTCTTTTTCATCGTTGAAGATGACGTAGAGTCTGAAAGGAGAGAATGGCTGCCATGAGTGAAGTGTGCTTGACGAATTAGGGCGATTAAGAAGGGTAAAAAGAACGGAAAAGGCGTGAAGATTAAAATGTTTTTGACAAACTTTGTGGTATTTGAAAACTTGCGAAAATTGCATGCAGTTTAATAACGTCACCTTTGAAGGGTTGAACAATAGTAAGCCCGCAAGCCCGAGTTACAATTATCATTGCCCTCTTTCAAATAAATCACGAAGGCCAATTTTAAGATATTTTGCAAATTTCCCGTGGTAACAGTTGTCTTACAACTTTAATCCTGTGTCATAGTCTGAAGAGTTTCAGTCATCTGACGTGCCCATAAGAAATATTATTTTGGGTTAAAGGTTACAAGCAAGTCCCAGCTTTCCTTGCATATCGCGAAGCTTTCAAATTCTGATCATTCTATTACCAGAATCACAGAAAAAAATTTCAAAATACTTTCAGCACGGAGGAGTAGAAATAAGTTTTAGAGCAAGAGAGGCATTTCCAAGGATCTTCTGCAAATAAACTTATCACCTGGATAACATAAACGTTTCTTTTGCTGGCTTCTTTGAGAAGTAATATATTTGGTCTCACTTTCGGATATAAATGTGTGCTCTGATACCGAGGTAAACTTGCATATAATAGGGTGGTGCGTGGGATTACCTATGACATTTACTTGTGTCCTAAGATTTTAGACATGTGGTAGAAAAGTCTTGATGGATAAGTAGGTTTTGCAGGTAAGTCGAATTTGAATAGGCCCTCTCCAAGACTGTTGGCAAGAATTATATCAGAACGAAGCAAATTTCATTTCCAAATACCTGGTCGGTTGAATTCCAAGCGTCTTCTGTACATGTTCCATGAAAGCCTTGGTAATTTTCTTGTTTTCCTCCAAACCAAGCTTTCCAATGGACGTAACAAATGCATTCCCACATGGCTCTGTGCTACTACCAAACGACATAATCTGGTCTGGAATAACATGTATCAGGAAATACTGTAAGAAAAAAGAGAGAGATAGGTTTTAAATTTATTTAGCTTTTTCTTAATCTGCAGTTCTAAGAATATATGCATTCAAGTCACCTTTGGCTCAGAGGTCACAGTTTAATAATTCATCGGTTGCCAAGACTGATTACATATCTCTATTTAGGAATCCCAAAGTTACATCGCTTTAAGACATACACACTTCAACATTGTGCAGAATAATATTTCTCCAGTACAATATCTTTAACAATCAGTTCAGTTTCAGAAAATAATGTCAATTCAACACACTGTTACCATCAAAATTTGGCCAAAACTATTGTATACAATGTGGAAGCGTGAAACTGATATGTAAACCATTGATTTTGGACAACACTGAAGAATCCAAGACTGAACAGTAATACAAATAAACATTATCCGAGGAGTCCATTCACTTCAAAAGGGAGCCCTGTTAGAAAACCATAATATCATATAGGGCTCAGCCCTTTGTGTCGCGCCAGGGTTAAAATTAGACATTTTATTTGTATTCATTCATGATACGTAACAGTAAAGGATAAAATAGAATTAATTGTTACTTGCTATATACGTTTGTACGACCACTCTGCCAAGTTTACCCTCTTTTGAAGACAGTTAACACACGTGTGTCAGACCCTGCAGGTACAGATTTTCTGTTTAATGTGTAAAAATGTTGGACATAAATTGGCAGTTTGTACCATGATAGAAACCTATTTTGTTTATAAGGGGACGTATTGTGCCATAATTATCGTTGCAATGGTAACTGCACGACCTAACTTCCAATGGCAAGCTGAAAACTGGGGTGCCGTCTAAAAAACTGGCAATTTTTGCACTAAGCTGCTGACACAGAGGGCGCTTTCTAGTAGTCAGTAAGTTGCTCGCGCGACTATTATTTCCATCACGTAGATAGGGCCCTTTATTCTAATGACAAGGTTTGTTTGTTGTTGGTCTCCTCTCTCTCTCTCTCTCTCTCTCTCTCTCTCGCCTGTAAAGTTCGGAAATCTTCACGGTGTAAAACAGTGCCCAATACACACATACATATAACAGAGAGAGTTGATGATTGATTATAAAAACATCTATGAAATCAAATGATACTGTTGGATGGTATGTTGTTAAAGTACATTGAACGTGACCTTGACGTTCTGTTTACTAAACTCTGCCATTTGCCTAAACAACTGTTCCGCTAGCCCCATGACCTGACGCTTCTGATAGATAGAAGGCTTTATATCTCCGCTTTGTTAGAGTAGGCTAAGCCGATGTTTCCCTAGTTTGTTTTACCATCAAAACCATTTTAGAAGCTCATTCTGGGGAGAATTACCAAAATGTGATCATTTAGCCAAAAATGAATATGCAAAGTTATTTCTGTCTTTCAAATTCTTGAATCGAAATGCAAACAGACAAGTATTAGGTGAACAGGATTCTGCAGCTCACAGAAACTGTTCTCCTGCGAGATCTACATCCCAGTTCTACATGAGAATTGCAAACATGCTTTGCAAACCTCTTAAAAATATTTTTCTTTGACATGGGAGGGGGCTTCTACTAGTAAAAATGTTCGAATATGATATGAAAAAGTAAAATGATCGTATCCTTTTCAGAGTCTAAGAGACATTGATTATTCAGAATATTAAGTTTGGCCATCCAAACTCACAACGTTCAGCATCTAGTCACCAAGCAAAGACTTCACAGTTAAAACCTACATGTCACATCAATCCTGAGAAGTCAAACGTCGTCAACTTTGTGAGTGATCGAGTTTAAGGAATCACTTTTTCGCTGACAGTTATAATGCTGATAGTACAGTGTGGGCACCAGGCTGGTAAAAGCAGCAGGCAAATGGCACTCTCTGAAGGCAAAGAATTTGAGATTACATCTCAGTAGAAAAGCTGTTGTGGTAGACTGCAAATCTACCCTCAAAATTTCATGTGACAAATTCATGGACATGTTTGTCTGTTTGGTCACATTGCTAGGTAAAGTGGTTGATCGGCATATAAAAACCACTGACAATAGAGGGTGTTGCCGTCACCTAGCAGGGGTTTCATTAAGAGCCGGCAGCCGGCGAAATTGACCGGTTACTCTCACGATTTCACCGGCTACTTTTTTGGAAATTTGAACTCTTTCATAGCTAAAATATTTTTTACCTTCTGTAATGATACGGACAAGTCTCACAAGCTGTGTAATCAAACTTTTCAACAGCTTTTATGTGAAACAAAATTTAGAAGACGAGCGACTACTACGATCGCCTTGTACTACGATGCAGCACAGTCTTGCGTATACTGCCTCAATAAAAATCGGAATTGCAATTGACGATTCTATTGGCTACCTGCATTGCTGGTTCCTATTTGGTGACCTTTATATACGCTAATGAAAACGTGCATACTACACCTGTCGGCCGTCGTTAGCTCAACTCAAAATGGTCGATGAGCAAAATGTGAAGACAGAAGCGATCGCAAGGTCAAGCTTCGCTTTACGATCCTCGGTTTTGAAGTGGACCTAGAAACAAGAGAAGGATAATTACGTGGATTTAAACTGTTTTCGAAGGCAGTGACCTGATTCTTTCTCACGAAAAACTTTCCGATTAGGCCAAAAAGAAAAAGAATTGTTTCTGGTCAGGTCTTTCGATAAAAAATGGTGCGGCGACGCGAATTTTATTTATTTTCTTATTTTTATTTTTTTTCCCTCAAGGGAGGGAGGAGGGTCAGTTTTATAGTTTTATCAATATAGTCACATATATACTGTTCATGCAGTCACTGATCATGCCCCTCAAAGAATTTTTCTTTCTCTTCACCCATTTTGGTTTGGTGTCAGCCGCGGCCGCCGGCAACAAACAGAAAAAAAGGGTAACGCGCTGTTGTTCAAGTGACGCACGCGCTGACCAGAAACATTTCTTTTTTAGGGGCCTTACAGCTGAAATTTTAGTAAACCGATGTACGTTGCACTGCGGTAGGCGTAATTGTGAAGGAGTATAACCAGCTGGACGTATGATATGTACTGCTCTTCGGTCTATCGACGCCAATAAGAACGTCACCCAGAGTGGTTACAATACGATCAGACCTCTAAATTCACTTCAAAAGCGATCGTCAGGTTAAATCCAAATGTGTGCTGCTGAATGTACAAATTTTCATATCCTATACCGAGGTTCTTACTTTGCATACCCATATAGTCAAATAACCTTGAGGATCTTTGATTCTATTTTCGAAATATGGTAATGATTGACATTTTTTATCATTATTCGTTATATAAATTATCCTTATTACCTCCCCAGTGGTATCAAAGTTCTTCATCTACAGATTCCCATACCAAACATCAGGGTTCTTAATTGTAAGCATAACATTTATTATACTTGGGCCTCAGCCCAAGTACATTTGTTTCATTCCGTGGGAAAAAAACTGTAAGGTATAACCATTTCTGGCTGAGACCAGGGAGGGCAAAATGTATTGGCTTCATCTTTCTTGGCATAATAAATGGCGTAATGATGTTAACTGAATGGAAGTGCTGCTCTCAGCCAGTCTTGAATAAGTGAGATGTGAATATAAATGCTTCTCTATCTGAGTTTTTGCCACAAAATCTTCTGAATATAATCAAAATGTGCATCGAAATGCAACAATTAATGCACCCTCCGTTACTAGGCGATGGCACGACCCTTGCTACACACCCACTGGACGAGCCAAAGTGGGAGGGGTAATTCGGTTTGGTCGAACAGGAGGGCTCGAGACCAGAATTTAACATTTAAACTTGAAACATGTTTAATCACTGACAAGATGTGGATTAGTGTTAATCAAAGAGAAAGTTTGAAAAGGAAAGGTTTTATATCCCGGACACAATGAAAAACATTACGACTGGAAACTGTACCCCCGGTTGAGAATAGTAACGCCCACAGCGATGGAGAACACTTATCCTTGAGCTGAAAAAACCAGACCATCATTTCGAAATAGAGCTGCAGATTCGAGAAGCTCGTTAAAAATAGCTAGGTACACCCCATAAGGGGTGGTTTCGAGTCTTGAGGGCAAATTTCGCCTCCTTCATTTAGAAATCGTACGTTTGTTTTTCCAGGGGAACACATCATTTGACACAAAATTTGCATGAAAAGGTCGCCAGTAAGCACGTGGTCAAATCTGGCATAAGAAACAATATGAAATGTTGGTAAAGCCAGTCCAAAATAAACTGATTTGAACTTTGTGTGTGTTTTGTAATTTATACCACTGCAGTAACATGACTTTTTTTTGACAACATCACACAATGTAATACGTTTTGAAACTGAATACTCCGACGTATTCTGTGTCCCCTTTGCTAAAAAATACGGTATGCCGATTACCATGTAAGGAGATGATGACGTCAAGACAGATTTGTAGTGCGTTTGGTCTTGGATGGTGCACGAAGTTTTGTCGAGGTAGCTTGTGTATTTATTTCCTAAATGGGAGATATTAGGGTCGATCTAAAAGGCCGAAAAATGTTATGATACTCTAAGCGAGCTGAACTCCAATGCGAATGGTTGGATAATTTGGAGGATGTCTAGACTGATCTCGTCTCATTATTTGCGGTCAGTATTGAATTTCAACTGCGTCACAAGTTAGCGTCGAACGGTCAACGAACAATATTTTAGAAATCTGGAGACATGGCACATCGCAGTTTTATTTTAAGTATTTATATTTTACAAAAGATGTAAGAAGCAATGATTTTGTTGAAAATTCTGAAAAAAATATAGGAAGATTTGATCGCGAACACATTTTCACTTGGGGGTCAACTAGCCCTGCGTACGATGCTGTGTGTTCCGCTACAGCTAACCGGAGCGGGGCGCTCACCACAGCCCTGCAAAGACCCGTACGTTGGGTCGGTGACTTCAAATCCATTTGGGACTTGACGTAAAAAGCCAAATTACTGCCGAAATTCAGCGTTCTTGGGCCCAAGTCGTATCCCAGCCTACCTCAGCTACTCGATCGCTTCCAAAAATGACAGTCTTTTATTCACTTCTCGTAAATAACCGTCGATGTCGGCAACTCTCTCGCTGGCCTGCGTACGATGCTGTGTGTTATGCTGTAGCACATAGCATCGTACGCAGGGCTAGGGGTCAACATGGGGTCGCAGCCATGTTGCCTCAAAACTTATTTCTGTCTGCACTCAAAACTAAAAAATGTCGCATATGAACCTGAAAAATCGATGTAATTTTGTCAAACTTCGGCGAAATTTCAGCCTATAGACAAAATTTCATCTAGGTAAGGTAAATTTACTGAAATTTGATCGACAAATAATCCTGAGCTTGAACGTGACAGCTCGCCTTCTCCGGGAAGTCATGCATCCGGACACAGTCGCTCGAGAGCTATTCAGCTCTGGGACTATTCGCCCCATAGACGAGTATACAGAAGCGAGAAATACCTCGCTTCTGTATACTCGTCTATGGGGCGAATAGTCCCAGAGCTGAATAGCTCTCGAGCAACTGTGATCCGGCCAGCTGCCCATATGGCCGGGTGCATGAGATTGTTTTCAAGCGACGGCGGCAGACCGTACGGGGCTCTGGATATGAACCTACCGCCGGTGTAGCTGTAATAACTTGCGTTGTTTTTAATCACCACGGACGAAGTCAGAGGAGACTTATAGGTTTGGTCATGTCCGTGCGTCCGTCCGTCCGTTCACGCCTACAGTACCCAACCCATACAGATGCACGTCGATTTGTTTCACAATGCTATCAAATTTGGCCGTGTTAGAGGACTTTTTAGTTTACACCTCCATAGACTCCCATGTATAAGGCAGTTCTCCATAGACTCGCATGTATGATGCCAAGAAAAATAAAAATTAGTTTCTCATCGTATTCATATTGCCTAAAGGATGCAGTGACACAGTTTTTTTGTCCCCACGGATAAAGTCCAGGGGGCTTATAGATTGGCTCATATCCGTCAGTGAGTGCATCAGTGAGTCCATCGGTTCACGCAGATATCTCAGACATTTTGACAAAATATCATGTGACCTTGGTGACCTTTGACCTCAAATATACATTATTGTCCATGACTCAGTAACCACAAGTGCTAAACCTTTCATATTTGTATGACGGGACACCTTATGATGCCACATATTGTACTCCATTAATTATGTGCATATCTAATTATGAGCGAGCCAATAGAGCAAGAGGTCTGATTTCTGGTATATAGGGATAAGTTAACAATATAATTTGTTTGACAAAACTTCACGTGACCTCAATGACCTTTGACCTCAAATATACATATTTGTCCACAACTCAGTAACCACAAGTGCTACACCCTTCATATTTGGTATGAAAGGACACCTTATGACACCATATATTGTACCTCATTAAATTATGTGCATATCTTATTTTGAGCGAGCCAATAGAGCTAGAGGTCTGATTTTTGGTATATAGGAATAACTTAGCAATACAATTATTATGACAAAATGTGACGTGACCTCAATGACCTTTGACCTCAAATATATATATTTGTCCACAACTCAGTAACCACAAGTGCTACATCCTTCATATTTGGTATGATAAGACACCTTATGACACCACATATTGTACCTCATTAATTATGCGCATATATAATTTTGAGCGCGCCAATAGAGCTGGAGGTCTGATTTTTGGTATATAGGAATAACTTAGCAATACAATTATTTTGACAAAATGTCACGTGACCTCGATGACCTTTGACCTCAAATATATATATTGTCCACAACTCAGTAACCACAAGTGCTACACCCTTCATAAATGGTATGATGGGACACCTTATGACACCACATATTGTACCTCATTAATTATGCGCCATATCTAATTCTGAGCAAGCCAATAGAGCTGGATGTCCGATTTTTGGTATATAGGGATAACTATAGGGTAGAAATCTAAATATGCCCATCTAAATATTAGACATCTACCATCGAGAACAAAAGAAATTTGCTGTAATTTGAATATTTAAGGAGTTTAAACAATTCCCGCTATAAATAAAGAACCCCTGCCTCAAACTCCACAAAAGTTGCTAGACATATTTTGCCGTTGTCATGCCATTGCTTCGTTTAATAACCAGTTAATCAAATGCCTCATTGACAGGAGGAAATTCAAGACCATATTTGAATAGTAGTATATATTGTCCTCAAAATTACTCTATCACGGCCCAAGTACTCATTGCCTTCAGCAATACTGCCTTGTTATTATTATTATTATTATTACACTTTATTTAAAGAGGGTAATCTGATTACAGTAAAGTAATTGTAATTTCTATCAGAGCCCTCATGAAAAGAAGGCAAAATACACAAACAAATCATCGAATAAACAAAAACGTATGGAATAGACGAATAGAAGATGTCGAAGACAAAGGAAAAATAGGCTAGTCTAAGTCAGAGCCTTCATTACAATATTTCATGAAAAGATAACAATGCAAGTTTTGATTTAAACGTCGACAAGGCTTCACAGTCACGGATAGTTGGGGGAATGGAATTCCAGATTTTAGTAGCTCGATATACAAATGATCTTTGACCCATGCTTGTCCTAAACATTGGTGGGTAAAGGTTACCATTACTAGAACTACGAGTATTTAAATGATCCATTTCTGAGAGAGGTTGGAATAGATCACTAATATAGCTTGGTGCGAGACCATTTAAAGCTTTGAAAGTCATAACAGCTGTAAAGTATTCAATACGTAAATCTATGGGCAACCAGTGCAAACTAACAAAAACTGTTCGAGAAGGAAAAGTCGTGTCAACTCCGAGAATTACCTTACCAGCCCTTTTCTGGAGTTTGTACAATCTTTGGAGATTGGTCTTAGACGTACTAGCCCAAACAATACAACAATAGTCAATTACAGACAAGAACAAAGCGTTATAAACTAGCAAAAGAACACTCCTTTGAGAATAGGGGCGTAGTCGTCTTATAACACCAATTCTTGCAGACAAAGTCTTGCACAAATTATCTATGTGGTCATCCCAGCATAAAATGTTGTCTAATTGAACACCAAGTAGTTTGTGAACAGCAACACTGTCAATGAGATTACCATTGAGCTGAATGTTAAATGAAATATCAGAGTCGGCTAAGTGATTAAATTTGGGGCGAGACGCAACAATCATATATTTTGTTTTAGTGGTGTTAATTGCCATGCTATTGTTATGAACCCAGTTTGAGATTGGCACGAGATCTCCATTCAGTCTCCCCTCGACTTGTTCAATGTCAATTCCAGAAACACACAAAGTTTGGTCATCGGCAAACATATCTAAGCTTCCCATGTTGAGGCAAAGGGGAAGATCATTAATGAAGATCAAAAACAGAAGTGGACCCAAAATGGACCCCTGAGGTACACCACACGTAATCAACAAAATATCGGAGTGTACACCTAAATAGCTAACAAATTGGCTTCTTCCTGTAAGGTATGATTGAAACCACTTTAGGGACAAATCAGAAAGCCTGTAAACAGAAAGTTTTCTCAGTAAAATGTTATGATCAACAAGATCAAAAGCTTTACATAAATCTAAAAACAATACACCACTATACAATCCTTGATCCATATTGTGTAAAAGCTGGTCAGTTAGGTACCGTTCAGTTTTTACGGCCGGGGGGGGGCCGGCAAAATCCAGGGGGGGGTCATCAAAATTTTGGAATCCGCAAAGGGGGGGTCATCGCTTTTTCACTGGTAGGAAAGGGGGGGTCACCACATTTTCAAAAACATAATACCAACAATAAAGTTCACTTTATGCCATTGCCATGATCGACCCTCTTTACCGGCGGGCCGCCTTCGGCGGCCCACTACAATAAATATACATTATGTATTACCCATGACCCTCTTAACGGGCAGACGCCTTTGGCGGCCCACTCCAATTAGGTTTACTTCATGCAATGGCCATGATCGACAATCTTTACCGGCGGGCCACCTTTGGTGGCCCACTAGAATAAAGTTGACTTTACGTAACGGCCCATGACCCTCTTAACCGGAGGGCTGCCTTTGGCGAACCACTCCAATAAAGTTCACTTTATACAATGTCCATGGACATGAGTTGTCTATGGAAATGAAGTTAAAAATTGCCTTACAGTCGTCCTAATTAACAGACGTTTCAATGGATGTGGCTGAGAAGTTTGTGCACTGGCATCTCTGCTACACGAATACAGTGCGCCGCGTACCGGAGTTCAAATCCAAACCATGCGGGTAAATTTGACATATGGGTTTTAGTTATTTTTAAGCGGGGGGGGGGGGGGGGGGAGGGTCATCAATTTTTTTCGTCTGACAAAGGGGGGGGTCATCTTTTTTTCACGAAAAATGCAGGGGGGGTCTGTCTTTTTTTGAACACCGGCGACAAGATTTTGCCGGCCCCCCCCCCGGCCGTAAAAACTGAACGCTCCCTTAACTTGACTAAAGCAGTGTGACAAGAGTGATATTGTCTAAAACCAGATTGCGAGCTGACAAAAAGATCGTTTGAATGCATAAAATTGTACAGACTAATATAAACATGTTTTTCTAGTATTTTAGAGAGAACAGGCAGAAGTGAGATAGGCCTATAGTTGTTTACATCACTCTTAGAGCCTCCCTTATGAATCGGAACTACTTTAGCACATTTGAAACAGTCGGGAAAAGTACCACTGGTAATTGACAAATTAAACATTTCTGTAACAGTTTCTGCAATACAAGAAACACCAATTTTCAAGAGTTTGGGAGAGACATTGTCGTAACCAGCTGATTTACATTCACTTAGTATAGAAAGCTGCTCTGTGACAAAATTAACAGAAATCGGAGGAATCTTAAAATTGGCCATGGTAGCACCAATTTTCGAACTAACCCAGTTATCAATAAGACCCATGTCAGGTGAAGCATTGAGACTGGAATGATACTTATTAACAATACCTGTAAAATACGCATTGAAAACCTTAGCAATATTCTTATGATTTGTTAGCTTTTCACCCTTATACAAAATACAAGGACTTTGTGAACGAGAATTATCATGAGAGAGAATATCACTTATACAACGCCAAATTATAGACGGATTTCTTGAATTGTTCCTGAAAATGTCACGATAGTGCTGTCGTTTTGCATAGGAAATAGTGTCTACAACTCTATTTCTTAAAGATCTATAAAGTAGCCAATCATTGGGAGACTTGGATCGGGTAGCCTTAACAAGATGATAATCCCGGACATGAATGAGATCAAGAATGTCCAGAGTGAACCATGGCGGCTGTCTGAGTCTTTTCACACGTTTCTCAACAAAAGGAGCATGCGTATCACATACCTGGTTGAAACAATTGATCCACTTATCAATGAGTTCATTCACATTATGAGTGTTTCATCCAGGATAGCATCAACAAGGGGGATTTTCCCCCTTTACCAGAAAATTTAGGGGGCATTTCACCAGTTCATGTGTTCTACTTGTACCTCTAAGGTGTGACTGGCACCATTTCATGGAAGGGGGATGGGGGTGGGGAGTGGTCCACTTGACAAATTAATTTGGGTTACCAACATTTCAACAGAGGGGGAATCCCTATCCCCCTGTCTAGATGTAACACTGTATAATATCATCTACATATCAAATTTATATCATTATAATAGCGAATTATTATAGTTTACCTCCTAAAAGCATAGAGGCTCTAAAGACTTGTTTTCTTTGTTCAAATTATCGTCAACATTACCACATTTTATCATTTTTAATTATGAATTATCATATTTAGGCCTAATCTCCCAGGAAAATGGCTTTTATGATATGAACACTAATTGCCCTGGAAAACTGCTGACTATTCCCCTGAAAATACTCGAAATTTAAGTGACTGTAAGCTATAAAAAGTAAATTTTAGCTCATATTTCAGGGTTTCCGGCCCTCGGCTGGGAGGGGTAACACCCCCTCCCGGACCCTCTCCCTACGACGACCGCTTTGTGGTCGTGGCTGCTGCAAGCCGCCTACTTTTCCATTCTAGCCCCCTACTTCAAAACTTAATGAAACCCCTGCCTAGCAACTGAACGCTGGCATAAAAAAGGATAAATATTTTATTCACGAAAGCCAAAACTGCCATGCATGTACATGTCAAGTATTTGGATGAGCTGAAGGGCAACTGAGCATGCAATTATTCGATGGAATGCAGGAAATAAATCCACAAGACATAGCTAAATTCTGGCTTTAAAGGGGAAAAGCTCAATTCCAGATATGCAAGCACGTCAATAAATGTACTTTACACTGCACTGCTCCTTTAAAATGCATGTCCAATGTTTTTAAAAGATTACCTAAACTCTTCATCATCCAGAGCCTACAGCAGATAATTATAAAAAAATTGACAACATCAAAATATCAACGGAAAACAGAACGTTCGCTGTCCTCTTAACAATATATTATAATCCTGCTGAACCAATAAAACGAAATCTTCGTTTAAAGATTTGAGATCTAGAAAAATTTAAGCTGTACCGCTATAAACTTCATAAAATAAAAACGCAAGTTTCATAGTGTCCGAACGCTCATCAAAATTAGGATACTTTGTGTTGGCTATATCAAATAAAGTATTGCGGTAAAGACAAAAAGCGTGTTTCATCTTCCATCAGGATTTTTATCCTCTTTTCACCTCAAAAAGTCTGTACGTTCCTGTTTCTATACGAAGGGTATTCCTATATATGTTATTAAGCAAGAGTTTTGTCTATGATTTGATTTGAACGTTTTATGTGTACGTAAATTTTGGTTGACTAATCACATTGTTGGACCAGTCAATGTGATTCTATCTGATTTAATTTTGTCCTAAGGCCAGAGAAAAAAAAAATCTTGTTCATCGGATTTTTTGGACCAAGTCCCAGGAGCGGCGAGCGAAATTTTTTTTTTTATTTTTTTTTTAGGCCGAAGGTAAACGCGGTTCTCTGGCATTTCTGCCCAGATGCAGACAAGGCAAGATAACTGTTTCCCTTTTTACCAGAAATATCTCAGACAAGAAACACTGATACTGGTAACTGAATTCAATACTATATTTCCCAACAATAAACGATGTTAGTGTTTGCACAACATATTCTGAGTATTCTTGACCGCAGGCATCCGGGAACTTGCGGTTTTTCACGTCATTTTTGTGTCACACTACCATGAGAACAAAATATTGAAGTGTGGATTTTTCAACCTTTACACCAGTATTCAAAGTTTCAACATTATGTCAATGATAAACACTAAGTTCTGTCCCTTGTCACATAATTTCTGCATTGTTCACTGTCCTGTATAGTCAAATCCCAATTCACCTCACTCGCGTGCGTGAGGTGAAAGTGACGTCACTCCGCGGTCAAGAATTTCAACATTCTCTCAGAATAAAACTGAAATGTACAGCAAATCACTGAAATCCAACAATTCAGTATTGTCCTTTAATATTGTCCTGGTGGGACCTAGCATCTGAGTTTTTTCATTTTACTTTGGCCCCATGTTTTGGCCTCTTTACCACTGTCTCTACACATTTTACACAATGGTCTAACAACACTTTACTGTGATCGGAGTGAAGTTATATACCGGTAGTCATCATTCAGTTCGTACTTTAACATCGAAGCAACCATGTGTTTTGTCATTGCCGTAAATTTTTATACTTTCGATGCAATTTTCATTCAATCAGATGCACCGTCCATCTGCTGTCACGATCTTGTTGAACAAATTGCCGAACGTAATATCAGCACAAACACTGAGTAGCGTCTTTTGAATTAACTGTTGGCCATCACGTCCGAATGTTGGCGATCAAATTAATACTCATGATGTGACATGTACTAACCTTTAAAAAACGAGGAAATGCGGAAGTAAGAATTTGCCGCGATCAAAAAAAAAAAAAATTCCAAATATGCCAAAGTAGAAGCGGCGATTCCGATGAACAATTTATTTTTTCTTCCTGGCCTAAACCATAAAACAAATCATGGCCAAATTACAATATACCCGATTCTCAGGTATGCATTTACATAATTGAAATCAAAATCTTCATTACCTTCCTCAATTCAATTGTTACGACATAAAGCTTTGTCCGACAAGAACATACGTTTACGTAATCCATATTTACAAGAATAATGTCAGCAGCTGCTTATCTGATTTGGTCATAGTTTCATTGTTAATAAAGAGAGGGAAAATAAAAAAACATCGCTCTTTGTGTGCATCTACCTCAAACTAAAGAAAAGATACCCTTAAACGTTAGTTAAGATTAATTTGTTTTTAAATCTGCGATAAAAACGCCCTATGGTTACATCTATCTCCAACTCAATTGCATATACCCTTTAAAGTTATATGAGATAAGTTACTTTCTTAACGACCTTTAACGAGAAATGACTAGGCAAAAATTAAATGAGCGAAACACAAAGGCTTGTCTATTTGGGTATCGGTCATTTAATTTTTGCTTTGTCATTTTTCGTTAAAGATTAAGGAAGAAAAGGGGAAAAAGCTTATAAATATATTTCGAAAGTATATTTAGATTATAAGTATATTTACTTTAATTAGCGGCTAATGTCCCCATAGGGAAGTATTTTGTCGTTATTTTGTCCCATTTCGAGCGTTATAACTCTGATAGAATACAGGAGAAAACCCGAAATAGGTGAGCAGTAGTTTGGTTTGGCTCCTTTATTTTTGGCGAGTCGTCACTGTCAAAATTTGATTAAATTAAAGGGGGACATCAAAAATACTGTTCTATGGGTAAATTGGCACTCACTAAAATTATTGTTTCTTTTCAATTTTCTTTCTTAACCGAACTTCAACGATAACAGTCGAGCAAACACTGCATTAGAGAAGCCAACATTGATAAGGGGGTTTTAAGTCTATTCCACTCTCTGGCCATATTGATCAATGCTGTTAGCTTTAAAACTGCAATAGAAACCAGTTTTCTCACCAAAATGAGCACTATCAATGTCTGGAGTAGTGGGTGATTAAACCTCTATGCTTTAAATTTCTCCCTGTGCATTTCATCCACCTCCTCCAGTTTGCCGATCAATTCAACCATGAGTTTCGTGGTTGAGATCAGAAAATCATCTGGGATTTTGTCGCGAGACACATTCGTGAAGAGACTTATGTATGGCATGGTGCAAAGCTCAGACAGGACGTGTGTGTTGTCTGTTCAACGGATCGGGATGGAGTGATAGTATGCGGTCAAGTATGTTAACCTTGTCGTGTGCTATGGACCTGAATGTCCACAGACAGCTGCGCCTCCGACGCCCCCCACCCCCAAGCAGTGTTTGTCTAGGTAAGTAAGACACTCTGGTTGTATGCCTGAAAAGGAGGATGAAGTGCTAGCTGGCCGTGTGTGGCCTGACAGGTGTTCAAATTCCGCCTAGGTCAAGGCATGGACGTAAACGTCTATGGAAAAGTTGCTATACTTGTCATTTTGGGAATGAAAAAGAGGTATTAATTTTTCTCCCGATGGACCAAGACGTGAAAGTCAAATCAATGTTGTCTGACAATGTGCACATGTTAACCACAGCGAGCATAAAATGTTCCCATCGTTCAGAGTAACAGACATTGCGTAAGAGGCCTACTTTTGAAAGTTTTCATTGCCAATGACATCCTGCCACTGTGCATGTTAATGTTCAAAGGTCCATGTCTCACAATTTACAGGTCTGCTTTCATAGTAGCTATAACTTTAACTTCAAAGTTTCCTGTACGTTAACGCTAACACCTCCATGTTAACTGACCTTTGTCAAACCAAGTCAGATTTGGGAGAGATTCAGTCTACTGAATCACATTATAGATGAGTCATCGCTATATATGACATCAGGGTTTATTGTGCGTGCACCAGGCTGGTAACAGCAGCGGGCACCTGACACTGTCTGAAGACAAGGATACGATGGTTTCGACCGGGCTCGAACCCACAACGCACGGCACCCAATCACCTGGCGCAGAGGCCAACAGTCAAAACCGCTCGGCTAAATCCCCAATCTCAAAAAGATTGGTTCAATAACCGAGCTAACCGATGTTGCAATTCTGACTGCGCCCTCTCCACTCGCCGTAGAGTTCGTGAAGCACTCACGCTAGTACACACGCTATCATACATCTCACACAAACTTTATCGAAGCGAAGCGACTTTGAGAGCTCAGCTTAGATCTCAGTAGAAAAATTCAGTGGTGGGCAGCGCAAATTTCGAAAAAAGAAATATACATCAATTCGTCTATCGATTTGATGGACATGTTTGCTTATAAGGTCACATTGCTGGGTAAACTGATTCATCGGCAAATAACAACCATTGATAATAAAGAGGATGTGGCCGTTACCTGTTGATATAATGTAGGCATGAAAAGAGATAAACATTAAATTCACCAAACTCCAAACTGCCATGTCTGTTCATGGTCAAGTATTTGAGCAGATCTGAAGGGCAATTTAGCGTGCAAAAATTATGTGAATTGCGGGAAATAAATTTATGCCACATATCACGGTTAAAAGTGTTCTCATGCTGCCCAAATAAAAGTATTGCAAATGGGATCCGCAATTGTACCTTAGGATCTTTTTGTTTTGCTCGGATTTTTTGAAAGGGTTATTTGCATCCCTAGCTTCAGATAAAGACACCGCACATTTCCATGACTTTAAAATATTACGTACTGTAAACAGCTAGCTTTTCATAACTGCATCACTTTAAGAGGTTCAACATGAAAGCAAGCACATATCGTTTCTCTGACTAGTAAGGTGGATTTACCCTGTACTTGGCTGTAGATACAGTACATTTTTAGCATAATGATTAGCGTAGAACAAAGTGCTATATTAGTCACTTAAAAATAAAGTTGTATCTATTTTAGGGCAACTGTTACAAAATACGCCCAAAATTAAAAAATTGCAAATAAAAATATATTTATCAAAAAACAGTATTTTCGCCATTTTGGGAACAATGACAACACACGCTAATCTTACTTGGTTTTTCCTTTCAATCATTTTTTGCTGAGTCACCATGATCATAGTTTAAATGCTAATAAGTAGGAGATAGTTTTTAAAGATCGCTGTATGGTTACATGTTCCCAGCTCAAGTGCATACAACCTTGAACTTTACTACAGACTAGTTACTTTTTAACGGACCTTGACGATGATGACTCTGCAAAAATGAGCGACACACGAAATAGATGAGCGAGTGTGCCCGTTCATTTTTTTAGGTATCGGTCATTGATATTTGGCAGAACCGTTTATCGTCAAAGTTGAAAAAGAGTAGCGAAAAGGAAACTACTTTTACAAACTGTTTATTAGACTATTTTCTTAAAGCATCACTCGATGTAACCGTAAAGCAGCACGTTATGATGATATCTTGACAAAATGTAGATTTCGTACCACCATTTAGCGTCTAGCACAAGCTTATCCAACCATTGTTTTTTGAGAAATGTAGAGTTTTGACGCAAGTAATTGTGTAGAAAGAAGGCCTCTGCACCGAGATATCACGTGAATTTATGAGTTTATAACTTGTGGTTTGAAGAGTCCAGCACACACCCAGTTGAGGCCGTTATCTGTCAACATGACGTTTACAAGTGGCTAACGATCAAAGAATTTACAATGTAATTCACCAAAGTCCAATTGCAATATCTGTACATGACCTGAGCTGCAAGACGCTTGTAGATATTCTGTGAAATGTAGAACATATATCCCGAGGATTTTAAGGTCAGATTATCTCCTTAAATTAGAAAATCTCAACCCCAGAGATGTAAGCACATATACAAATTTATTTTAAAACTGTTGTCCCTTTAAAATCGGTGCCCTTATTTTTGAATAGACATATTCGGCCCATAGCTGATTACCTCCATTTAAAATTGGAACAGGAAAACAAGACAGGAAAATACCCTGAAAGTGTACATGTGCTACCCAGTTCAAACAAATTCAACAAATGGAATTCGAAATGGCACATTAGGATCTTATTAAGCGAAGTTGCCATTTGTATCCTTAACTTCAGACAAAGAAACGGTAGTCTTCCATCACTAAAATTGTCATTGTTAATTTAAGAGCTAGCGTTTAGGGGTTTTAACTGCAGCACTTGAAGAAGCTCAGCATTAGCGCAAGCACATATACATTACTTTTCCAGGGTGTTGGGGCGGTAATGGGTACCTGACTGGTAAATTCTGGCCCTTGAATAAAAGCACGACATCCACCAGCTTCCCTCATAGAGTAACTGGCCATTTAACTTCAAAGTCTCCTCTCAGGGGATTTTACTTACCTCCTCCGGTTTGCCGATCAATTCAACCATGAGTTTCGTGGTTGTGGTCAGAAAATCAGCAGGAATTTTGTCGCGAGACACGTTCGTGAAGATACTTATGTATGGCATGGTGCAAAGCTCAGAGAGGACGTGCGTGTTGCCTGTTCAGCGGATCGGGATGTAGTGACAGAGACCTGAATGTAAACAGCCGACGATGTCCTCTGTCTAGTATGGGGTCAAGTAGTTGTCACAGTTGTGGACAGAGCTCTTGTAGAGTTTGTGCTCTGTGGCTTGAAGTGTCCAGGGTATACATGTACCAAATTTGGGACTGAGTGACCCCCGGGGATTAGAAACGATGCCAATGCTGTAAGCATGTACGGGCAGCAGGCACCTCGGACTCTCTGAAGAAGAGGAATCTATGATTGGATCTCAGTAGCTGTTTCAATGCTGTGATGAACAGCGTAAAAAATCTACCCTAAAAATTTCAAAGGGTAAATACATTAATTAGTATATCAATTTGGTTTACATGTTCGCATGGTTTTGTGTCATTGCCAAGTTACACTGGCACACAACTCATTCACTGCTCATTGGCACACAGTGGCAACCGATAAAATGAGGGCGTCGCCGTTATCTGTCAACATGATGTACGCGTGTCCCTGACAATCAAAATATTTTATTCACCAAAGTCCAAACTGTCATGTCTGCACATGGTGTAGTGTTTGGACAGAGCAGCATAACAGATTTGTATCCAAATATATCGGTGAAATATAAAACAAACCCTCAAGAATAGCCAGATTCTGGCTTTAAAGGGGAATATCACAATCGAAGAGATGTAAGCACTACCATAAATTTATTTTCGAGTGTTGTCGCTTTAAAAGGGTACCCCTCTTTAGTCCTCTTTTTTAAGAGACCCATTTTACGTTTTATCAACCTATGTCCAAGGCGGATAACCTTTGATTGCTCAGGTTGACAAGCGGAATAGACGAAAATACCAGAAAAGTGCCTACATTAACTCTAATGGCAAGACTGTCCTCGTGCTGCTCTAATAGAAACTGTTGTAAAAATGGGAATAGGGATAGCAACTTGAGGATCCGTTTTAAGTGAAGTAGTTATTTGGGTCCTTACTTCAGATACGGAAAGAACTGTTTTTCAATGCTTTAAAACTGTTATTGTTGATTAATATAAGTTAATTTTAGTGTTTACCTATAAATTCAACCGTGAGCTTCGTCGGTGATGTGGTGAAAACAATCGGCAAGAATTTTGTCTCGCGAGACGTTCGTTACCGGAGTATACTTTAGTGGTATTTGCAAAAGTTATCCCATTATTTTAAAGGTATACAGTCACCTGCAATCTAAATATGCCCATATATGGTCTGTGGGGCGTTCTTCGGTATTCAAAATGCCCATGTGAGGGCACTATTTTTAAATAGCGGCCACCCGCTTAAAATTTGTGATTGGTTAGATTTTCTCTTTCCATGGTAACTGTGGCAAAATTGGAACAGGTGATAGTATACCTTTAATTGTATACATGAAATAAATTTGACGCACGTCAAATGGACCATCCGAGATTGTAGGCCGTGAAGAAGTTCACATTCCACTCATGTCGAGGCATTCTAGGGCAGAGGAATTTTGTGAGCGTCGTTTTCACAAACCTCGCCTTGAGGGAGATTTACGTTTTGCAAACGTACTCTCGTAAAGGTACAAAAAGGACAGTCGTGGCTGAATGCCTGAATCTGGGACTGTGACGTGGGAGACAGAGGTTTTTCAAATTGTTGTGCAGATTGTTGTGGGCAATTATGTTTTCAGTAACATCATCCGGTGTCTCAGAGTGAGCTGTGTATTTATTTCAAGTTATTTCACCAGGGAATTCTTTTCTGTGTTAAGTTTGTGTCGTATTATAGGTATCAGACCAAATGATATACTATTCTCTTCTGTGTGTTTCTAACATGCTCAAACACTCTAGATTTCCCTATTTTTAGTTTGGCTTGGTTTTCTTATGGATCAACTCTGAAGCAATATTCATTTTCAAATCTCTACATGATAAAGTCAGCAGTTCTGTCAACATCACACTTTATTCCTTTGAGCAGGGAGAGGTCATGTTTTACCGATTTAAAAAAAACGAGGAGGGTCGTACATAGCAGAAATGTTTCAGGAATTCTCAAATAATTATATTGCTTTCCTACACATAGCAGAAATGTTTCAGGAATTCTCAAGTAAAAGTAAATACTATGTGTAAGGCTATTACTTAGATGTCACTTCAAGAATGAATTTTGAAGATAGATGTTTCTTAATTTTCAGAGCCTACAGATACACCTTCTAATTTTTTTTTCCTGTACAAAACTAATGAAAGAACTACTTACTCAGATTTGAATTCCTCTTATGTCATGTTCCTTGATATACAAGTAGTAGAGGATTTCAGCTTCAGCATTGGCGTTATGTTTGCCTTCCTCACCGCTATCTTTGATTGCCTTAATGGCTTTGTAGCGTCTCTCGGTGGGGTCATAGACTAGACACGAACCACCTATCATGAAGGAAAAAATAACATGAAGAAAAAGAAATGGGATATAGAAATAAGACATTAATGTACTGTAGTCTATTGTCGTATTTTGTACCAGCTTACCGCAATTACAACCTGACGTAACATTATAATTCAGTTCTTTGGAAAAGAGTGTTCAATATTATATCCTTATTAAAATCTTATTTTCGATTTAGCGCTGACATGGCTGTACCAACAAAATTATTCACAGAATGAGATTTCAAAGTATATTCTAATCCTTTAACGGGTAAACTTTTGCAAAAAAGTACCCCTTTTGTAAGTGTCTTCATGGACCTAGATGATGAACAAAAAACTCCCCATTTTCCATGATTTGGGAACACACAGAGTAGAGTGCCACCACTGGGTGCTGGACAAAGACAAGGAAGCGTTTTAAAAGTTCATTTGATGAAACAATGGGCATCATTTTACAAGTGGTATAGCCACAAACTGATGACGTCAAAGATGTGCGTACTTATGGAAATGAGGTCAAAGGTTACGTTCTAAAAGGGGCGATAAATTATTTTGGGGGTAAGAGTTAGGAATGGGGGCTTGGAAACTTAGGGGGAAATGATTGAAAAGAAAGGTCCCAATTTTTTACCATCTTCACTCCTTTCCCTCATTCTGTTGTATCCTATCAGCCAGCCTGATACCTATGTGGAAGCAACGGTTGATTAATGTCAAGGGAGAGAGAAACGTTATTTTTTAGTTACTTTTTTTTACACAACAACAATTACCGCTGCCGGGGGTCGAACCCAGAACCTCCAGCATGTGAAGCACTACCTATAACCTGTACTCCACGAGAACAAGTTGCGAGAAAGGGATGCAATGTTTCATATTAACGTTAGGATGATAATGCTAAGCAGGAACTGATTAATTTATAATGTTCACTTGTAATGATTTGAAAGTCTTTTACACATTTTCCTTCTTTTATTGAATTTATGCCTCTGCATTGATTGCTTTATTGCCTGTCTTTATTTTTTTCTCTGCATTGTTGTGTTTGTTGTGCAGATTTGTTATTGTTTGAATATTTTTCATATTATTTGTCGCATTTGCACAGTTAAAGTATAAAATTGTCACTTGTTTACGATGTTTTATATGTTGAAAACTTTGTGTTTGACATTTATTATTGAATTTGTCATTTGCTGCCTTTTTTACAATACGAAAGGTGTGTGTTCCGTTTTTGACAGGATACACTTTTATATAAAAGTGGTTCATCACTCAACATGTATGAAATGCAATATTTCATTGCTATTGTTGATGAAAACGTGAACAACAATTCGTTGGATATGCCATGGAAATAACATAAAAAAGTCCACCCATCGACGAAGTGAATTAAGTACAGAAGCAAACGAAATTCGCTGCCAATATAATGATTTAGGGTGCATATATTGTCACAAGCACGAACTTCGTCTGGTTTGTGCATTCCCAGTGTCACACATCAGCGGCAGTGGCTTCCTGAGTTGTAAACGTGATATTAGTTTTTAGACCGTCTCAAAACATTTGGCATAATATGGTGTTATGTGCAGAGTTGCAATGAATCGATGAAGGGGACTGTAAACTTGAAGGACAGAGAATTGAAATATGTTGAACAAGTAAAATCAACGCCTTAGCTTTATCTCCGAAACGCCTCCGCTACATGAACTCATAATAGTCTATAAAGACACATTGGAAATAAGTTTGAAGGTGTGAAGCTAATCCAATTTCGCACGGCATGCATCCACATGCCTTCCAAGGTGTTGGTGTGGGTGAAGGTTTGAGGATCCACTAAATGAAGACAATGATTAGCGGTGAAATGAGAGAACTGAGGAGACTTGGACAACGAAGAATAAGCCCCCTACCATTCATCGGAATAATATTGGAACCTGTAGGAACAAATCGATAAAGCATTGGCATTACGTACGCCGGTCAACAGAAATTAAAAAGCAAGCACAAATATCGCGACCAATGACTCCAATCACCAAATGTCTTTCACTGTGTCGACTCAAGCTGTATTTGGACTTCCGGAACTTGAATTCATTATAGATGGGTTTTTTTGTTTACATCCGTGTATTCATAAATTTCAATAATACAGCCTGGCTAAAAATCTATTGGGAGGCATATCGCAAAGATAAAGGAAACAAATTTGTGGACAAAAAATTAAACCAATCAATAACAGAGTTTGAACTAATGTACAGGTGTGATTTTCGGTCTGTAGAAGAAGTAATGCAAATGAAAACATACAAAGATTTTTTGGCCGTCATATTGATTATTATTTGCATTTGAATGAACTCTGAATTATGTTATGTAACTATGTGCCGTCTTTGGCAACGGCTATACTGAAAAGGGGTCAATACGGCCATTGCCGTCGGGGTCAGTTTGTACATGACAACAAATTTGAGGAATAAAACGTGAGAGGGGACATATTGTACCCGGAATGAGACGGAATTATTGCCGCGATCACATGAACTAACTATCCCTAACCCTAACAAGTCTGTGATGGTCTTCATTTGCTTGATTTTGTGTTGGGTGAAGCACAGTGGGAGCCAGAAATTGGGGTAAGCTGACCAAATTGTCGGAACTCCGCTCGCTTCGCTCGCTCCGTTCCGACAATTTGGTCAGCTAACGCCAATTCCTGGCCCCCACTGTACTTCACCCGATACAAAAACTAAGCAGTCGGAGATTGTGACAGTGATTTGAAGAAAGTGCAAATTTATATTATTTTAACCTTATTAGTTAGTCGGTGCCGGTGTTTTGTGTACGGCGATTTTGACGTCATCAGTTTGTGGCTATACCACTTGTAAAATGTTGCCACACAATGTTAGTATCAGTAGACATCCATTATTTTTCAGGAAAACACTTGCAGCAGGGAGTGAATAGAGAGATGCATATGTGTGACGTGCCCCTTCCCGACTCATTACCCCTCCCTCACTTTGCTTGTAAAAAAGAATGTTATAACCATTTTGTTCAATAATCATATTTTTCCAGTTGTTGATATTTGTCTCTGGTTCAACGGATCATGCTACAGTCCCCATCCACGTGTAGGGACTGCAGTGCATCTGTCCATGAAGGAGAAAGAAGTTACCCCCGTCGCCTATCACCATGCCAACAGTGGCCGCTAAGTTTTGTGCGGTCCTATACAAACAATGGTGTAGTGAAAGCTTTATTTGCATGAAAACTTTTTCCACAAGACTTGTAACACTTTCAGGTTATCAGGCTGTATATCGAAAACAAATGCTTGGAATTAATGAGATCGCTGAATGACGAACAAAGGCAAATTTTAAATCACATTCTAAAATGGTTTAAAACTAAAGAGGAGTTATTCCATATCTTCTGGGTAGGTAGATCAAGTGTTGTTAATTTTATGATTCTGAAGACAGTGAACCAAGCATTACATATCTGTATCTGCTCAAATAAAGGAGACAATCCACGACATTGTCATGTTTCACTATCAGCCAAAACAGTCACAGCTGCCTATCTGTCAGAGTGTGTACCAACAGTGCTGCTTTCAGTATTTCTGCAAATCAAAGTCCCCATTACGAACCACAGGGTTTGTCTACATGTCCGTCCCCAGGGGTGGGTAGGTGTTTCGTTGTATCGCTAATAAAGATATATTCTACCAACCTTTGGTGTTTCGGTCTTAACTTAGCACTGCCCTCGACAATCTTGCGTATACGTTTTATCAACATGCTGCGTCTATTATATATCTGATGAGTTGAGTGCCGAATTAGCCAAAGTAATCAAGGGTAAATTACTAATCTGTGGACGCTCTCACCAGATTATCACCGGATTAAATTTGACAAAGTCAATAACGAACGCACCAGCAAGGTATAACTGAAGATATACCTTGCTGGTGCGTTCGTTATTGACTTTGTCAAAGGTTGCTAGAATATATCTTTATTAGTGATACAACGAAACACCTACCCACCCCTGACATGTAGACAACCCCCTGTGTTACGAACCGCCAGGCAGCGATAAGCTGAACAAACTACGTGTGAAATATATATTCTGTCATCATTGATGAGTTTAGCAAGGTGTGAAATAGACAGTTTAATTATGTAACACTTTGACTTCAAAAAATCCATGGAAATAAACGAATTTTATCTCGATGTTTGAAGTCGTCTTTGATGCTATCCAATAATTGAACCCTGTGACGTCCAGCTGGATATTTGCAGATCTCAAAGACTCATATGGACCACTGGTATCAATCTTTGGCAAAGTCTTTTCATGACGTCTAAGTCCCTGAATTTTCATAAATTGTGAGACAGAAAGATGACAACAGCCACACAGCTATTAATCGCCAGCTATCTACTTAACGCCTGCTATAGGCCACTCAAACAGATAATGACATATGTCAGCAGTTACATGGATGCCAGGGTGAGTAATTTATGATATTTGTGGCTGATATATCGTCAACGATTAAAAACACACACATCAACTTTTTTAAGCATCATATGAATTGCATATCACTGGACAATGTGATACAATAAGTATACAGAGAAAAATATCGTGTTTTGATTCTCACCAAGGGCTACAGTTCTCACCATCGGTCGGTCAGAAATTAACACCTTTTCATCGTAATCTCTCACATTGCATATTGTAAATAATTTTGAAACCCCTAGGAAGCACATTTCGGTTTTCTTTATTTCTTCTTCGGTTAATTAATGATAGAATAGGACATTATCATGAGTGAAAATAATCTGCTCAGCTCCTTATGGAAGATGTTCACTGGCGCAGATCTCTATTAAAATTAAAGAAGTGATCTTAAACTCTGTCATATAAGTGCAGACATTCGGGGCTGATCTGAGAAACTTAGGATGTTCAAACGACTTGAAGATTCATCATCTCTAAAGCACTCCCAAGTATAAATTTCCTTTTTAAATGCACTCTATCTTCATAGTTCTTTTACCGGTTCCATGATACAGTGCGCGCTAGGATATACAAAGCGTAAGTTACTCACATAGCTTTTTAGCCGTAGCATAGTTTTTCTCGAGGGTCTATGGCCGTAGGGTAAATCATTGACAGTATCTTCCGCCCTCTACTGTCTAAGGGTAAACGCAGGGTATGTAAATACTCGTATAGCACTATGGTACGTTACACCCTGACTTCCATTTGTGTCGCCAATGGGTGAAAAATGCATCAGACATGCATGTTTAGACATAATTTGTGTCATTCTTGTATAAAAAAACGTTTTACAACACAAAATCGGAATGTTTTTGTTGTTTTGAGTGTGTACACAAAGTTTGATACAACCACAGCGATGCATAGTGGGATAAGCGGGAAAAAGTCTATTGGCGACTAATTGCGGACTTTCTCGTCTGAGCGTTCCTACCCAGTAACAAAGTCAATGAGTTGCGAAAAGTTCGTACAATTGCTGTCAGTGTTTTTAAGTCATCTAGCGCTTAATGTGCAACGCAGATATTCGCTCCTATTGTCTAATCACAATGAGAAGCTCAGATCATGAGCAAATTTCCTATAAAATATAATTTACCAGTTTTTGAAAAATAGTTGAAACTTTCTACCGACACTTTTCCTTGGTGCCGAAAAATTGGCATGCATAAAAACAAGCGAGTCTCCCAGATATCTGCAACATTCAGCTATAGGGCACTTAACACTTTCGTGAAATTTGAAAAATTGGAAGATTCAATTATCCCAAATTAGTTCCAATCGTTTTTATGTATGGCAGAAAAATTCCGGGTTTTCTGTATCATAAAGGAAGCATTAACACTTTTAGAAGCGCACTAACACACATTATGGATGGACATCTATGTAGTTCCCCGCGTGTATATTTAGTTACCGCTACCCGCGCTACCGTTCGCTACCTAGCGGAGACCTTGGGCAAAAATTGTGCCTCGAATCCTGCATTCTATAAATATCGAAATTGTAGTGCCACGACTCTATGTGAAGCGAATGCTAGAAGACACATACTGACTTTTTACTGAAAAGAGTTCCCGTTAGTCGTATACTCTTGGGATTACCTGCCCATATCAGCCACATCCTGCTGTCTGTTGCTACGTAGCGACGACTCCTTGCAAAAATTGGGTCTAATATTTTGCAATGTATAAATGGCTGTAGGAAATCACATTGACTGAAAACGCTACGCATATTCCGCAAACCAAACTGGCCAATAAATGTCATCACCATTCAATAAAATAATATTAACGTCAAGCCTAGGATACCAGTTGGAAGCCGAATTCAAAAACCAAGCACTTTTTAGAGGCATCTTGGAAGTGAGGAAATCGGTCTTAAAATTTGCAATTTTATCCATTTTCACGTGTATATAAAATTTACCAATCTGAATCTCATGTCATCTCTAGAACCACATGAAAAAGTCAATTTACGAGGAATTTTTGAGGGAAAATACTCAAAAATTATACAAGCAAATTTTGCCATTTGAAATAAATCACACATTTAGCATCCCAAGATGCTACATCATAAATAAAATTATTGTTCAACATGAGAGAAAATTAAACTTACAAAATTGCATATGCTCATTTTATCATCATTTAAACCAAACATAATACAGTCATCCATGAGAATCCTTATATGGAATCTGATTGCGACTAGACAAGTAATATCAGGGACGACTATTTTAAAGAAATGAACGTAGCATGATCAAAATTAAATCAAGAACTCGATTAAACGATGGAAAAAAACGCTGCTTCTCACTTATTCTATTTCAGGGCGATCCGTTGCATGTGTGGACAGAAAAGGTACCGGTAGATATTCCATCGCGGTCGCTAATTATGCCCGGAGGAACATCGGCCCGTTTGGACTCATCGAAATGGTAGTCGAAGAAAGCGACGTACCTGCCGGTCATAAGCTTATTGTCTTGAGAGATGTTGCAACTGAAGCAGGTGTGTGGCACGACTAACGGATAAGTGAACCTTCATTTTAGTCTCCGTTTGGACGCCTTTTAATAGCAAGGGTACGTCTATATATACATCAACGTGGCGTTCATCATAAGCGACCGTATCATGTCCCAACGTTTGAGAGTAAAACTAATGGGGGGGGGGGAACTTTGTCACTCTTCATCGTCATAATCACTAGCGTCATAGTGCTAAATTAATTCGTGAGTTCGAAACCCATCGAAAATATACAGGACCTATCGTCAAAAAAATGAAATTAATTTTTTGAGTATGGTTCACTCAATGATATGTAAAATGTCAGTTAATATACGCCATTGTTGCTGTTGACGTTATTATCGTTACTACTTATAATAAATGAAAGGTAAAATTAATATCTGAACATGTTTCAAGAATGTTACATCATTAAAGTATAGTAAACAAACTAGTAGAAAATATTGCTAAAAATAGCGAGAAATGGCATCACTTAAAACCACATACAGGTCATTAAAGTTTCTTTTTCGTACAATGTTGGCATACAGCGCTAATCTTTGCGATTCATGTTGTTATCTTTCTCTAAGTGGTGCAGATTATGGCAGCAGCTCTGAAACCTCCCAGATACCGGTAAGTTACGAATAGGCTTCGGTCCGGGGTAGGAGAGTCACAGAGCTGTTGATCAGAATAGAATCATAGAAGAGAGACCGTGGCTTGCAAGACTTAAAAGTCTCTCTAGTTTGTTTTGTACAATCAAAGTACGGAATAGAATCGTTCATATTAGTAACTATGCAATCACAGAGACTAGCATACATAGCATTAATATTGGTTTGGCTTTCAGCATTATTTTCTATCTGATCTATCAAAATCAAAAGCGCTCTTTTAGTAGTCTCCGATTGCATAAAATCAATAGGAATAGAATCTAACCTGTACTTTCTATATAGAGATTCGCCTTCAGTTCGACTAGTAACCTCAACCGTACAAACATTTATAGCTGGCCTGGCAAAAAACTTAAATCCCAGTAAAGAATGGTCTGGTATTTTACAGCGCTCATGAAGATAGTGAAGTAAATCATGTTTCTCTACCAAATCTGACATTTTCTGAACTTCAAACTCTGTACAGAGACTAACTGAATCGTGTGGTATAGCAATATAATCAATTTGCCACGAGCAGACACTGAGGTGAAATCATTATGCTCATTTGAATATCGACCGTTCATTACATGCAACTTGGCGTTATTCAAAAATTCGACAAAAGAGTGACCATGTTGATTTACATATCTGTCTATCATCTGTCTTGTTGGAATATTCTCATCGACACCGTTTATTGTGTCATGTAATGCGCCAATACGTGCATTGAAATCTCCACATATTTTCACAGAGTCAACATCATCTAGAACGTACAACTTATTCAATAGGTGACCAAAAAAACCTGTGGCGTCTCTTCCCCAAGGTGAATTTTATGGAGGCAAATAACATGTGAAAACCACAAATGTAAACTCTGATACTCTATGTGAAAATTTCAAGCCAAGAATTTCATCATAATCAGAACTCACGACAGAGATAAAAAGATCTTGTTCAAGAGTGTTATTGATTGAGAAAACCGACTCCCAAAAAGGTCTTGTAGAATTGACATGAGTTTGTCTTCTGTTATGCCCGAACCAACGATAACCGTCAACTTGTATGGTATTATTAGCTGATAAGTGAGTCTCATTTACACTGAAGATGTCAGGCTTGTACGCTTTAACAATTGCAGACCTAAGACCAGAGTTCGCATCAGTCCACCCACTGACATTCAGATGGGCTATTTTCAAATATGAATTCGAAACGGGAATCCGTTGGGCTTTGGGTAATACCTAGTCACGGTTATCTTCATCAACAAAATTTTTGGATGTTTGCGAGGATTCTTTCGGGGACTTTCTTACAATGCAACCGCTGCCCGTTATGCGGAAATCATCTCCATTTGGTAGCTCATTAAAATTTAAATAAAGTGCGTGCGTTCAGCTCTAGTATACAGTCTGTTGGGACTTACTGGCTCGCATGAATACTCTTTTTAGTTATCAGTATTTCTCTGAATTTGTTTAGATCTTAGAACTCGTATCTTCTGCTCTACATTTTCCACCGCAAACTTAATCGGTCCCGGAGATTCTTGGCGTCGTGAGCGTCAACGTATCGCTTTTACAATCTTTGCGTCTTTTGCGGGTTCACTAAGCTTGTCAGTGATGTCGGATATTTTGAGCTGTAAGTTTCCTTCTTCCGTTTCAGGAACATTTGACGCAATTATGCACAGCTCATCATTATTCAGAGGGTTTAGTTGGTACTTGCAGTAGTAATATCATCTCGGTTTAGTACCTCGTCTCCAACACAGATATTTTGGCATCTAGTCTACCTATTTCCAGCACAAACTCATCCCTTAGTTTTTTCATCTGTTTCTCCATTGACTCCGTCAGTTCATTTCTGAGTTAGTCAATTTTGCTTTCAAGACCATGTTGGCAAGCCTCCAGCTTACGTAATAGCTGAAGAATCTCATTGTTCTCATCTTCCACGTTGCTCATTTCTCTTGAACTTTTGCGTGGAGGTTTTCCGGCTTTTTCTCCGCTTTCATTTACCGCCATCCGTCCATAAACCAACCAAACCTTGTCCAAAGTAACTTATCTTACAGCATTGAAGTTCCATACATCATAAATTGAAGTTTTGATGTGAAATTCAGGGATTTTTTGAAGAGCCGATGTAATGAATGTGTTGCTACTGGGAAACAGCGCCCTCCGTCTCCCGTTGTTATTGCCAAACTTGGCGGAACCAAATCACACTGCCAGTAGTTTTCATTGCACTTATAGAACTCATAAACGGATAGGAAATGAAAAACGTCATTCAGCGAATGGTTATTAATAACATGATAAAAATGTTAATCAAAGCAAGGCATTTAGCTGCACTGTGGACAAATTATTCAGAGTAAAGCCAAAATATAACAGCTGAGTTTCTCACCTAGGTCTCATACAAAAATGCGTGATGAGGTTTCTTTATAATGTTGTCGAAATTTATTTATTTATTTATTTTATCTCATAGTGCCCAATAACCGACAAGAACCGAAAGTGACAATTCTGACACACATCAAGCAAAAGTGAATTGTTCAAAACTCTACACTCCGTACATTCGATCCGACAACACAGGACATGATGTCGACTTAATAGAAACAGTATCATTGTTTGGTAACTGATTTGAATTCTCGCTCAGATCACAGCGGTGAAGGGACTGTGACGAGATGTTTCTCTGCTTGGTGACTGGTTTCGCTTTGTTGTGTCCATATCATAGTCATCCTCATACTGACATTGTCGCTTTCATCACAACCTTCCTCGACAGCCTGAAAAAAAGAGTGACAGTTTCTCTGACCGCGATATAATGATACTGAGGAGGGTGGAAATGGCCATGCAACATATCATTATTAAATCATAATGACAAATATCTGAAACACAAATAAAATAAAATATCATACATTTGATATGCATTTGAAATAAGTTGAATGAATCGAACATGTTACCTGAAGATAATAGTTATATCTAATGAATAAGTCACATACGTTAACTCTTTTTACCAAAATCAATGCATCATATATCTCACACGTCCTTCGCACTAATTTCAGAATGTTTTCAATCAGGTTCTGAGATAATACGCCAGATGCCTAACATATCTAGGTCGCATGTCTAAATTATATATATATATATATATATATATATATATATATATATATATATATATATATATATTTATTTATTTATTTATTTATTTATTTATTTATTTATTTATTTATATGCAGACATGCCAAATCAGTATTTTTAAAGGAAGCAAAATCATTAAGGAATTATCATAATGAAAACTTGATGATAGCCATCGATTCAAATTGTCGACGGATTTCGATACAAAAAAAAACCAAGACGCGGGTATGTGAGCTAGCCTCAAAATGGACGAAGTCCCTAGCCGCACTTTATAGATCACTTTCGTCACGTATTCTTTGAGAAGGCAGTTATATCGTTTAGTGCCGAGACACGTTTCGTAAGACAAGTCTTGCACGAGACGTGCCCCCAGCTCAGCTTACCGACAAAACGAATAGAGAATTAAGTGGCGTGTTTCCAATACCTAATTTCTAATACTGTATTTCTGGTGCTATACAAACGATGATGACGTAACGATTCCTCTGGCAAACCAATAGCCTTGGCGCTCAGAATATAGCCAGACGGTCGTCACACATCGACAGCATTCGCGTTCTTTATTGTTGGAAGAAAGTTTGTCATGATTCATGAGGTAAAAATTGCAACTGATTGTATCTGTTCCTGTGAAGGTTATCTATGGTTTGCCAGATAAAGGGGCAATAGGGTTATGATACACACTAGATGCAAATTATATGCAAATGAAGTATAAATTAAGAATGACGGCTACTGGCTTCATCGTATTAGCACTCGTTCTCTTCCACACAATCGTCCATTACGGGTTTTCTTTTGAAAGTATTCGGTCGTGCGAAATGCAATTACAGTCCCGGTGAAATTCACTGTTAAAGGCAAGGTCGCCGGAAACTCCAATCGAAAGTCACAGCATACAACGGATAAGGAGTTATCTTCCATATGTTGTATGTGATGTGGTAAAGTTAAATGTCCCATGTCATACCACCGTTGAAAGATGCATGGTGAAAATTTGAATAATTGCAACATGTGCACATACGTGTTCAGAATAGACTCATCGCTGTCTGAACGCATTATGTGTCGTTTGACAGTGTGTGAATTTATTTCTATAGCATTTTCCTGTAAACGTAAGCTAAAGAGAAAGGCTAAATAATAGGGGGCGATGACAAAACTAAAGAACGGGCATTTATGTCGATGAAGTTTGTGAAATAAAAACAGAAGGCCTGTGTAAAGGCAGAGTGAAGGGGGCGCTGTTGAAGTCCGCGGTCAGTGATGGAAAGGATAGAGAAACAATTTATTATTCGATGTGTCTTGAGTATTTCTGATAAAAATTGCACAAAAATTGACTCGCGGGCAAATTAATTAATTTCACAATTCATTTTTACGCTATTTGTCGTTCAAATTACCAATAGGAGTCTCAAATTTAATTATTTATTTTTCTCATTAGACATGTAACCTTGAGTTCGCAGCATCAGCTACGCCGCCCTTTCCGAATAAAGACTAATAGATTTTGCCAACTGAATCAAACAAAACTAATTTTTATAGAAGTTCCGACAAAAAATTTTAAAAAGTTCAAGCAACCATATTTGCAATGGAGGACTACCCAAAACAGAGACCTGAAATGCAGGAGTGTAGATAGCGCCCTCACATTTCAACCGTTGTGAAAGTTACTTTTCATGTGTTCGCGTGCTCACACTGTATGTAGCTTAACGTCGACAACGACATTGAATCTTTGCATGGTGTACTTGTCCACTAACATATTCCAGAATGGACGAGACAGGAAAAATAGAAAACTGTGGGTGAAGCCAGCTGTGGCGTTCTCAGCACTTGGGGTAATGAACTCGGACAAGCAGATGCAGTGAAACAGTCTCAGTTACACTAAACATAACCGCAATTTTGTTGAAGTTCGAATCATCAATGAAGTATATTGATAGTTGACAATGGAAATGAACGTTTTGTCTTAATATCAAAGTATTGAATTGATAAATTAATGCAAGCATAGTAAGGTTACGTTTTTCGTGATATCAACATTGTGTGAATGGAAAATAACAGAACGCTAGTTGGATGACCTTTCATCTCCTATTCTTTATTTATCGTGCCATCTTGTTGCCATAGCGCATTAAACGCGAGCAGAATTCACCTTACCATCGGCACAGCCGGTATATGTTTGTAAAAATCACTGATGTTGTTTGACAGATAAATTGAAGACCAGGCATAAAAATTCATTTTACGAACATATGGTGACGTACTGCACAGTGGCAGCCCATATGCATCGCTCAAACAGCCGGAAATCCCATCATGCGTCGGGGCATACGTAAAATGCAATATTCGCCACATGCTGTGGAAACACTCGAAAAATTCATCTGTAGTTGCGGACACTTGAATATTTTAATGACGCTGAGACCCAGGTATTTTTTTTATTGCAAAATGAGTTTAATACGGCAGAGTTTGCTCTCCGCAAAAATTGTGGATAAAATCTTCCAAAGTACTTCATTTAATGCATGTGCTGCAATTAGAAAGGGGGAGTGGGGCAGGCAATACTGCTTGGCCACACAGATGCACAGCGCCTTATATCTATCAGCTTCAAGCTCAGGCAGTACTTGGCACGCTTATGCGACCGGGTTTGAGTAGAATAGCGAATAAGTTGCACATCTTATGTGGCAGTGAATGGCTGTGTTTGCTGTACACACAGTCAAGCAGACATACTGACAGAATTACATACATATATGCATACAGCTAACTGGCAGTCGTTGTCACAGCTATGTTATCGGCTATGTGCCCTATACAATAAAGCGCCCCCAACCGATGGAAGAGCCACAGCTCACGGAAGAAATGTTCGAGTGACAGAGTATGATATTAGCTTAATATTCATAATGCAGTTGCGCTGCCCTGTCAGGGGCGACAGACACCGTCGTTATGCACCAATTTGCTTGCAGAGCACGCCATTTTTGCAGACCTTAAACACTTCGCAAAGTGACAGACCTTTTAAACTTGGGCGGATTTTGCCACCTGCACACAACACAGGGAACACACTGTCACGCCGAAGTTGTAACAAACACGAAAATGGGGTCCGGTAAAAATCAATTAGGCACACTTGTAATTGATTTTTTTGTATATCGTGTACTAAAAAAATACGACAATACCGCATAGGAACAATTTCCACCGTAGCTGCCGCAATTCGCACTTTCCAGAAGAGAGGCAGGCAGAGAAGCAGAGAGAGACTTTGAATTTTGAGTAGAGAGCGGCAAATAACGGATCTGCAAAACAGATAAAGTCAACTTGCAATCGCGGTTAATGGCAATGTTTCTCCAGTATATTCATTAGGAGAACAGTAATTCCATTAGTGGCCGACATGACACCGTAAAAACATCGGGTTCGGGGCAAAATAAACACAACGCTACGTGGCAGCAGTTGAGGGCCAGAATAGTAAAACGGGGATCGAACTCCGGTCCGATACACGCCGGAAGCCTGCGTCGTCTTTCGCCTCAAAACACACAAATTTTTAGTGAAACCAGTGAGTGGGTTCACCGCTGTTCCCGCTCACATCGAATTTTTTCTCCCTCTCTTTTTCCTTCATGTGTTTCTGAAATAAACATGCGGATGGGACGATCGATTAAACATTCATGCCGATTTCAGTGAAATGGGAAAGTCACAAGGCGCAAGTGCGGTGCGAGATCCGATAAAATGCAGCTAGTTTGGTGGCTGTAAAACATGCTCAACAAGAGTCACGTAGACATGACATGAATTTTACATAAGATGCAAGCGTAATTGTATTTTCCCCCTCCCATCCAAAAAAAGTGACTTTTTGCCAGCTGTTCCAAGAAGGTCTAAGAAAACTCCCGACAAGTCTGCCCAGTAACACGTTACAAGAAATGTATACATTTCTAGCGATGGTATACCCTGTGGCGTGTGCATCACGGCGCCATCTTGACAATGGGCTGTGCCAGACCCCCGGAGCTCAAAACTTTTAGTCTGTACGTCAAAATCTAGAACAAGCACTTTGTAATTATTCCGGCCTCTTTTTTGAAAAAGAAATACACCAGTCTTCGGGATATGCAACGGAAAATTCTTCAGACACGACTAGGTGCCTATTTTCAAACTTTACTGATATTTTTTTTCTTTCAAAGTTCGTATGGACTCATGAGTGTAGCGTGTTGGCGAAATATTATTCCGAACAACGTGATGATTAGCGTAAGTTTTTCAAAGTTTTCGAATCGATTTACTTTCCTTTTCAACTGTGAGCTCTGTTACTGACTGATATCACCAATCAATCAACGTCCACCTCAACTTCCTGAAACCGGCGTCGTTCATCTTTGTCAACGCCCGACAAGACAGACACCGTTATCAAGAAAAGTACTCTTTGAGGAGTGTGGACACTGAACTCATGTATTTCTGTCCAGCGTGTTCATGACCGTTAACGTTCATATATATATATATATATATATATATATATATATATATATATATATATATATATATATATATATATATATATATATATATATATATATATATATATTATATATATATATATATATATATGATATATATTTATTTATTTATATTTATATATTTATATATGTATAATATATTTATATATATATATATATATGTGTGTATGTGTGTGATGTATGTGTATATATAAATTTATGACGCGCGCACACACATATATACATATATATACATATATACATATATAGATCAAATACAACACATACATACATACATACATACATATACATACATACATGCATTGATACATACATACAAATATCTATGCAGTTTGATTGTAAAATTCAGAGCTAAGCTTACCAGGTAAAGATTGTTTGTATCATGAATGTGCATTACTCTCCATTCACTTAATGCTCTTAACAGTTGTTTTGTTTCGTTATTTCATTGTTGTTGTTTTGTTTTTTTTGCGCTCCTGTTTTGCTTTGCAATCTTTTGTTCCACGATAACCTGTCTCGCAATCGCCTGCTTCTGTTTTCATCGTCGTAAAAACAGTGTTAACAACCTTGAAGGTCAGGCGACCTGCATCAAATACAGTCAAGCACGGCGCAATGGTTGAGCAAATTCCTTTCCTTTTCCCATCCCATAAATTTTCTCCAGTTCACATGTATCGTTTGACGAACCCTCATTGGACAGCAAACGAACGGCACACTGCGAGGACATCTGCGGGTACTCGCCTGGCGTGGTTATTTTTTATTTAATATCAAATCTACAAATTGAAGTCCTTGTCATTTTGCTGCTCATTTGGCAGAAACGACAGAAGAAATAATCATCAGGGTCACTTTCGACACCAGCTGCGAGTTGTAATATTTGGAGTATTTTCGGCCTATTTACGACTCGTTGATTTTTCTCATTAAATTGTTTAAGAGCTGTATCAACCGAGTCTGAATACTGCTTGTTAATGACCATTGTTCTCGGCAAGAGAATTCCTAGTCCGGACCTGAAATTCAATTTGTCGGGTTGACAAGTTTTTAGTATGTGTCCTTGCCGCGCAGAGTGTTCACAAGTTGCAGATACACATCACAACTCAGTTAGAATGTGTAGCTCAACACGCCATGTCGCCTTGCAACAGGTCACCAAACTCTGGGAAAAATAGCAAGTTTGCCCTTTCTATCCAGACAAAATCTCACAAAGCCAAAAGAACTCACGGTACAAGATCACCTCGCGCTTTTTCAATTGTCCCTTGATTTTGAGCACGCGTACAAGTTGTTCTGCGCTACATGACACAAACAACGCACGTCCAATTTCCATAACCCTAACGAGATGGTCACAGATGTACAAAATTATGACACGTTATTAGAGGAAAGATTGCGTGTTTTGAAATGGAACATATGTATTTGCTTATTACATTTGCATATTTGAATGTCCGGACAATAGGAAATTTTTTCAATGAACAAAACGAAGTATGTAGCTAATTTCATAAAAAAACATTTGAAACACGTAAATTCTGCTACGGTTGCGCGCGCCGCCCACACTCTGAGCGCGACAAATACATGTCAAACAAAATCTTAGGAGGAAAAATTTATCTCTGAAACAGACACTATGAAATTGATTTCACCCACAAAGGCGCTAGAGAGGGTCGTGATACGATTGAATTGATTGACAGCAAACTGGAAATATTGAAAAGTATCTTTTTCTGTGTCTGTTTCTTTTTAAACGGGGAAACACTATCAATCTTATCTGGTTACACACTTTCCTACAGCCATCAGATATCGCTATCCTGAAATTGAGACAGATATTTTTTCGAGTTAAGCCTTCCCCTATTACATTGACGCTACTCAAACAATTTCAACTCTGGATGCATTCATGGAATGAATGCCACTATTGATCGAGGAATGCAGATATGACACCCCCATCATTCCATGGAGACTGATTTCGCTAGCGTCAGGTATTCCCACCTCTCCACGTCATACCCCCGCCTCAGCAGTCCTTCGCCACGCGTTAACACATGGCATTGTCGTCACGAACAAATTCGGGGGGAAAATGCCACAGCACTGGCGATATCAGACCCCATTCAGCAGTAGACGCCGGTCATACCAAGCGACGGATTAAACTTCCCAATCCAAATTAGTCTAGCTGGTCCCTCACCGAATGACCTATCTGTCGGCATCTCTGTTGGTTACGAATCTCTAGTCAATTTTTCCGGTCGTGCTCCCGTTTGAAAGAACCAGCGTCCACGAGACGCCTTGCCGCGACATTTTCCAGTGATTCTGGCTCACATATTGTTTACCGGGATATATATCACACGCGCCAGGTTTCCCGCGCAAACATAGGGTGCTCTGCAGTCCTCTCCTATGATCCATCAAACGTTAAAATTGTCAATATTTCACGACATTTTATTTTTTCTTTTTTAAATATATATAAAACTCTTTTAGGGAATTGGGACGGGGGATGTGCTCTATATACTTCCTAATACATAATCAAACTATCATCTATCTATCTAAGTGCTTATTTTAACCAGTCTCAATTTCAATAACTCTAACCCACAAAAGCCACATAGAAAATGACCACACGTGCATGGCTACGCACTGTAATCAAAATCTGCTAAAAGACGGACATGTAGCCGGCTATCTCCCTCCTTTGAACATATTTTCATTTAACGTGTCCTTTCCCCTCTTGATTTTATTTACCCTTCATTTGGAGTATGCCAAGCTTTGGAGCACTGGAAGGACTTTCCCTGGGCTCGATTCCGTGATCCCTGATCCGGGAATGCACCGCTGCAACTGGGAGAGAAATCTACAGCGAACTGCCGCGCGTTACTTTTTTTTTCTGCGTCCAATTCTCCACGGTATTCTGGGAATGCCATACATCTTTATTTCCGTTGCGAAGTCAAAATGTCGCATGAAACCTACAAGGCGCGAGATCTTGCCGATCAGCGCTTCATTTGGTCTCCCAAGGGTCTGTAAAACGAATGGTTCCCTGGAAGCAACCGACAAGGTTACCCATCTCTCTCTCGATCGAGTTCAGAGAGAAAAAAAGTCAAGCGATAACGATATTACGAAATTGACGATGACTTGGCTAGACTGGAGACGATTCCTGCAAATGTAACAATGAAATTATGAACCGTATAAATTCCGTCTGGGGGAAAGAAAGAGAGAGAGAAAAGCTAATGTGCTGTGTTATACAGTCTTGATGATACAAGCAGCTGATACGACGATATGCTAGCTCCCGACTTCGGCTAAGGGAACAACGTACAATAAATTGAACTGTCCTTCAGGGCTACGCTGGCACGTTCGCTGGGATGTCCATTTCGTGTCAGTGTCACTGTCGTTGGCGTTCCTTTGCAGTAGTCATCTCGATCTTCAGAAATGCCCCAATCAAGTCACTCGGGGCAAATTGTCTTCACAATGTGGGATGATAAAATTACTGCCACGCCGATAATTCACAACACGGTAACTCAGAAAAAACACAGACACTCAGACTTGTACGCATTTCAGATGAAAACCAACGAATAGAGCCATAAAAATATCAGCTACCACCCTAATTTTTCGTCACATAGTATGTATTGTAAAAAGAAAATCAACGAGTGAAACTGTCAAAACATAAGTCATCGCATTGGTTTTCGTCGTGCAGGCAGTGATAGCACAGACATCCGCATTTATCTGTCCTTCTATCTACCTATCTATCTATCTATCTTTTGTCTATCTATCTATCCATCCATCTATCTATCTATCTATCTATCTATTTGTCTGTCTGTCTGTCTGTTTGTCTATTTCCATCTTTAAATGAATTCTCGATTTCTCAATATCGGTGAGGGAAATCCTTTCTGCAGCGTATACGTACGATCACCATGGTAGTTTTGATGAGAAGTGGTGTCGATTGTTTCACTTTCCCTCTGAAATAAGGTAACGCCCTTCCTTTAGTAAGTGAAATACGTAGTGTCTTTTAACAGCCAGCGGAGTGTGCCTATTTTACCAAATCTAATTACCCAAGAGTAATGAGTTACGAGTTTTCAAATTCGCACCGACAATCCACGATTCTGGCTGCCAATTTCATCTCTGCAGCTACTACTTGGCACCTGAGACGCAGTTGGTCCCTTGAAGATAAGGTTTGACATGACAAGTATGATGAGCATGCAAGTCGTACTTCTTCAGTTGACAAATTCGTCTTATTATGATGTGTTTGGGCCTAATGACTAGCAGCTGCGGTATCGCATTGTCTTTCACGCACTTTCGACCCAGGAACTTTAAAAACTCTCTCCTTAGAGATGTGAAGACCTGACATGTAAACAGGAACTCGTAGGAGAAGGTATCCAGGACATCATGGATTCATTCAAGATTGATTGTCTTTGTAGAACTTCTCTCCTTTGTATTCATTAACACATATTTTACTTCGATTAAATAGGACAGGTATGGTGTTTGTTTATGATTACTAAGATTAATGTTAATTGAAAAAACAACAATTCGTTGTTTCTCGTGGAAAGATTCCCACGCCCATGGTTCCACTTAACGAAATGAACATGACATTATTGGTGCAGTAATTGCGTTCCTCAACGATCCCACCCTGTGACAAGTCATGCGTTACGGAGTTGTCACGACGCGTTCATACCCACCTCCTTCCCGCTTTTGTGTCCAGTAGATACACCGAGACCGAATAAGGGTGTGGTACCCTGTTACGTGTATAGGGTCGTACAGTGCGTCCGTCATAAGTACGTGCCCGCTGGGCGTCGCGATGATGAAATGGTCGAGAGAGGGACCAGTCAAGGAGTTTACTAAAATAGGTACATTCTGGTCTGCAGTTTATTCATGCAATCCGCAAAGAATCTCTGATTTCTAAAAGTGTGTAGGATATGCTGAACATTTCCAAAGCGCTGTCGGCACAAAAGAGTCATATTCATCGTTCACGCTGTAAAAAACTTATGGTAGTATCGCAGAATTTCGTTTTCTTTTCCGAATGTCTATCGTCATATTACGGAGTCTGTAGGTCTATCTCTCCATTTTGACCAATTTCCTGAGTTTGTCTTTACTTTGGCTTTAGGCGTCCAGTCATCGTTATGTTTGACCAACAGACATATGTATAACAAACTATAGCTTATACGAATCGTGTTTGATTCGTCGATCAGTGCTAAGACTGCACCGCAGCAAGGATGTCAAATGTCTTACACTGTCACAGAGCAGGATATCATATCTCATGTAATGCCATATCACATCGCGACAAGAAGCGAATCTCCTTTGTGAGCAGTCTCTTGAATTTCAACTTCGAGCGTCTCGTCTTGAGAATCAATATCGCTATAGCAACTTCTCATTTGCTCTTATGGTTCGTTTTTGCGCGACACGCGACATTTCACCGCCACCAGCTTAAAAATGAGAACCTACAAGGCGGACAGTTGGTGTAAATTATGATCATTTTTAGAAGTAGTTTTTTTCTGTGCATTAACTCCATTCCTTGCCGCTGTTCACCAAAACAAAAAATGCCCCAACTGTACACTAACAGTTTGCGTCATTGAATCTTAGACCCCAGCGTCTATGATGGAACACGTTTTTTGTGTGCGGACCGTTTACAAGTCACACATTACAACAAGGAAATACAAGAAGCAGAATTCCTGTTCAACTCATGCACATGAGAAAAAGCGCATTGTTTAATAACGCAAAGTGATCAAATGCATTTGTCTTGAGATTGAATAATACACTATTGGCAAACATAAATCATCTTTTAATTTTTCCCGTAGCGTCTCACATCCTCACACATAATTTACTTGGTTGTCGCGTAGTGCGACGTCTGTCATTTTGTCATAATTATGCTCCATTGTTTGCAGCTGAATAGATTCGGACTTGTGGTTTTTAGTAAATTTGCCCTCGAGTGAGACGTGGGCTGGTATAACGCCGGTAAAAGTGTGAATTGTGATTGCAGTGCATAGTGCATTACAGTGAACGGTAGTGTAGTGTTGTGGAGTGTCTTGTGTCGTTTTGTGTGCTGTTCTGTCGGGTTTGGGCAAATGTGGTCCGGTGAGATATTGCGTACTGGCATTGCAGGTGATGTACCCTACTAGGGCGAGAAAAATTAGCATGAGCACTGTTATGCTTGCTCTGTAGTTTTGGTATGGTGTGTGCGGAGTTTGGAATCCTTACATCACACTTTCTCTTGGCTGAAACTTTTTCCGACATACGGTATTCTCGTGACAAAAAAGCTTGTCACAATAGAATGTATGTTGTGAATACAACAAAACAATAACGTTGTACTGAAATGAACAAATTCTACGTCATCTGGCGTGATGTCATGTCGCATCACTCGATGAATAACGATAGTATTTACCCTGTTTTGTTTTCAGGAAGTCCAAGCCAAATGAGCGTGGGTTTTTTTCATTTAACTAATGCATAAGTACTTAAAATTTCATTACGGTCGGGCAGCGTTGGAAGCCATGCCACTGAACTAATCCTCGGCAAAAAGGGGTTAATTCATCGACGTCCACTCTGCTGTCGCGTTGAAACAAAGTCCTGAGATCATGGCGTCGGCCAACGTCACGTCATGTCACGCAAAGTCGGGTAATGTCACGGATATAGCAAAAAGAGTTGATATCCAAGCTACCATTGGTAACCATGGCAGTGCATTGTCACAGCAATGATAACTGTAGAGGTAGTCCGCTTTTTGTCTGATTTTGGGCAAAATCTTAGTTTTAAGATTGATGACAGGTGCTTTTGGCGTCTGCTTTCCCACTACGCTCACAATAACCTTTCAGATTTGCCTCCACGTATGTTAAGTGATACTCTGTCACTCGCTGCCGGGAACCGTTTTTTCTCGGATGCTTCTTTGATTTTCGAAAATTAACGTAGGGAGTTTTTTCCAGTGAAATCAAATAGCCTATTTACATCAGGCCTGACGCGTTGGCGGCAAATGCGATGCGGCCGGGTGCACTGTGACTCTTATCCTCTCCATGTTGTCACGTTGCTCTGCGATACTGTTGCGCTCCGCGATGAATAGTTCAGTGCGCTAGTGTTTCATCCAATACGCGTTGCACGCCATGTCACGTGACATTGTGAGGAGGAGAAGAGGATACTTCACGTTACACACTGATATCATGTCATATCAATTCGTCAACTGCTGTGTGCTGAGCGGTTCTGAAATGTTGAAGTGCTGTCCTGCTATTTCGCGTATTGTGGTGTTGAGCGATCATGGCCGAACATTTTTGCACATGTCCAAGCAACAAAAGTCTATGAAAACTTATAGGAATCCTAAATTTGGTACCTTTTCCGCGAGCAGCTCCCCCACCACTCACATATACACACATAAGCGCACACACTCAAACATTCCACGTTCAGTCACATTCCCTGCTCTCTCTGAACAGCACCGCCGGCCACGAACATATATCCACCACACTTCTCGCCAAAACCCATCAATTCATCGATCGTTGGATGATGCGATGCGCATCTCTCACAAACGTGGGTCATATCTGTTTCTCTCATCCTATCGGCAAGCCTTTCTAACTTTTCAGCGATGTGAGATAGCAAGGTTCATCGATTAATGGAATGAGCCACGTGACACTTGCGACGTGATGCCCCTTCACAACGGGCGAAATAGAAAGTTTCTCTAAACGACGTTCTCTTGTGCACTCACACGATTTTCAAACGCCATTTTCCTCTCCCTGCATTGCTGGTAGCAAAACATTGAAGGATGGCGAATTCAGAAATATATTGATTTTTCAACCTTTCCCCTTGCACAGTTTCAATAATCTCTTTCCAAGAAAGAATGGAAGTATCTCATGTTTCGCATACCGTTGTGGCCAGCAGTATATTGACAGATAAGAATTAATGGCGTGACGCAATAGATTGTACCATTTATCGGGTTATCTCTAGCTTTGAGAAACTCCTCTTTCTCTTCTAGAATATCGACAGTTTCGTATCTGTATCAGTTTATTTGATAAGGCTTCCGCCTATCTCAATTTCTGAAAATGTCGCCTTCATGCTAACATTTGAATATTTTATCACTCCTTGCGCGTGCATTCCCCGTCAATCGATATGAAAACGCTGTCGTGGCTTGGTTTAAATTCTGCGGCAAGACGCCCTGGCTTCCACGTGCGGTGATTGTTCAAAAAAAATATCGCTCTGCACCGAGCCCGTAAATCTTTCCTACACTTATTTAAGTATGGGTCGTCATATTTCAGTCGATATTTTGTGTTATATCAGGACTCAAAAACATATGCCCCGATCCCTGAGTCGGACATGGTGTTCAATATAGCGATCACGGAGTTAAGTTGATTTCATATTGCAAAAGATAAAGATTCCATGTTCATTGGCTCATACGCTAATTGCTGATTTATTTCTTTGTCTATGATCGTTTCCATTATTTATCGCTTCAGGAGACTACATGTGTGGTCCAATGCTCCGCTATCCATGTCAAGTTTCAATTCAAGATACACTTTTTCCTTGTTCACTGTATCTGCATATGCACCTCTCTCTCTCTCTCTCTCTCTCTCTCTCTCTCTCTCTCTCTCTCTCTCTCTCTCTCTCTCTCTCTCTCTCTCTCTCTCTCTCTCCTCTCTCTCTCTCTCTCTCTCTCTCTCTCTCTCTCTCTCTCTCTCTCTCTCTCTCTCTCTCACATCATCATCCCCCATAGGGAAGAGTAGTGAAATTTGAAACGTCACAAATTACTTCATCTTTAGAATAATACCAGTTTGCTGGTCACATTTGGATCTGTAAGTCACTGAATATTAAACTTTGTGAATGTAAGATGGCGATCTGGAAACGACATACTTCAGTGTTGCCGGACAGTAGCGGATGAGAAAGAGAGCAACAATACAGAATCTTCCCCGATCTCCTTACATTTCAATGAAATTAAAGTATTTGTAATTGGAATGCCTCTTCCACAAATATTATGCTTGGGAATTTATACTATTTTTGTCTCTATCTCTGTCATTCGCGATCAATAAATACTTATAGTTATTTATTTCTTAAAAGAACCAAGTCTGGCTTTGTACTTTATTGTTTATATACTGTTTTATATCATTTTATTAATCGGTCGTTTTAATATCATTTTATACTTTCTATTAATCCACTGTTTATATTATTTCTTGGTTTTTTATACATCATTTTATATTATTTATTAATTGACTGTTTATATATTATTTTATATTATTTTAATTGATTCAATGATAATGTATTTTAATCGGTGGAATAATACAAGACAATATCAGGAAACAATTAGCCATATTAATTAAAGAAGTGAATTGTATCAGAGCATAATAATGTTATGTTGATCATTTGTCTCAGTCTATCCTCGTTCTGTTTATCGGTATTTCCGTCTCTGTCTCTGGGTCTTTCTGTCTCTTTGTCTCTCAGAGTCTGTCTCCATTGCTCTCTCTCTCTCTCTCCCTCTCTCTCTCTCTCTCTCTCCTCTCTCTCTCTCTCTCTCTCTCTCTCTCTCTCTCTCTCTCTCTCTCTCTCTCTCTCTCTCTCTCTCTCTCATCCACCGTAGGGAAGAGTAGTGAAATTTGAAACGTCACAAATTACTTCATCTTTAGAATAATACCAGTTTGCTGGTCACATTTGGATCTGTAAGTCACTGAATATTAAACTTTGTGAATGTAAGATGGCGATCTGGAAACGACATACTTCAGTGTTGCCGGACAGTAGCGGATGAAAAAGAGAGCAACAATACAGAACCTTCCCCGATCTCCTTACATTTCAATGAAATTAAAGTATTTGTAATTGGAATGCCTCTTCCACAAATATTATGCTTGGGAATTTATACTATTTTTGTCTCCATCTCTGTCATTCGTGATCAATAAATACTTATAATCATTTATTTCTTAAAAGAACAAAGTCTTGCTTTGTACTTTATTGTTTATATACTGTTTTATATCATTTTATTAATCGGTCGTTTAAATATCATTTTATACTTTTTATTAATCGACTGTTCAAATTATTATGTTTATATTATTATTTATTAATTGACTGTTTATATATTATTTTATATTATTTTAATTGATTCAATGATAATGTATTTTAATCGGTGGAATAATACAAGACAATATAAGGAAACAATTAGCCATATTAATTAAAGAAGTGAATTGTATTAGAGCATAATAATGTTATGTTGATCATTTGTCTCAGTCTATCTACGTTCTGTTTATCGGTATTTCCGTCTCTGTCTTTGTCTCTCGGTCTTTCTGTCTCTTTGTCTCTCAGAGTCTGTCTGTCTCCATTGCGCTCTCTCTCTCTCTCTCTCTCTCTCTCTCTCTCTCTCTCTCTCTCTCTCTCTCACACACATTATCATCCCCCGTAGGGAGGAGTAGTGAAATTTGAAACGTCACAAATTACTTCATCTTTAGAAAAATACCAGTTTGCTGGTCACCTTTGGATCTGTAACTCACTGAATATTAAACTTTGTGAATGTAAGATGGCGATCTGGAAATGACATACTTCAGTGTTGCCGGACAGTAGCGGATGAAAAAGAGAGCAACAATACAGAACCTTCCCCGATCTCCTTACATTTCAATGAAATTAAAGTATTTGTAATTGGAATGCCTCTTCCACAAATATTATGCTTGGGAATTTATACTATTTTTGTCTCCATCTCTGTCATTCGTGATCAATAAATACTTATAATTATTTATTTCTTAAAAGAACCAAGTCTTGCTTTGTACTTTATTGTTTATATACAGTTTTGTATCATTTTATTAATCGGTCGTTTTAATATCATTTTATTAGTTTTATTTATCGACTGTTTATATTATTTATTGGTTGTTTATATATCATTTTATATTATTTATTAATTGACTGTTTATATATTATTTTATATTATTTTAATTGATTCAATGAAAATGTATTTTAATCGATGGAATACAACATATACAAGACAATAACAAAAACAATTAGCCATATTAATTAAAGAAGTGAAATGTTTTGGAGCACAATAATTTTATCTTCATCATTTGTCTCAGTCTATCCACTTTCTGTTTATGTTTTTCCGTCTGTCTCTCTGTCTTTCTGTGTCTCTCAGACTCTATCTCTATTGCTGTGTCTGTCTGTCTGACAATATCTCTCTCTCACACTCTCTCTCTCTCTCTCTCTCTCTCTCTCTCTCTCTCTCTCTCTCTCTCTCTCTCTCTCTCTCTCTCTCTCTCTCTCTCTCTCTCTCTCTCTCTCTCTCTCTCTCTCTCACACATTATCATCCCCCGTAGGGAGGAGTAGTGAAATTTGAAACGTCACAAATTACTTCATCTTTAGAAAAATACCAGTTTGCTGGTCACCTTTGGATCTGTAACTCACTGAATATTAAACTTTGTGAATGTAAGATGGCGATCTGGAAATGACATACTTCAGTGTTGCCGGACAGTAGCGGATGAAAAAGAGAGCAACAATACAGAACCTTCCCCGAACTCCTTACATTTCAATGAAATTAAATCATTTGTAATTGGAATGCCTCTACCACAAATATTATGCTTCGGAATTTATACTATTTTTGTCTCCATCTCTGTCATTCGTGATCAATAAATACTTATAATCATTTATTTCTTAAAAGAACAAAGTCTTGCTTTGTACTTTATTGTTTATATACTGTTTTATATCATTTTATTAATTGATCGTTTTAATATCATTTTATATTTTTATTAATCCACTGTTTATATTATTTATTGGTTGTTTATATATTATTTATATTATTTGTTATTGACTGCTTATACATATGATCTATTTTATTTTAATTAATTAAATGATAATGTATTTTATTCGATGAAATACAACAAATACAAGAAAATGACAGAAAGTGAGATGTTTTGGAGCATAATAATTTTATCTTGGTCATTTGTCTCAGTCTATTCACTTTCTGTTTATCTGTTTTTCCGTCTCTGTCTCTGTCTTCCGTGCAGTCTGTCTCTCTGTCTCTCAGACTGTCTTTCCATTGCTGTCTGTCTATATCTGTCTGTCTCTCTCGCTGTCTATGAGTCACTTTCTCAGTCTGTCATTGATTCTCTCTCTCTCTCTCTCTCTCTCTCTCTCTCTCTCTCTCTCTCTCTCTCTCTCTCTCTCTGGCGAAAGCAGTGTAAGTTGTATTTAATTACCGATAGCATAGTTTTTCAGAAAACAGTCACCCAGTAAACTCTGAAGTACGCCTTACAGTCGTAGCGCGAACCGTATTGAGTTTTCTCGTCAAGCGAATTCGGTGCATCTTTGCTACGGTCGAAGCGTATGTGAAACGCGTATGTTTTGTATCAACTTAGCCGTGTGCTTCATTTCTCCCACATATGGTAATCCTATGGAATATGCAAAGTATTGAAATCTGACGCCGTTGTTATCAATTTGTGTAGCGTCGACTATTGCCTTCATGTCCTGTTTAATTCGTAATAATAATTATGATTAATCACTCTCTTTGTCTCTGATGGGCCTGTCTCTCTACATTATTGATGGCGGCTTTGTCGCAGTGGCCACCTGGGCGTGTCCGTCGGTGATCTTGTCCTGTACGTATTTGAGAGTATCCCGGTCCAATTATAAAACTTTATTGTGAGTTCTAACAATCGTGTTCCTAAGAAATAACAGCGTGTTCAAAGAGTTTCTAAATGTCACCTCCGCCCCGCAAGCAAACCAACCGTTCTGTGAACAACCCCTTGTACGGATCGCCGGCTTTGGAGTCGGTCAGGTGAAACGCCAGGTAATTATACCCGATTGACCCGGATATTCAAAGGGGGAGTGTTGACTTTGTGTATGAGTTAATGGCTTTTGACCGAACGAGCACGCACCGCCGAAACTCTTGTGATCGTCTGAAGGGACAAATTCTGCAACTGTTGACATTCTCATCGAACTGTTTACTGCGTATACCTACTGTTATGACATCTCCTAATTCAGGTCCTACATGATGAAAGGAATTGCATCAACTTTATTGTGAACGTAAGAATTTAAGAGGGTCATTGATAAGTTCATGAAGGTACGATCATAACACAAACATTTCTTTAATACTTAGAGCTCAAATTCAATGTAGTCACGAAGCTACAATGAAACATCAATTTTCCTAGAATTCAAACGAATACAATCAGCCTCGTATGTATTGTATTTTCATAACTATCTTGGAAATGCATTGCTAAATATTGTGACTCAGAAAAACGAACGCACTAACTTTAGTGTCAAATTTGAGGCACTATGTGACGGAAAGTGCGGTTTATGACGAACAAAGGCAGTGTTTACTTGCGCTTGTGTTGTTTTTTTAATAGTTATTGCGGCAATAGTTAACACACGGGGCAAGGGGTGTTAATCAAACGATTTGAAAGTTTCCACTTTTAGTCCGGGCGTAACTTTATTTTAATAAACGTACTCATACGCTTCGCGTTTTCTCCATCCAGATATAATTGCAGTACAGTGACTATCTTACTGATCATGTCGAAGCTTTGGTGGCTCATACCAAAACGGGCGGTGAATTGAAAGCAGCTAGCAAAGTTCCAGCGACGGACCAGCTTTCAGTGTTTCTAATTCGAAGGTGGAGTTCACCACAAACTCCCGTGGCAGAATAAAAAAAATGGCCCGCCTCTGGGGAAGTTTGATGGATCACGCAATCCGGTCCTTAAACTGCAAGATGGCTGTTTGCAGAGTCGAAATTTGCCATGCTATAGTGGGGCTGATTCATTCATTTTCCCTGACTGCGATAAAGATACATGATGACTTGCAAGGAAAACTGCATCGGCTTGGATGGATTAATCGATTTCATCTGATCCGTGGATGCGCACTGGAAGTGAGCTACTTGCCATGGTGGTAATATTTCAACCGTTTACATGGGTTGAGGTAACTCCATTATCAGGAATAACGAACCAGTCCTGACATTAATCTGACAAAGAAAAAATAAGGCTGAAGACAGGGCTTAATAAATGAATAAATGAACATATTAAATAGCATCAGTGTATAATAAGCAACGATTTCCCCCTCTCTCCCTCATTCTCCTCCTCCCCATCAATTATTGCATTCCAGCATCATCTTTAAAAGATCCTCACCTCAAGCTTGGTCGGCGCCGACGTCATCACTGCTGTCGTCACAGATCAGTACTAAGACAGGCCAGAGGGGGAAAGTAAAACAATCGACACAAACAAAATCTCAAACGAACGAAAGCAGAACTTTCTGCTCACCAGGGCTGACTTTTTTTGCAACGAATGCTATCGACGACGATGCCGACGTGCAAAGATAGCATGACAGAATGGCCATGAGACTGACTAGAGTGACCAAAAACACTGTTTCTAACTAGTAAATGTCTCCTCGGGTATCATCGGTTTGTTATTATTACAACCGCGTCAGATCTAGTTTTTGTGAGAAAAGAGCCATTTCAATTCCAGACGGGCCAATATACACACACGTATTCCCTGTAAAGTAACGTGTATGTCCTGAAGCCAACGTTTAAACAAGATGAAGTGAATATTGGATATTTAGGCATTTGTTTAATATCTGCGTGACTGCACATCTTAATTGTAGACAGCGTTTTCATTTGGGAGTCACGCGTTTTCTCGGTAGTTTCGTCACCTATGGGTCCGCCGAACGGGAGCGACACTTTACAGTGCCAAAAAAACACACCGAAAGGTCGCCTGGGAGTTCTGATATTCCCGATGTGTGCAGAATTGGAAACCCTCCCCGAGGGGTATTGAACATTCATCAATCAAATGTAAATACACCCATGACAGGTTGCAGTTTGTGTCGGGCTTTGCAAAAATCGTTGCCACCTGCGTGGCTGCACGAATGCGGGGCTGTAGAATCCTCTGCTGACCGGAAGCATGCTTTCCCACGAGAAAAAAGACTGAGGACGACCTAAAAGATTAAAATGGCGTAATAGTTCTGTAAAATGTACCATTATGGGCATTTAAACTATTTTCAAACGTCACAGTTGTGGGAGAGGGAAACTCGATCGTTTGGCAAATGTTTGATACCTATAATTGAAAGATATGCCCAGTTTCAGATCGCTTGAAAAATAGTAGTAAAGGGTAAAGAAACTGACAGCCGACAGAAAGATGACAGACACACAGACATACGGCAGACAAACAGAAAGCCGATGGAGAAATGCAATATATAGAACGTAACAAGCCAAGGCTAGACGGAACTCATAAGTGTTGTTTTTGTAAAACTGTTGAACAATAAGGGTCTATAGATGACAAAACTTACCAAAGTGGCCCAGAAATTCAGTTGATTTTGAATGAATGTTACCATCTTCTCGCCATGTACGCATGGCCACTCGTACAGCCGCGATATAGCTACTGACTTTCTTTTCTTGCAGAGTATATTGCAAATTCCGGGCTGATGACTCAGATCCGTGGTACAGAATGAACTTGAAAATAAGTTTTAAGACCAATCGAATTATTTAATACAATAATATTTGGGGCATTACAGAGAGCATTTCACTGTGTAAACGTTTGTCTCCGAAAAATGGCGGGATTCATAAATTTAGAGTAGAATTCATTTTCAGTAATGACAGTTTTGTTCAAATCATTCGAGCAAAACGTTGTCGTAATATAATTGTAATAAAACGAGCGAAATATAAAATGGAAGGGCTCTTTCCCAGAGTCGGCTGGTCCCGTCCCGAGGGAACCATAAAGGGATTTAGAAAATAGAGTACTGAAATCGAGAAAACGGTAACAGTGTCGAGCTTGACACAATTGTCTGTTTTCCTGCGAGCTTGTCGTCTGCACTAATTAGGAAAGATCACCCGGGAAAACAGCTAAACGGCAGCCGTGAATGAGATATTGCGCAGACGACACTTGATAACTATTAACGTGTCATTAGATTGTCTTTAGAAAGTTATGCGAACATAGTTTATCAAAAGCGCCACCAATTATCACAAGTGACAAGTGAGAGACGTCTAATTTAATCTGCCCCGTAAAAATTGGAGATTTAACGAGCCAAATTAAGATGCCGTCTATATCTTGTCTAAAATGCAGTGTTCAGCTTGATTCGATTTAGCCATAAATTTTGGAGCGTTTCGTTCCGCGGAGCTGGCTAGAAATTGATAACGCCATAGATATCTATTTGGGCCTGCGTCAGGACGATGAGTTCGTATAATTGCTCGCAAATTTGTTCGCTATGTCAGGTAATTTATCATGATTTCACACGTTACTAAAGAGCTTGTAATTAATTAAAACACCGGTATCTTCCTACGTTGATTAAAAGACTCATTAGAAAGAGGGCGATCCCACGGGACTGCCTCTATTCTCATCGTGTCCCTCCCCTCTCTGCTGTAATTACAGAAGATCAAACGGACATCGAGCGATGTTCACAATCCACACGGCATAGGTAGCCCTTATTCGCGCCAAAACGTGTTCGTTTTACAGCAACTCATGCGATATAATGAGACACGAAACGGTTTGGGAGTAATTCGCATTTACTGCGCATTCTGAGATGCCATACATCAGACAGTTTAACATGTTCTGTTCGCGGCAGTTAATGTGTTTCCTACAAAAAGACACCGAGTTGCATAGAAAGAGGTCCGAATATCAAATTATTTCGAGACGACAGATTGGCGTCGATTTTCGTTACAGATTTATTTAATTTGAATGCGCGCGATATTTTTTCGGCTGTGTCTCCCTTGTTCACGGCCGAAAAATATCAATTTCTCGCAGTCGTTTTTCTTGACATCTGAGGTATCTTCAAGCAATTTTGCAAAGTCGAAGGTTAATTTGCTGGGTTCAAGCCCGTTCACGATAAATTGTACCGCTACAATGCTTGGTAGTGCGGGGCTCCGCTACAGGCCTAATTGTCAAATTTATAGTCTTTCGGTCGACACCGCTTTTTAAAAAATCCTTTCAACAGCATGTCAATGAAAATTTTCTATCGTAAATTTAACCCTGAATTGTGTGTTTACAATATAATGATTTTACCAGTCTGCTGATCAAAGCCAACATAAATTTGTAGACTGTAAGAGAAACAGCCAGTAATAAAAAAGGAGGAGCTGAACAGACGGTCAGAAATAAAAAGTAATTTTACTATACATTTAAGTTGAAAACAATACGTGTATTAAAATATGTTTAGCGAGTATATTGATATCATCGTTTTAAACATGGTTTTGTCTATGATATTAAATTAAAAGATATCGAATAGTAGAACAATGCAATATTTCATCATATTGATGTACTTACATTGTGCTACCCCAGTTTATCTATACGGACGGACTCTATGAGTACTTTCACTGGGAACGGTGATCGCAAAAACACTGTCGGAATCATCGAACGGACCAAGCTGATGAGATGATTTTATCTTTAGGTGATCATAAAATGCGTTCAACTGGAATCACTTGTTTGATGACGTTTGTGATCGCCAGGCGGATGATTGTGAACAGCTGAATTACCTGGCCCAAATCTGAGTGAGCGATGAAACTTTACTTTCGCATCATCATTGTTTCTCTTGAAGATCATCTATGCCTATGGATGCAGACGCTCGCCGAGGACGAAAATCGAGATCTTCACCCAAGACGGTACGATAAAGGCGGGGAAATGACACTTATCCGGAGCTCTGGCGAGAAAGTGGCGGATAGTTCGTCGGTTACTGTATGCAAAGTGGCATTTTAATAGTTCATGTTTTGTCTGGCAGTTTCTCTGTATTTGCGAACCAGAAAGAGTAACGCAATTGGTGGGATTTGCCTAAAATACCACGAACAATAAAATACCCAATTGACCCGTTGCCTTTCGTGTTAAAGTAAAAAGAATCAGGAGTAACTTTACACTATCGGGTCGAAAATCATGCGGGTTGAATTGAATTGCCTCCAAATCCTGAAATACAAACTACCCGTATACTGTGAAAAACAATGAACGAGTACTGGTGTCTCTCTCTTGCCCTGGCTCTAACATCGAGAGCTGAAGCCAAATTCCCGGTACATTACGAACACCGGTTTCCCACCTGCTACTTTGTTCTCAAAGAAGTGCGCCAAAGTCGTCGTGAGACAACAGACCCCCCCCCCCCCCCACGGTGCAAGCGCCGCCTTTTAGTTCACCGAGTATTGTAAACCGACCTTTTGGATGGCTGACGATGAATTAAATAAATACAGTAGTCGCCGTGTTAATGGAAAAAATGTAGCGTCACGTGACACTTTGATGTTCTTCTTGTGCGTCACTGTCTAACCGTGTCAGTTCAGCTCCAAGTCCAAAATGAACCATGACTTTGCTTAACCATGGTACTGAAAAAGTCTCTTTTTAACTCATGATTAGACTTGATCAGAAAGTTTGTTTTGTCGTCCATATTTATTCGAAAATCTTCTTTAAAATTTCATATTCGAACTGAAAATTTGTGCGCTCTCGATCGATTTCGATATGCACCGGTTTTTGTTTTGAAAATGAAAACGATGGGTTAAGTGCGTCAGTTTTTTGTGGCTTTTTTCACTGTGTGTAAGGATGCAGCGAATTTTTTAGCATCGATTGACAAAAATGGCTGAACGAATGATGATCGTTGATATAAACTGGACAAAACGGGCCCGTGGATGGAATAGTGTGGCACGGCTGTTGATATTTTCTGTCGCACAAATCAGTGATTCGGTTTGCATATGGTGAAACAATGCTGAAATATTAGAAACCTGCGCACCGTCATTAAAACCATAAAAAAAAACATGCGACCATCCCGCAACAATAAATCATTTCAGCTATTAAAATATCAAATTTTATTTTTTGGCAAACGTAAAAAAATACGCGAAAAAACATAAATAATTGGGTTGTCGAAATGCAACGAGTAGAGTAAGACTGTATGATTTCATCAATGTTGTGAAGAAAGCTTTACAATTTTTTTCAATATCCACCTCCCTTTATGTCCGAAATATCAGAAAGCCATGCAAATTTGTGTTTTCTCTGCTTGTGAAACGTAACATCTTTTTGTCCACAAAACTTTTTGGCGGGCATCCAACACCATTTTCAAGATCAAGTGTCGGCAGTGTTGCATCTTCAATGGGCATTTATATCGCGGCATATCGAACTGAATGTGAATGTCGTAAAGAAACATTCTGGTCTCTTGTAAGTTTTCCTCGATTTTTATTAGTGTACTGGTTTTCAGAGGACCAGTCTGAATACAAAACAATGTGAACGATATTAGAAAGCAATTTCTACATTCTGGCGTATGCACCCGCATTCCATACGTTAGACGGCGCTCTCATCATGAGGTCACGTGGCCTGGGCTTCTGTCACCGGTGTTACGGGCAAGCCCTTGCTTTCGGAAGCACTGTCGATTTGTATAATATTATGGTCGTAATAGATTTGTCTCTGCGTTTCTTGACGAGGTGTCAAAACAGACCGTTGAGACGTAACAAAACAGCGGCAGATGTTCTTCTCAATCCGCCGCAGTCTCCGGCCCCCGTCTCCGCGACACCCTGCGATATTCACTTATCCTCCCTTGTTTCGCCGCCGAGCTAATTTCAGATCACTTTCCAATAAACGTTGCGTTTGACATCGGTAACTTTTTTCATGTGGTCAGGGCGGCAGGGCCCAATAATTCAGGTCTGCAGATTTTTTTTCGCGAACTCAGAGACAAGAAATTGGAATCGGATCCAACGGCAGTCAAATCCATACAGTCCCGACGTCATTTATATGTAAATGTGACTTTGGACATCGCGTTTGGCTGCATGCGTTTTATGATAGTTGCCTTGTCGTCTGCTCTCGCATTTCTATTCTCAAATACTCGCTAAAATTTAATATTGACAATTCGGCGAAAAAAAGCAGGGGCAAAGAATTAAAGCAACGATACCATTTTTCGACTTACTATCCATGCGGAAATGCAGTCGGAGAAGAAACAGAATATACAAATTAAACCCGTTGCATTAAAACTGTCCTTTCTTCCCACATCATTTTTGGCTGGCCCTTGGTACGGTCTCTTCAGAGATACTCTTAATGAAAATTAGTATCGTTATAAGTATTTGTTTTGTAGTCACGTCGGCAACCAATGCGGCGCCATAACTATGAATACGAGTATAATTCAGTACTTGTAATGAAATTTGCACCAAATCGTTCTTCATTCATTGACAGTCTTTGTCTAAGCGGCCTGGTGTTTTTCTCTCTCTCTCTCTCTCTCTCTCTCTGGCGGGCTTTTTTAATCAGATGTGCTAGGAAAAAAAATCAACCAAACCAAAAGCTTCTATCGGAGACGAGAATAGTACTGGCAGAAAACTGGACTAGACCCTCAGAAATTGAAATCTGACATGGTCGTCTTTTAATATGACACAAAATATCAGTCAATGTTTAATCAGTAGGCGGGGAATCATTCGCAAATATTTCACATTTAAAACATTTGTGCTGGTCAGATATTGTTACGAGAGTGAGGAATTTGACATGACTGAGCAGTTAGTTCTACATACGATAAAAGCGGCAATAGTATTTCACCTCAAGACGATATCAGAAGAGCTGCGTCTGTGATCTACGAATGTACGACCAAAATTTCAGCCAGCAATTAAAGCTACACACGATTGTAATGAGCGATTAGGGTGCAAAAGGGCACCTTTGGACCAGCACGCGAAAACGAATACAGCATTTCGTAATGTAAGTCATTAATATATCGCGCAATGGACGACATCGGTTGGTACACGGTCATAACCATTGCTTCCAGATTTGTACTTTTGTTTAAGTCTCCAAGTAAAAGCGATGGGCGGGGGAGGTGGGGGAGAAACAAGAACTGGATTTTGTCGTAGCAAATGAATGTCTCCGATCAGTGCGTTGGGAAAGAACATAGCGCCGTACAGGGATATGGTGTCATTTACTCATCGGTATTAAAAAAGTAGTGGCAGTTTTGGTAATGTTTTGGACGAGGCTAATGAGATGACCTGTCAGTATCGATGAAGAATTGGCTGAGAACACTGGTTTGCTCATAAAGCTTGGCGTCGCGTGATATGACTAAACGTCAACTTTGAAAAATGTGTTTGATATTGAAAGTGTAATACATAATGGAGCACATAAAACGGGCCACTACAGCAGGTACCATTGACGCAAGGACAACCCCCCCCCCTCCTTTCCCTCTGAAGATAGTACTGCGCTACATCTTTCGCCGTGCCAGATATAGCAAGGACAACGTTCTCCCAAAACAGCGTTTAAAGCGATGCCATTTGCCGTCCTACAGCTACATTTCAAATCTGCCCAGCCTCCTGTGAGTAGAGCGCGTTTACTTCGAAGGTCGAAGTATTGAAATGAGAAAATAAAAGTTTGAGTTCAGACTCGGATGGGTCGGTGTCAGGCAACCCTTTGCCACCTGTCTAAAGAGTGGTACATGCCAGAGCAAGAAGCAGCTCTGAGTCCCATGTGTCGTGTTTACACTCGCATCGACAGAAAATTGTCGATATGTCCCGTCAATCACAACAGCTCGTCTCGCTCAGAAATTGCCACTAGGCAACATGTATCTTTAAACAAGGCTTTGGGAAACTGATGAGGCGATTCGTATCTCCCCCCCCCCCTCTCCAAAAGCAGATACCCCGACAAACACTCTGAAGGATGAAAACCATCATTGTGTCAAACTTTGGGCTTTTTTCAAAAATATCAGGTCACTGATCTCAGATTTGCTGCTCTGAAGGACAAATTTTGTTCGGCGATTTCGCAAACTCCAGGCAACGGTGTACTTCAAGCCACACAATCTAAATATAACCACCTAATGGTTTTAGTCGCCATTCATTTGCGAACAGAAGTGATGGTATTTTAGTCTAAAACTGTCTAAGTAACTTGCAATTTGCCAATAATAAATCAATGGAGAGCGATCGAGTCTACGTTCTGTCATGAGTCTTCAAGTCGGAACAAATCGCTTTTTATAGGCGTATCAAACCAACATCAGGCGAGGAACTCCTTCAAAATTTATACCACATCGATAAAAATTGAAATTCAAATGATAAAAAATCGAGTCAAATCTCTGCTATTTCTATATCTGCCATACTGTTCCTATCGCTATCATATTTCTTATCATTCCCTGTTTGCAGAACTACACTACAGAGTGTGTGAGCGTCATATCTATATATGTTTATCATTTTTTATTAATGATTTAATTTCGAGCGGTCTGATTACAACTTTAAACTTTTTTCTAGATTTTATTTTCGGGTTATGAACTATGCAAACAAGTTGGAGACGGTGGGAGGGAAAATCTTAAGACAAGGAAGACGCCGTCTTGAGTTTGTCGACTTGGGAACGAAACGTCATTGTTTTTCGATCTGCCTGCACAAATTGTTTAACAGCCCGTCTCTAACCACCCCCTCGACGTAGCAGGCACGTGATGCTAATTGACTCAAAAACCCGGATAAGTTGTAATTAATTTTTAAACTAGATGTAGGGAAAGGCAATCCTAGCTTCATGTCTGCCTACAAGAAACTCAGCGAAGCGTCCATGACATACACAACGATATCACGAAATTCATTTCTCAACGCTCGGCTGCAAATCCCGGATGCACTTCATGACAATTGAATCCATCTTAGCGATTAAGGCTTGTTTTTCTGTCGTCTTTACCTTATTCGTTGATATGTCTATTAAAATTCGTTATTTTGTCTCCTCTGTATGTAAAACAATGTTATCCCTAGTTATTATTAATTTTTAAACGTGCATTGTGATGTTTGTGGGAAGCTCGTCTGTCTTTTCTCCGATGTGAAAATTTAAAATTTGAATTCGATAATTTTGCTTTTTTTCAAGCCTGTCTGTCCCTGGCACAGGATCTCGATCGAGCGATTGACTTCGGTATCAGACCGAAGCTGGTGCCTTGTTTTTTTACCGCAGAACAGTGACGCTAATTAGCTATGTTCGTTTCCAAACGCTCCTTGTCTGTTTTCCGCCCCTTTGGCACGCGAGGGATATCGTTGACACGGAACTTCCTAGAGACGTTCTAGTGAAAGAGAACACCAGGCAGAGGCGATCAATTTCTCCGGTGTCTCTGTTGCGGAAACAAGGGCTACACGCCAACTTTGCTGGCACGATACGTCCGCTCTTGGAGGGTTAAAAAGTAATCTTGAAAATCGACTGGTCAGGTGGAGACTTTGGGTACACAACGGCGCAGATAATAAACTGAATATTCCGCCATATGTCCATCATAAAATATCATATCGTCGGGCTCAATACAAATAATGAGGTTAGAGATTGCAATGCGGGCATATTTTTTTTTCGACTTTAAGGGAAATTATCTATGGAGTCGTTCACCTTACTCAATTCGTATCGTGCCATATTTCGACTCCCGAACTGTATAAGTTCGAGCGCGAGTGACACGGAGGCGTAGAGTCTAAGCCAAGGGATAACTATAGCAGCGGGGGGAGCAGGGCATTGACAACGCAAATCAACTTGTCTTTTGTTGGCGGTAACGAGGCACAAACACGGCTACATAAAACAGGCAGCCCAAAGGTCTGGCACGACGGTTTCGGATATTGTACCCCTCGCTTGTATCTCCATAGGAACACAAAGGGACCGATGTCAAAGGTCATGGCCAGCTCGTGTGCGTGCCAGCGCTGCCTTCTAATCACCACCGAGTCGCATACATTTTTTGAAATGTTTTTTTTTTTTTTTTAAATAAGTTGGCTATATCTTCGAAACAAAAGTACCACCAGAAATCCACGTCTAAGCAATCAAAATTGCCCGGCACAGCGGGAGAGTTAGAAAATTGTCCACGACGTGAAATCACGGAGTTTCGATGTACGGAGTACCAGATGAATTAATGTGGCCATAGGGCGAACACTTATTCTTGCTCGGATTTGCATCACTTATACAACAGACCGAGGAACGGCTACCAAATTGCATTTCTATCCGGGCACGACAAAGGGACTTCTCAATATCAGTGTATATTCTGCGCCTTTTTAAATTTTTAATGGGAGATTTTTTCTCCCCTATGGAAGTTGTGGTTGATTATACAAGGGTTAAGGTTGCTTTTTGAAGTAGCCCCGTATGCATGTGAAGTAAGAAAAGAAGAGATTTTTTCCGCCTAATTATCGCAAATTGTGTTGGCGAAGTGGATTTTGAGTTGTAGCAAAGGTTGACGATGATTGAAAAACCGTGAAAGAGATCCTTTATTGGACATGAAGATATCATTGTGGAGTTATATATCATGTTTAATGTAAATAATACGAGAAGGCGGGAAAAACTACCGATCTCTCTCATTTCTAATCATCCAAATCAGCTCCTTTTCCCGCCACTGAGCTCATAGGCAGCAGGGCATTTTGGCGTGTTATTAGACGAGAAAAACGTCGCCATCTTGATGTAGTTTTGCTCTTTCTCGGTGTAAATATGGACATGAAGGGGGCCTTTCCGTTCAATTCTGGCGTTCGAACTAAAATTACCAGTCGTCTGCAAATGACTGGCCATAGTCTAGTTGCCAGGATGGGAAGGGCGGGAAAGATTGTCGTTTCTCATATGTGACACTCATTATATAGTAAGGTGTACATCAGTGCATGTAGTAGATCTAGCGTCTCGTAATCTATATTGTCCAGGTAATTCGGTGTGAAAAGAAAAACAGGTTCATGTGTCATGATGTGAAATAGCTGGAATTTGGCAAAACAACCTCTGTGAAATGGCATCTGCGTCACATATTGGCGGAGCCACCAGAAATAAAAGTGTGCTTCTGGCTCTAGCGTCTGTTTCTTTCAGTCTGTGTATTTGCCTGTGTCTGTATCTTTCCTCGCTCTCTACACAATGGTTACCTGAGTTTTGTCACATGCTTCCCCAGCACATGATGCACATCAGGCGATCAGTTTCTGTCACCATCAGCGCCCGCCCCGACCTGCCATGCGTGTAGTGAATGCGGAGGTTCAGTCAAAGGCTTGTAAGGAACGGGCGTTAAAAATAGATGAGAATTTGTCAAATTGAAACTAAATACTACAAGGGCGATCCCGTCGCAGTCCCTTCCGACAAGCCAACGACAGCGAGATGCAGTAGGAACAATGCTTCGCCAGCTATCTAAGAGGATTTCAAACTCCTCCAAGTAAGGCTATCATGAACTATTTATTACACCTAGAATGTGTAACGTGAGATTGCGGTAAAATACATATTAACGTTTAACTGATCCCTCTACAATGCGACTTTAATAGTTTTCCCTCTTTCTTTACTGGGGCAAAGATTTTCCTTTCCTTTGTCATGGAGTATGAAGTGTACGGACACAAGGACATGTGCAATCCCAATTGGCAAGTCGATTACTTCGCCAGTCTCGCATATCGTAAAAACATGAAAATTATGATGATGAGTTCGAATTAAAAAAAATTCAGATAGCCATAGATATTTACCGTCCGTCTGTCGTCTGTCATTATCGTAATGGTTGGTGTGGAAAGACCTCTATTTTGGGGCTTTGTTTCCATGGAGATCAAATGTATCCACTTTTCTGAACAGTGAAAGTTGGAAATTAATTATCTTGCATAGATGTGGCGGGTGTTTGAGACTCATGGACGCGTTTCACCAAAATATGAAAAATATATTGAAATTGTTAGAGTTCAGTAGATGGCCCTCGCGGTCTCTGAAGTTTTCTTGTTTGAATTACGGTTTGGTTGTTTGAGTCTTCCATCCTTGCTTTCCTCAGCAATTTAGCGACATTTTAGTGTTGTGTTTGTTTCAGTCTGTTGCTTTCCTCCAATACACGATAGTAAGCATGATCGTTTATCAAACCTTATTAAGACTTTGACATATACACCTTGAGACAGTAATACACGTATTTTCCTTTCCATGTCGGCTCGTATGTCAATTAACTTTAATTATTGTTCATTTTTTGCAAAAGACGTTTTTCCTTCAGTTTGGTCAAAGTATGGAAGCTGACACAAAGAGGACGATTATTTGTATCTGCCATGAAGGCTTATGGGATGATATGACACATATACACGCACACACGTGTATGTATGGATGGGTGGATGCATGCATGCATGCATGTATGGATGGGTGGATGCATGCATGCATGCGCCTATTTGGAAGATTATGACACATGTATGTATGTATGTATGTATGTATATATGTATGTATGTATGTATGTATGTATGTATGTATGTATGTATGAATCGAACACTGGTATTTCGCTCTTTCATAGCTAAAATGTATTATAACACGTTCACTACAATTTCATTAAACCGATGCGGGGAATATTATTGTCTTTGGTTAAGCCATACGTGTATCACATCGCACTTGAAGTCAAACATCTAAGAATAGACTAAAAATTTGGGCTAATATTTTCGGTGAAAATAAATCGCGTCATTTCCACTTACGCACATTCATTTTGAGGAACGCATTAAATTTCTCGTCTATTTTGACGATAAAGAACCAATTATAATTTAATAAGATATCATTAATTCATCGGTTACGTTGACGGCACATGTTTTGAGATTTTCAGCCCTCTGAGCAGGGCCTGGTCTTGGCTTTGGTTGGTAAGACGAATAACCCTTCTGATTCTTATCGCGTGTAGGAAAGTGTACAAAACAGCAAACTCGCTGCGGTTGCCGCCGTATCTGTCGCTGTTATTTTATTTATGATAAGCGTGCCCCTGTGACATATCCAGCTTGTTTGTCTTTGCGACCCGTACTTCAGTGAGTACGGCTTTACAGTCACCACTTGGGATTCGTCCAACTTTGAGAAGGTACATCAAAGGTCTTCAGACATGACACTTCGCAGTAGAGAGACACTCGGATCCATCATTGTTGAGAGAAAGAATTTTTTTTCACGATGAAAATTACCGATTTGGTACACCAACGCCCAGACAGATGGCACGAGTTTGAAAATAAATGGTTCTTATTTGGCATTCGCTGTTTTTAGCTCGCAGCTTCAAAGAGATCGTTTCTCGGGGCATCGGATTTTTTTATTGTTCCAACGGAGATTTCAAATCATTCTTCATTAGCGACAAGGTCTCTCACAACAGATAGCACAATGCGGCTGACACGAAAGCTGGTACTGAAAGTGTCGGCGATAAACAGTTTGTACTTGCAATCTAAGACGTGCGGGGACGAGCCTACGCTCGGATTTTTACAGGATATCATCCGATCGGATCGGATCGGATCGACACAGCGATTCTCCTGCCGCTGTTCCCACCGGCGACGCGTCGATCGTTGCAAATGTATGCAAAAACACACAAATCGAAAATTCAGATTCAACTTCTGAAAGCAGTGGCACGTTGGCCTTCCCGTGTAACCAGACTTCCTAGCTTGAATGGTCGTTTTACCCCATGGACGAAGTAAAGGAAAACGACTGGCACAGTTATCATTTTAAACTAATAAGAAAACAGGGTGAAAAAAGCTTGCATTAATCTTTATTAAACATAATATCACTTTCCCTTTATTTTTTAAAAAAATACAGCTCGTTGAAACAAAAAGATGTATTTGAAATCTTGCTTATTTCAATATGACCCATTTTATTTCTTTGCAAATCGGGTCAGTGTAAGTCTTTGATTTTTATACTGTAGTGTAGAATTCTGAGATTGGTCGATAATGAAGCATCGATTACATCGCTTCGATACCAGACTGCCACTCATAAATCTAACAAAAATTAACATCTTGTTTATTTTTAATCAATTAGGACACATCGATACGCTACACAAAACAGTCCCCTTTGTCAAAAAATAAGTTTTTAGATAAACAATTAGGATCTTTATAAGATGGCTTTTTCTTATTTGTTTTGAAAAATATAACGGTAGATCTTTATGGTGTTTTTTTTTGTCTATGGGAATATGGCGATATCATAGAACGTCTACAAAAACAACTTGCGTTCTGTACTATCGCCCTCGTTGTATTTTCGTATAACCAGGCGTGTAAAGCTAACCTTGATTAGATTCCTCTGCCCGAGTTTTCTGTTTCATTGGAAACGGGCGTTATATGTGAAGAGTGCATGGAATAGTTTGCGAAGATTCCCCATTTCTTGATTTTCAAAGCTGATGACACTCTGCGCTCATACAACGCGTTTAGTTGCCACTGCTAAAACTCGGTGAATATTGCATTGAAAGAAACTTAAGGACTAGCAAGCGAGGCTTACTTTTCGTCAGTCTGTCTCCTCACTTTCAAAAAACTGGTATCCTGATTAACTTCGCTGCCTCGTGATATTCTGTCAGCATGAAAATTTAAATTGTTTAATGTAGAAAAAAGAATAACAGCAGTATTGTCATGTTTCAGAGAAAAACGCAATGTCAGTCAAAGTCCGATAAAAAACCTCTATTACTATCTTCTGAGATTTTTTCAAAAAAACATAATTTTGTAGTAATCTGTGATAAAAATTCATGTCGTCACATACTGAGCTTCTCCCCTTTCATTTGCTTGTCTTTAAAAAACAAAAAATAATTAACACTATTACTTTTCTCAGTTCAGGTTTAAAAACAACAGATCGATACTGTAATCAATTTGGCAGAAAGTTAGCTTGGCGCCATACATTACTTTAATTGCCGGCCACGGTACTTGAGAGGTCGCAATACTTTACAAATTAAATGTGGATGATCAAACAGAGACCACACTGAGTTAAAAACAAACCCAACCTGACCAAATCGATCCTAACCGAACCAAACTGATATTCTCACAAGATTGCAACCCAGGTATCATATTTTTAATGACAAAACAAATAATTTGTAAACAGGATCGATTTCATTTGTAAAATTTTTAAGGATAGGTATTTCTAATTTACACAATATTCTTATTATAGAATTTTACGTTTTCAATACATTGTTATGCATGTGTATATATGAGATGTCTGTCGTAAAAAATCGTGTATGTATATGTACAGATATGCATACTTCGCATGTACACACATACATTGAGAAGTTTTAGATATAATGGTAAAATAATGTATTGTAATGAGAGGAACAATAAGCATGATATATATTGAGAGAGAGAGAGAGAGAGAGAGAGAGAGAGAGAGAGAGAGAGAGAGAGAGAGAGAGAGAGAGAGAGAGAGAGAGAGAGAGACAGACAGACAGACAGAGAGAGAGACAGAGACAGAGAGACAGAGAGACAGAGAGAGACAGAGAGAACAGAGAGACAGAGACAGAGAGAGAGAGAGAGAGAGAGAGAGAGAGAGAGAGAGATTGCAAAACTAACAAACACATCTGCATAAATGCATACATGCGCATTCGTACATGCACACAACATATATGCAGACAGAATGACAGACATATAGACAGACAGACATTTGTTTTTCAGCAGTGTTCCAACCGTTGAACTGAGCTAACAAAAGACACCAAGTCAACAGGAAACCACAGTTGACTGTAGGAGTTAATGTCAAGTAAACGTAAAAAGCGCCTCGAAATCGAAAGACTTAAACTTTTGCTCAGACTGTCTGTAACATAACTTCAACCCATTCCCTTTCGAACCCGAGAATAAAATCAGGGGTCAAAGCGCAAATATTGGTACTAGAGATAATAAAATCATCCAATATTTCCCGACATCTAAAATTCAAAATGGCCGCCATCACTGTGTTCACTTTGTGGGAGAAATTTTCGATTTTCAAACAAATAAAGTGTTGGAAACATTATTTACTCCATGAGCTTCAAAATGAGCCTGACATGTCGTAAACCAAAAAGTACTGTAAAACTTTGTGAGTCCGATTATCTGTCCCTCAGGTGGGTTTTACCTTAAAGTCTTTCTTTAAAACACAACGGCCTTTTTGCGAATGTCGTGAGAGACCTTCAGGGACAAATAGTCACTCATGCTGTTACTTCTTCATGGCAGTGTATGTATACATAAATACATCCTTGCCGAGGGCGGGGAGATAACGCCCAGAAATAACAGGCGAGATGTCAGTACGCATGAGGGACGGACATAGTTTCTCGGAACAAACAAACAACGTGGAATGCGAAGATCTCAAATGGTCACTCTCAAACGCATGGACAGACACTTGAAATGAAGGAGCGCATTTGAAATTTCCTAGCTCGCAAAATATCCTATAGTAGATATTACTGCAAAGTAACGACTTAAGAATATTCAATCATTTTATACGTGCATACATCTGCCATTGTATACATGTATCCATCTACCACACATAAATTTAATATGCATATATATGGACATTCATCTATTCATAGAGCTATGCATACATATATCTATGCGGACAGACCGACAGACGTGCATACATAGAAAATAATTATACATACATTCATATATAAATAAATATATATATATATATATATATATATATATATATATATATATATATATATATATATATATATATATATATATATATATATATATATACATACATACACACAATCGACACAATTTGGATTAGTGTGTGCCGGTGTGAAAAAAACATTGGCCGGGAGTTTCTCTTATCATGGAAAGGTTTAATGATGTTTAATCTCGCCGATATGGCGATGCTAAACTGACGAACTATGGGAAGGGACGCTTTAGTCATTTTTTAGTTATTCTAATAGCAGGGCAGTGACCCAAAACACCGTCTCTGAATCCCTGCCTCTGATTTCTGACTCCCATGCATTATGACGCTGACAAGAAGCTTACAAAGATAAAGGAGTGTCTTGGCTGAACCTCGTGTCGATTTCATGCATGGATGACAGAATTCTTACCCTGAGATCAAGAGTGTAATCCCAAGATTATAGAGAGAGAATTTAAACTTAATCATGCCTCAACCCCGGATTAAGTCATGATCGAGCGGGTAGAGGGGGACCCTCTTCTATCGAAGTAGTTTCCCCCTCCTCTTCCAGTTATTCTGGTCTTTGCTTATCCAAGACACGTGAACCATGGCGCTCTTCGGTATATTCGAAGAGAGAAGATTTCCTAGCGTACAGAAGTCAAACATAATTGAGTAGAATTGGAGTTCAAAGCCTTTCCCCAACAGAAAGCGGCGTTCCCATTTTTCATTTTGTTCGTAATTACGAGTGCATTGTTACAAAGTACGGACCGACCTCGTTCGCTGTCACAAACAACAATTACAACTTTCTGCTGGCCAGTATCCGCTGCATCGGAATACCATATATGATTTTCGACAGATATTTTCTTCAACATTTACTCTGAATTTTCCCTGTGCTGACTGTAACATCTGTCGGACCACAGTTTACTGCAAGCGAAATGTAAAATATAATCATCGTGGCTACAGCAAGAAAATGCCTAAAACGATACCATAACAAATTGATAGAGAAGGTTTTGAACATGTTTATGTAAACAACATGGGATTTGAACTGTTCGTTCGGCTAAAAGTTTAATATATTTGTTCTAAAACCGTTATATACTTCAACGCACACCAAAAATGAAAATCTTTCAGTACCAGTGGTAGATGGAATAACAGAAAATATAAGATCCTGTTTTCAATACCATCGAATATTCAAAGTTTTCAAAATAAAAATATCGTTCTCAAAATGTATAGAAAACACGCGTGCTTTAAACAATACGGTGCCAACATTCAATCGACGATGAATAAATCAATACTTTCTCCAAATCTGTCGTTTCTTCCATTTAAATGTACACTGGTCAAGGACCCGAACGACGGATGTTCACTGACCTTGACTCTATAGTCTACCAAAACTGATCCAATGCTAATCTGAGTTTCTCAAGTCATTCACGCGGTTCGTTTTCAATTCTATGGAGTCCTTTAAAAGTCTTTCTCAACTCTTTCTGTATGGCTGCACTACTCTGTTATAATATACGTGGTTGTTTCTCTGACCAGTTTACTGCAAATTGGTGCAATAAAGATGATATAATTTATTTTTTGAAACGCGAAATGACAACATTTTTGTCACATTCATCGTCTAGTTTGAGTCCTAGGTGGAATTTTCCGACCTAAAATACGGATCCGAAAAGTGTTGCCTTTTGTCCTGGTGGTCTTGAAACGCGAGGAAATTCATCCAAACATCACGTGACTTTCTCGGGTGAGAACTTGCTAGAGCGTCCGGGAGGCAATGGACTTTGTTTTGAGACCAACAGGTGTGTTAGTAACGGCAATGAAAGTTCCGTGAATCGCTGTCGGGTACTACCGATTACTAGTCCCCTTTGTATTTTAAAAAATGTTGGTTCTTTGTGCTACTGCTTGCACCAAATTTCCCCGGTTTGTCTGTGTGCTAATCTTGCTCGTATTAAAAATGTAAAACTACCATTGTTGAATCAAGAAATTCATTTCGAACTTTTGTTGCACAATACTTTGAATCGTATCCACTTTTGTTTGCAAATGTGACCTTTCACTCCGTCGATTTAACGAAGGTTGACATCCATCACAGCGATCGGGAACGGGTGCAGTCTTCATAAATTACTTGTGTTTCTACGGGGACTAAACCTGTCGATGCAAGATTGAAATCCATTGTCATCTCCTCTGTGAAAAATGTTTTTTAAAAAGTCGGCAGTGGAGTGGCTCCACCCATCGTGCTAGGTCTTTACCGCCAGAGAAGCCTTTAAAAAACACGACAGAGATTTAAGATAGTTGACAGATCTAAACGGAAGGAAGAAAAGCGCGGATTATAGGCTGCCTTCATGGAGGACTTACCAAATGGGTGCCATATCTTCTTTGAAAAATGACGCTGATAAAAATTGCCGGCAAAATTGGCATATCAAAACCCTTCTCCAAACTGAAGTAGAAAGCGCAATGCCTTAATGGCCAACTAGGAATGTCGTAATACCTGGGGTATATAATTGTATCCGACCGTTTTCATACTCTAATATGCTGTGATTAAGCGGTCAGGAGAAATTACTTATTCGCATTTGGGGTCCAGCCGTTCGATTTCTCTCATGTTATTGTCATGACACGGTTGCTCCTCGGCCCCTCTATACAAAGGAATTCGCTTATCATTTCCGTCCGTGGACGAGGCTGCCACTTTTCAACTTTTCATTGCAAGGTCCGACTCTGGTGATCGCGTTATTTTTGAGCGACGACAAACCGGGACACTTTTGTCTGAAAAGTCAGCATTTATCGGGGTATGAGAAGAAGAAAAAAAACTGAACAGGAGCGCAATTGATGGTTTGCTATGCCGCTTAACAGTTATTCTCCCCCCGGGGAAGCAACTTATACCGTTCGACGGTACAGCTCTGTGTTACTTAAGCCTAAGAGGTTTTTGCTTGAGATGTGATTTTTGGCAATTTTTAAACGAAAATTGCCAGGCTTTTGGCGCCAGCGAGCTTCTCTATAATTTATAATAATTTCTAGCGATGGGATGCAGCGTGCGCCAGGGCCTTGGGCATTTTTAGGCAAGAGCTTGCTGAATGATAGTTTTGGCATTACCCCGAAGTTAGCCGCATTGTATTCGCCAGCATTGTGCTGGGGCTACTAGCTTCTTTGAAAGAAAAAAAGAAGAAAAGGCAGATAGAGGCCGCAAAAGTTCCACTAGCAAAATTGTCCTACTGTTATCTCAATTTTCTTAATAAATTTGGTAAGGCAAACTAATTGGTTCAATTGAATTTGCGGGTAAAAGCGCCCTAATTAGGCGCAGTGGCGAATCACCGCTACGCTTCCCAGTCCGCTGGAGTGAAATTTTCCACCAACTTAGGAGCAGACGTAGTCTCTATTTCACAAAATGGTTTTAAATTAACCCCACAATGAGTTCAGTCGGGACTTGTTATTATCTTGTAGCCTATCTTCGCTGACAATTTTCTCCGGAGCGAAGATACCATGTTAGAAATGAGATTTTGTATCAGACAGAGAATTACTGGAGGGAAGACCTAGGGTAGCAACAAACCACCAGACTGGCGCCAAGGCACCAGTTCGACCGACATAGGCACAAAGCGGTGGCGGGATTTGGATGTGATATGTCGTCTGCGGGCAAAAATTTAGGTAAATGAAGGTGTACATTTAAAAAAGGGGGAGAGAGAGAGCGAGGCAGTGAAATTCTTTGACGGCTAAACATGAACGCTAATTGAGCCGCAATATGAAGAACAAATTACGAAACTACCGAAAAATGATGGAAATTGGTGTTGGCTGCCGGTTGCTTCAGACAGTATCGATATCAGAGAAAATCACCACGTCACCTCGTTGGTAAAAATGAAACATTATGACAGAAAAAGTTGGGGATTATGGAGATCAACTTAAATCCTAGGTTCAAGTACTTCGCCCATTTTGCGCTGCAGTTTGTGACAGAAACATATCTACAATTGTATATCGCAGAGTGCTTTTAGAACAAATTGCAGATAATGGGGGCGGTTTTGAGTCCTTGTTGGTTAATTCGACCCCCTTTTTCCGACTTAAATAATGTTACGAGTTTGATATGGTTGTTTAGAAGCGACAGTCTTCGACAGAGTGAAGTTTACTTCTTACGATATGACATGTTCTCATTATCATTGTATAGTATCGAACTCAGTATCGGTGGGGGTTATTGCTTTCGCGTGAGGATAACAGTTGACAATCGTGATTCAAGTCTGATCTACTCTCTTATTCCTTATCAATCATTACTGTTCCGGTATTCTGATAACGATTTTTTTTCTTTCTTGACTAATGATGGCTACTGTGGTCAGAATTTGATTATATTCACATTATGACCCCATCAAGACTCTTTCTCCGTTAAATCTCTAGCTCCTGACTGATGACCGGCCCTCATTTTTTCATCTTAAAAGTATTAAGAACTAAACAAATTGGAAACCTTCATCGAATGTTTTATCATGAGGTAGCCTGTATACTTCAAAAACAAGTTAGATTACTAGTGTATCCCCACCCAAAAACAATAAAAGAAGCAGCAAAAGATGATTAAACATTGTGCAAACATTGTGTACATTTTGGTACCGGGTCTGAATCACAAAGAAAATATGGTCCTGTGCATGTATAATTATGACAAATGAATGAAAACAGGTTAAAAGTAATGAAACAGCATACGATACAAATAGAGAGGCCCTCTTATCATTTATATTGAGTTATCAGAACATCTGTTAAAACAAGATGGAAAGTCGCCAAACGGAGTGTGGTTTCACGAAAAAAAGGGAAAGTGTCGCCTGCCGATCGAAAAGAAAAACAAACTTGTTTTACACTACTCCTGTAAATTGTACGTGATAAAAAATCACCAGATAAGATAATTACAGGACAGTCCGATGAACACGTCCATTTCACAGTCGAGTCTCTTCTTCACAAAAAGTATTCCCACTCTAGAGATTTCATTCGGAATTTACATTAAAATTTCACTTTAATTAACAAAAAGGCATCGTATTCGGATTCGTGTTGATCCACGACGTCTGCTACCAAAATCTCGTATCCAAGGCGTCATGATTTCGGTAAAAACCTTGTACTGTTCCCGCTCTCCCTTTCTTTCGATCATTTCACTGTACATGTTTTTTTCTCTTGTTAAATGTTACTATATTGTAGGTAATTATGGACTGCATTTAGGCGCCATTCTTCGAGTGCAATTTCCAAGTGACTAGCTCGCCCTGGCCAACTGAACCAACCAAGCGCTTAAAAGACGCCCCGCCCTCCCGATCCCGCACTATGCCTCGGTCTCGTACCCACATTTCAATCAAGCTTGCTGCGGGCACACACGAGACAAGGAAAAAAGTGCCACCGCTGAAATCAAAGTATGGTAAACGCCGCCGTATTTTATGTCGCAAAAGACACGCTTCAGACCGGATAGATATATTCCCTCAAAATTGTGAAAAGCGGACCGTTCTCCCAAAACCCTATAGGCGTGAAATGTGTTCCTCCTGTTCTGCCTTTCTCGACTACAAAACTGACGAAAATTTGAAGTCAGTCGGATCCAATAAATTCGGATCGGATATCGACGTGCTCCGATCATGAATAATTTTCTTTCTCCCGGCTTTTCGAATGAAAATGAGGGATCCTATAGATGAGGGAAATATCGCACACAATGTGTGACAGTATCGCTTCGCTTCGGTTCTGCAGCGACATGGCTCACATGAAAAATCGCAAAAGAATAAAACCTCCATTGCGTCGACCAGACTATCAAACCGAGCCCCTTTCCTTTTCAATTGAAATGTTGAGAGACGAATACGAAATTTACATTGCAGTAATTATTAAAACATGAATTAATAATTGTGATTTCATCGCTAAGTCAGATAGTGCAACAAAAACCAGCACACATCAAAAGACTAACTGAGAGACTTTTCAAAAATTTGTTATTCTCTCTGAGCGAGAAAATCACGTGAATTTTGGCACAAAATGTCAAGTACACAAAAAAATCTTGTCAAACGACACGACTTGAAAAGCAATACCGATTAGGCTTAACACAAACTATCCTTCACAATGCAAAGCGATATGTTTGTCTAGGAATGCCTTCAATTTTCATTTTGCTTACATCTGTCACACTTGTATTCCGTTCTTAGCACCGGTAGATTTCGCTGGGGTCGGAAGTCAGCCCGGTGTAAATTTCATAAGTTGATTCCTGTATACGGCCTCCATTATGATATCGACATTACCGCCACAAAGAAAGAGCGAAATGTACACAAGGAGAGCCCTGGAAATATTAATAAATATTATCAGCGTTAATTTACTGCGCCAATGACATTCAAAGCACACGTGTCAGTTTCTTTTGTCGGTTTCTGACGGATGTCGACAAATGTGTGAATTCACGATCCCTAAACGGAGTGTGACTGTGGTGCATTTCGACGGTTCCGTCTGTTTGTGACAGCCCTGGCGATATGTCTGCAGCTATCTGCAGTGAAAATCTGTCGTTGCATTTCTGCTTCTCGTCGCTCAGTTTCATTTTGTGGTCATGCAAGCCCATTCGAATTCGATAAGTTTCCTTTCCTTCTGTTTCTATATTACTATCTTCTTTTGTGTGTGCGCCTGTCAACCGATTACCTCTCATTAGGAAAGTCGTCTCTCAGAATCAAGTTCGACCTCTCAGTGTCCATACAAAAAAATGAAAATTTCCATCAATAGAATTCCTAGAACGTTTACAGCCATAATGCGTGATAAGAGCGCTCGACGAGCGAAACTTGAAAAGCGTCCCTCTTTTACTGGTACTTAATAATGCCATTCTCCCGCCCTTCACACTGAAATCGTCTAGCCTTCATCACCGTTCTCAATACTACAACGATCGAGGGGATTAAGTCCCAATTCCGTTCCGGCGGCCGGGGTCTTCAACAATCGCAACAAAAAGCGTTTACTTCTAAGCCGCAGACTTTGCCGCTAATTCGCAGAACTGAATAAGGATCGGAGTTGCGTGGCGGTAATGACCTTGACTAAATATTGAGAGAGAGAGAGAGAGAGAGAGAGAGAGAGAGAGAGAGAGAGAGAGAGAGAGAGAGAGAGAGAGAGAGAGAGAGAGAGAGAGAGAGAGTGAGAGAGTGAGAGAGAGAGGGGGAGAGGGGGAGAGAGGAGGGAGAGAGAGAGAGGCATTTTTAAAACCTCTGAAATAATTGTATTATATGTATGCCTAGAGTGTACAAAATGTCTACATCTACACCTTATTGCATTATGTTTTTGCCGTATGCCTAAGTAAAAGTTGTTTCTACATTCAAAATCCAATTGAGTGGAGGAAAAAACATAATAATAAGCCATATGTCGCAGCATCTCTCTCTCTCTCTCTCTCTCTCTCTCTCTCTCTCTCTCTCTCTCTCTCTCTCTCTCTCTGATTTTGCGGTCGTTCATAATCATATAATGTCAAGACTAAATTGACGGCAAATTGGGCCGATTATTGAAACCTGTTATCTCGCATTTTCCTATTCCGCCAGGTTATCGCATTTTTTACCCGCCAAGTTCAAAATAATTTCCGCCCGGAGATAAAATATGCCCATTTTCTAACAACAATGACCAACGCTGATTCCCGAGCTAAAACATCGTTGGTTGAAGTTACCGACGACAATTGTGGCGAGGAAGGGTAATCTTAAAATCAAAGACTGTGTATTCTTTACCGTATCCGATCTTTTTGACAACTGAATTTCATAAAGGCAAATGTCTCCTTTTCCTTGCGGTCACGCTCTACTTAAAACATCCTTTATCACTCGCCGATAGTTTCCTTTCATTCTTCGTTTAGCAAAAAGAAGAAACCGACACTTGGAATGGCGCAGAGACTAGATCACTCTTTGAGACTGTACTACGAAGATTATACAAGTATTGATGGACAAATTTCTTTTCATTTTTTCACTTTCGTACAGTTGATATTTTCTTAAGTCAAGATAGATATAATGAGATGGACATGGCAGCATTAAAACTTGGCGGGCAGGCTGAATTCTGAACAAGAACAGATAAACCTTGCTTTGTACTTTATCCTTTATCCCACTTAAAACGATTTCGAGTTCTTGTCTGGGTCTGTCATACCCTTTTACGACAATGACGGAACGCCGACTCTCGGATTTCAGCACTACTCCTTTTAGGGGGTCGGGTGAGATGAGGGGGGTGCTATTAGTCCACAGACGATAATGTGCAGTAGTAATGTGGAAACGGATCGAGAAGAAGTCGAGGTTTCAAGACAAATCAATAGTAGGAAGAGACGCTGGTCCGACACCTGTACCGTCATTCTTTGTACCCTGTTATTGAGGGTGACGTGGAAAAGCGAGCAATTTACTGCAAACTGCCGGCTGATGCAACAAGGAAAGTCTCGCTTTAGCTGAGGGTCGCAGATTTATTGAGAAAATGAATTTTTAGTGTTTTTAACAGCCAGATGGGAAGGAAACTGATTCTCAAAGTAAGGTAGAAAAAAATTTGCGGACAGGGAAACCGTGGCTGAGATAACGGTTTGACACACACAAGCACACACACACACATTCTCTCTCTCTCCCTCTCGCTCTCTCTCTCTCTCTCTCTCTCTCTCTCTCTCTCTCTCTCTGTTTGTCGACTGTGGTTATCAGTTTGCGTCTCGCAAGGAAGATACTTCCTTTACACTTTTACTCCCCTTACACTATCTTTCAAAATTTGCGACGAAATTTATCTATCCTTCGAGTTACTTCGAAATTCTGGTTTCTCAGGGTGCCGAATCTTGATGTCACACCACAATTTATCATTTGCAGACCATCGTGATATTCTATTGCGCGAATTCACTTTACGCCAACAGGATTCGTTTTTCATTTCGACATCAGATAGTTGATTTGAAGTGTCCTCTGGTCAAAATCTGCTCCTGGTTTTGCGGCAGGGGAGGCGGAGAAGAAAGAGAAGTATACGACCGCGAAGTGCGCCAGACGCTTGGTCCTATTATAAGTCTCTCTCTCTCTCTCTCTCTCTCTCTCTCTCTCTCTCTCTCTCGTGTACAACAAATTTGTGTACAGATGAGAGAAAATAGAAAGGGATTTCACGGTCCACAAGACAAACAAAGTCCGTTGCAGCAGACGGTCAATCGAAATCGTCGTCTGTAATACTACCAATCACACATGACAAAACGTGATCTTTAATCATCTGAAAAGACGGTGTGTGTTACAGCCGTTCGGTAAGAGGAGATGTAGACAGAATATCCGAGTCCAGAGTCTATTACATTTCGTCGCCTGGACTCGGTCCTTTGGGGGTTTAACTAGACTTAAGAAAGAAAAACGGCTACATGTTCACTCTCCGCTGTAACACTGTGGCTGCCTCCATGCCTTTGCTCAGCGTCGGAATTGTGTTCAAGATCGCCGAATCACATCTCTCAAAAAATAGCGTGACTGTCCAACTTTGATTCGGAAATCATTTCTTTGCTGTGTAAATGATATGCACCATATTCAATGATCTGGAGCTTACATGAAAACACGAAAACGCACGGTGTGCTGTTACATTGCCGGGAGAATTACTATTTTTTGTGACTAGCAATCGGTATGTTTATTTTCGCGTTTCAATTTGCACTCTGCTGCTTCTGGTTTTTGTTACAATTAATCAGACTCAATTTCTGCCATATCGGACGGTCGATGGCTGACATGGAACGGTCAGCGGTAGTAACCATCAGATCAATCCTTTCAATATTTGGAAAATATTATATGAAAAAAGTATAATACATTTCAATAGAAAATCTAGCGCACTCAATGTTTGATTACGTTGCACTAAAGGCCGACAAGCCAAGGTTATCTATAAACAATGAGCGTCTCGCTGATGTTACTGTTTATAATGATGATGTTGAAATGATGGTGATCATTATAGTGATGATGAAAATGATGCTGATGATGATGATGATGATGATGATGATGATGATGATGATATGATGACGAAGACGATGATGATGATGATGATGATGATGATGATGATGATGATGATGATGATGATAATGACGACGACGATGATGATGATCATAATGATGATAATGGTGAGGATAATTATGATGATAGTTGTGGTGGTAGTGGTAGTGGTGGTGGTGGTGATGATGATGATGATGATGATGATGATGATGATGATGATGATGATGATGATAGCGATGATGACAATGATGGTGGGGATGTTTAAAATGGAGTTGATTAAACATAATGTGCAGCTGTCAAATGCTCACATCATCAACGATATTGTATCGGCAGTGATGTCAAGACAATGAGGAGGTGGAATAAAAAAAAAGAGAATCAAAATGACCATAGCAACATCAGTAAAGCCCTTCCGTTGGCAGTGTACATGGGATTATATATGTTCAACCATAGACCCTCGAGAAAGGGTCTATGGTTCAATATTACAATGACATCGCTTCACACATATTTCATAATGCGGACTGAAAGCTACCTAAAAATTGAAATCTACATAAATGCTATTTGTTCATTCGTTACACGTATTTGGGAATTGGTCAAGCCCAAATACCAAATAACAAACAAACTCCCAAATGCAGACATCATTTTAACCGCCTCTTTACAGATGGAAACATCCCTTTCAAGTGTGTCTGTTCCTCCCACGATCACTTTTTACAAAGTTCTTATTTCGTCAAGAAGCTAGCCTCAAGCTGGACTCGGGACTTTTCAAAGTTACTTGCTAGCTCTCCCCTCTTATAGAAAGGAAACCTGTCTCTGGTCCGATTAAAGTAGGAATAAAAAGGGCAAAACATGTCCAATTATAGATAATTACTTCAAAGCAGTGTATTGTATAGAATGTATTTCTTGAAGGTCCTGAGCTAACCGCCACTTATACCCCGCTTGGTTCAGTTATACTTCCCCAGGAACCATCTAACGAATCTCCATGGACTTGTTGTTAGGAGTATCATTCTCGAGGACTACGTATCTCGTCCCCGAGGCGAAGATACCGACCATCTCCTTATGGAACTCAACTTTTTTTAAGTTCAGTTTTCAATAAGCTGGTGATGTTTATTGTCTTGAAAGCGGAATGGAATACAATTGTCACGAGGTGACTTGTTTTCGGAACTGAACCGTGAGTCTCCACTGGCGCACGCGGAGAGGGTCGTTTCAAGTTGCTCGGCAAATGGCCATCTAGCATTACCAGAGCCCTGCATTAGTCACGAACCCTCAGTCAATAATGAGGAAATTTGGCACGGATTGGACAGCGTGTCACCGGTTCGAGGATAGCGCCTGGAGACAGCGGCCCTGTCGACTTTGAAAAGTTCGGGGGATGCGGGGCAGAAAAGTATTGGAAGATACAGCGAAGAAGATTCGGCGATTAATCAAACTGTCATTTCATCTCAAGTGAGCCTGGCTGGACAGCAAGATAAGCATCGAGGGAACATCCATCTATACCCCATCAATGCTACCCGGCAACTTTCACTTCGAATCACATGGCCACTAATTCTTGACTAAAGTACACTTCCAGCAATGCTGACAATAATTAAGAAATCTACGAAGAGATGGGGCGACGCTACGGGCCCCGCCGACAAGAAAACTCCATGAGATTACAAAACAAGCACCGAAAAATAAAAAGTTAAATGAATGAGGGAATGCTGGGAAGGTTGGGAGAGAAAACCCAACTCAATGCGTAGGTCGATGAAGATCGTGAGTTTTGATGCATCTGTCACGGGAGAAAGATTCACAGGTGGTCCCGTTATCTCGCTGCGATTGCAACCGAGTCTCCTGCAGCCCTGAATATTTCATGACACTGTGGTTTACACTGGCAAACAAACGATCAAGGGATAGACAGTTCGTACCCTCCCTTAATAGCACTCGGGCCCGATTGCTCCCGTAATGTAAATCCGAAGCTGTCTCCAAGAGCAGTCTTAATCCGTACCATTTTTCTTATTGAGCTATACGGTAACACTTAGGGTACTGATTGGGGAAGAGATAAAGGATGGATGGCGTTATTCCGGTGTTCCATTCTGAAATGTAACTGATATCTGAATGTCTGACATAGAGTTTTTATTATGGTCTGCTATTAAGGACAATTATTTTAAAGGTGATTTGTATGATACTAAAGTGCTCTTGTGTGTTTGGTTAATACCTCTTGTACCAAGTCATTTTTTTCCTGAACAATCATAAAATATCACCGCTTTGACTCCCCAGACGAACTATGATATTTGTGCGTGCCATTAGTGTCAGTTTGAGGGGAGAAATCTTTGGAATTTATGGGGATGCGTACCAATGGGCTTCATTGAAGTTGCTCTCTCTCTCTCTCTCTCTCTCTCTCTCTCTCTCTCTCTCTCTCTCTCTCTCTCTCTCTCTCTCTCTCTCTCTCTCTCTCTCTCTCTCTCTTGCTCGACGGGTCCCAATCTTGGGTCACGCTTGCCGAGGTGGAGCGAGACTCTCTGAAGATTTGCATTATAGATTCCATGTCCAACACATCGAGGGCGTATATACACAGAGTAAAATGAAAATCGTTGGCATAATCAGGTGGAATAAAGTAGAAATCAGAAGATATTTTCTGAGAACACACGATCGATGCTGATTCATTCTCTTGTCTTGCATATAACTAAAATCATTTTACCTTGCTTCTTCACAACTATGTTTAATTTGAAATGAAAACGCGTATTTAAACAAAAAACGACTTGAACACGCACGCGAATTGCAGGTTTTTGTTATTGTTCGGTTTTTTCCCTATACTTCCTGCGTCGGGCACAATTGCCAGCACATTTGCGCTTTTTAAGTATACACATGTCATGGAGGGCGCGGAGATGTGTAGGGCGCTCCGGGGCTGAAATTTATCTATGAAATAAAATGTTCCCCTTGTATGCCCGGCGTCGAAATTCGCGAAAAAGAAAACCTGTCTATGTGAAACCTGGCTCTCAAGTAAGATCCGTGCGAATCAGCCCCTGTCGTTTACGAACAAAGAGTACGACAGATAATGCGATGGTTTCACCAGCCTGATTTTGACACCGACGCCGATATATTTGCGGCGTGCGCCGCTATTAAACGAAAAAGATTTGGGAAGGCATTTGGATCGTGTCGAGTGATGGTCCTACTCTTCAAGGACTTTTACCCCATACTGCCCCAAGGCGTGGGCGACTAGCCAAGCGATCGCTAAACGGCTCTGACTGCACTAGCAATCCGCATTGAGAAACACAGCTTCATTTGATGGTACTTCTGGCCAAATGTCTTATTCTTCTTTCACTCCATCTTCGCTTTCTCCGAAAAAGAGAGAAATATTTGAACGGGGATGGTTCCTCCTAGATTTAATGTACCAGTGTAGGAACAGAGATCGCAATAACGTCTCGTTAGCTCCCCTCCCTGCCCCTCATTCCCCACCCCTCCGCCATCAAACCAGGCCAGGAATGATTATATGTACGGACACTACGGAGTTGCTCGTCCCATGCATCAATGTTGACGGTCTTTATCGATTATTTATCAGTCTGAGAGTGGAGTCACCACATCCAGTCGATGGGAAAAACATACGTAAGATCAGTTAGAAGTAAAACGAACCGGCACCACCGACAGATCGGGGCAGAAGACGCGATGACGTTTCAAGTCGCCTCTAGACCGAAACGTAATCACAATGGACGCAAACACACGTGAACCACCAATATTATTAGAAAAGGCTTAATCTGCAATTTCCTTGGAGTTTGTCAGGACCAGCATCCTGCAATTTTCAAAATCCATTCTATGGTATTCATTAGGCAGAGGGGGAAAAAGACCGGTTTTTCATCAAATTCCTGTCCACTGCACGAAGGTTCTCTGTTTGTCTATTCCGTGAAGACCATCAATTGAATATCTACCGTCTCCTTCTCGTTCCTATAATCTTTTTTTCCTTTGTTTCCTGCGCTCTTCCCGGCCAAATTCATCACCTGCTCGTCTTCGCACAGCTGTCGACGAAATTTAAGATAATTTGGTACCAAAATCCCCACGTAAATAAACATATATTTTCTTCTCATGTTTTCAAGCAGGGGCGGTCATTCTCTCCAGTAAAAAAAATAAAAATAAATACCAGACGATAAACAGAAGATAGACGGTCAGGAATTATTGTTTTGTGTACAGTGTGTGTTTTGTTTTATTGTTGTTCATGGCCCGTTGTGGCTACCCTCGCACCAATAATCACTCACAAGTCCGCTCCTGACAAATTGATGTGACCTTTACAGAGAGTGTGTTATCGGCAGCGAGTTGAACAAGTCCTTTCATTCGTGCAAGTAACGTTACATGATCATCTATGTCTTGGAAAAAACAACCGTGCGAGACGACGGTTATTTTTCATTACCAGTGGGCCCAGAAATGTCACAAAAGTTGACAAGGCGAACTTTTACTGATAAAAGCCACTTTTGTATCGCTAGATTATTAAATATTAATCGGAAAATGTTGGAAAACGAAGAGATAAAAGAACTGATCAAAATTGAAGAAATGTGATTCATTATAAAAAGAAGCGCTGTTATCGATATGTGCCTGTATGTTGTTTTTCAAACTGACTAAAACACGCCTTCTTTTGTTTTTGTTTAACTGTAAAGTCGATCTGCAGAAATCAACAGCGTTTCTGTGCACAGGGTCGAGAGTGAAAAGACCTATTTGGGAGTTTAGGTAAACGTCTTAGACCCTGACAAGCATTAAAAAATCCAGCGCAGATTTCAATATGATGAAAATAAAGCAATTACGAAGCTACCTACTTAAGCCGGTGAAAGAGACTTCTGATCTTCGCTGCCGTCCATCGCCTTCGTCTCATCCTAGTCCTCAGCTAACCCCGTCATTTAAAGGGGAGGGAAAAAACGTGTAAAATATATTTCGACCATATAAGTGGTCCGTTTATCCATTTTGTTACCAAGTAGGTGGGCTCAATTCTCGGCTGCAGCTGTTGAAAGAGGGCTGCAACGGCACTTCAATGGGTTAATTTCAGCACGAGTGTTTTTTTCGGAGGGGCAGAATCGGCGAAGAGGGGATTAAGTTGGGTAGACAACAAGTTAAGAAAACAAAGTATTCGGTAAGCTTATTGAAAGCAGTCGCCCAGCTAGATGGAAAGCGGCGTCTACGCGTATTGTATTTGCTCGTCTCCAGTGATGGGTGCCGACACTGTGCTGAGGGGTAAATGGTAGCAGAAAAACGGAGCACTATTGTGGAAATGTGGCTACAGCCAAATGGAATGTGGTCGTAGGGTGGAGAGAAAGTACGCCCTACACACCGGATTAGAGAAACAGAAAGGGGCGCTGTGTGTCTGGACAGTGGTGGGCCCGACCACAAAAGTAAACGCTTTTATTCAACAACAAATCTTACCTTAGGAAATTGAATGGGCGAAAAGTGGTAGACGCAGAAATAATTACCGGTTACAAGACAGATTTTTATACTATCAACGACTCTGTTGTTATATGTTACAAAGTATCTGGGCGAGAAAAGAGCCTCGTTCAAAAAAACTTGACTTCAAATCGTCTGTGGTATGTCCACCAGATAGAAATGTCTTCGGAACAGAGCACAACTTCGCTAAGCTCAAACCTGATAAGTCACCGGGCGTGCTATTCATGAGAAAAGTACGTTTCCGAGATCACAACGGTTGCTAACGATATTGCACGCGCATGCACACACGTGCCCAAACACACCTCCCCCGATCGATGCCATCATATACACATTCATTAGTTAAACGGCACAAACGATATTAACATAGTTTGTAAGACACGATTTGCAACCGTTAAATAAAGTCTATGTTTGTTTATTTGTCTGCAGATGTTATCGAAATTTCAATCGATTTGGTTGGGAAAAAGTTTGTTATATATAGACTTGTGGTCTTAACTTATGATAGTTCGTGGGTCAATTTCTTGTTATGTCAGCATTGGTGCACTGAGCAAGCAGACTTTTCCAAGATCTAAGATTATTTCGGAAGACAGTGATCAAGACGAAAGCGAAGAAATATGTCAACGAAACAGTGACACTGGTCGTGGCAGAGATGCACTCGCTAAGAAGGCACATTTCTTGTATGTGTCACATACATGTCAGTTCGCGCGCCAATTTTTAATGAAAGAAACATTCATGCCATGTGGTACACCCGAGAGTCAGTAAGGGGGGGGGGGGCTAAATGTGTCTGGGTGACCCAGTCTTTGACAGGGCCAATCTGGATAATTGCAAACTCTTTTGCGAAGTCCATTACAGGGATGGAGTTAACATCGGTGTACGGGACATGATCGACTTTTCCGGGAGAGCTTTCTCAATCCCTTCAATTCGCACGGTAAGCCGTATAAGGATCAGGTATAAGACCCGGGACAATAATTCATCCCCGCTGAACGACGGGGCTGCCCGAGAACAAGCGTTCAACTCCTATCGGCATTCTTCTACGCACTCGCAGCGAGACAAATGTAAAACAACGGTAGAGAGTTACTCTGTCTGCCGACAGCCAAAACTTAGCCCAGTCTCATCCCGCTGACAGTCAAGCAAAGAGGCAGAGATTTTGTCGAATTACACGGTAGAGTCATTCAGGCGATGGTTTTGACAGAGATGATCGCTCAGCGTCTTTCCTTGGAATTTTCCCTGGGGTTGCGACACCGGAATCAGAAAAAAAACCTTCAAACACAGAAGCATCGAACGTCGGAAAATGTTCAGAAAGAGCCCCATATATTAAAATTCGGCACAGGCGCTCACACCAAAATGAGTGAATCACCTTGGCGCACTCTTTCAATCACATCGCTCTTTCAAAACAGAGCTTTCACCTAGACTATCACACAATATTACCAAATTTCCATTCACAAATTGCTTGCTTGTTTGTTGTTTAGCTCCCTTAGAAGCGGAAGCCTTGATTACAAACTACTGTCGTGTCACGTGGCATGTAAATACCCACAATTTTGAAATTAGACGTAGAAAAGGATGCAAGTTGCTTTAGTGGGTCACTGCTGGCAGCCGTTTCGCAAATCTTGGTTATTATTTCACCGCCCTTAAAATTTACACCTTTCGTCACGATTTTTCTTTTACTCTTGGAATTTTCTTTTCCCGAGACATACTCTGGTTCATTCTCGTACGATGACGTCATTGGTAACGCTTTGCATCATTGCTGTCGTATTTCTCTTTTTTGAAAGAGCAGGACTTTCATCGCCTTCTTGGCGATTGCTGAATGCAACTTGGCATAATAAACCGGTGACTTGAGGATTCATGTCACAGAGAATGAAGACTCGCGGCAAAAAGTATTAAGAAGTCCAGCGCCATGCAACAAAACAAAATGTATCAAAGCGTCACCATGGAAACGTACGCACCGGCTTCTATTCGAGGTTGACCTTAGCGACAGAACGTATGTTCAAACGCCATTTAGTATATGAAAGCGTGGAATTGCTTCACGTGAAAAATATGATATGAAAATAAGGGGGCTGTCAGTGAGAAGACAGGGGCACTCGAGTTAGGCGCCAGACGACCAGAGCGTCAGCTCTATCAACAATGTCGATATAACGAACTCGCAGCACGCCTGTCACAGCCATACCGTGCCAACTCCGCGAAGCACTCGGGGACCCCTGGCTCTCACGTCTTAATCTAGCCTGCCCCAGATATGCACTCTCGCTCATCGTTCTTTATGAATAAAAGTTACTAACGATGTGCGATATTGTTACATTATGTGGAATCCCTCATCATGAAAGATTCACAGTCAATAATTTGTTAGATTGTGTCTTGTGTATTTACGTATGTACGTGTTAGTGGGTGAGATTTTTAGGGGCTATTTGTTTATTCAACAATTTGATATTAAAAAGATCAGGCGCTTCGCGGAAAATTTAACGGCACCGAGTCAGACCATTGGTGTTAAGGTCAGAGGGGAAATGTCACAAAATGCCAACGTTGTCATGTATCGGGTATTAGATAATCAATCACTATTAATTAAATGTTACGTTTATCCCCACACGCAATGCGTACAGACACTGGCGGATGGACTCAGCGACAGTAAAATTAAGAGACATTAATTCTAACCTCCATGCCGACGCACCATTTCTGTTCTTCTAATAATCACTGGCGGACGTATTAATTTATATTAATAGCATATTTTTGCTTGTACGTTTGAGAGAAGAAAAAGGCATTAATATTTCATAAACTTGACGGGGCTAATTAACCCGTGCATGTTAAATTTTGTGATTTTGTTTTTCTACGAGCCTTTTCGCGCCACGTTGGATAGAATAGATTTTGTCGGTCGCAATAAATACGGTCGTCCAGGCAGCGCGCGAAAATGGCACTGAACGAATAAGCGATGCAGGCATGCAGTCAGGGTGTCTTTTACCTGGTTCCTTTTCACGAAGGGTTATCTTTGTCAACAATAGAAGCACGTCAATCATTTCCTCAATATGATTTTCACATTTCGCTTTCCTATCGAAACAGCTCAAAGGTTTGGAGTCGTTGGCGCCACAGCCGTGAAATGCGTCCATTTATCCATCGTCAGACAGCTTTTGGCCCCTAAACTTACTCTCTGCGTTTTTCTTTCACTACAATGCGACGGTCTTTTCAAGACATGTGGACGCAGACAAAAAACAGGATTTTTTCCCACTTTTTCTTTTAAACGTGTGAAAAATATTTCGGAAAAAAGCCTCGGAGTTGTTGTAGTGCTGAGGAGCCATCGGCAATATTCACAGTGAAACACCGCCTGTTTTAGGGGCCACCCATGACTCCTCTTCGTTAAGCTGCAGTGTTCTACATTATCCGAAATCACGTAGTTCGAGCGAGTTTCCTGTAACGTTTTAGCCCCAAAGAAAAACGTCTTCATTTGCGGATCCTAGCGCCCACTGTATGTAACTCAACTAACTAGAAAAAACTGTCAAGCTCACAACAAAGGAACCATGTTTTGTGTGTGTGTACAAAATTGATAATAAATAGTTTAAGGTGAGTTATTGAAAGCGAGGTGACAATATTATCCCACCTGCTTAACGATGCAAGAGAGGAAAGAATCATAGCGTCTGTCGAGACATACACCAACCAATCTGCCAAACTGTTGTCAATTCAACTGGGACTGCGCTATCTTCTCGCAGTTCTTCTAGATACATTTATTTGAAAACCAAACAAGCGGGAATTCTAGATACTTCGGGGTCATGACATTGATTAAATGTTGGAATACAAATTTTGTCGTAATTATTACCTAAACCCCGCCTCTCGATTCGAATTCTTTAGTTGGCGGAATGCCCTCTCGCCGACTGTACACGGGATAAGACAAAATTGAATATCTGCAAATACAAGCCTGGGTTTATCTAATCGTAGGGACTCGTCCTTTCATCGTGCTGTAAACCCGATTTATCAAATTTCTCTTGACAAATTGTGAACCAGTATCGTCACCCAAACTGACAGAAGAGGGGACGCCATATTGAATATTTACCCACCGTTCAGGCGGCTCCCACTTAGCCACCCCGTTACCGTCTCGCCTTGGGTGGCATCACTTCTCGCCACGCCCTCCCCCAAGGAGTCGTTAAAAAACGCGAACAATTAACACGAGAGGCGCAGTGCCACGTATTTCGATATCCCCGAACAAATGACACCATGTCGAAGGGAAGTTGGCGCCTATAATGCATCGAGGGTAGAGACACATCTGTCAAACATACTTTTTTGTTGAAAAGATGGAATAATTTTGCAATATTTCCATGATTTTAGATTCAAAGGGCAGAAACTGTCAACTAATCATAGGAGTCCGATTTGATTATCTTCAAATAAAGTTGAAAGTTTTCATAATTCAACGTCTGAGGAACAATGACAGCAGAACAAGACAAACTGAGAAAAGTCTATGCATCAAAGAGATAAGGCCCAACGTGGCGTTTCTTAAACACACTCGGGGGGTGCCGCGAAATTACACAACCACAGCGAAGGTCGAAACGATCTTGGCGGGAAGGTCGCTTTCAAGCTGCGAACGGGCGGAAGATTTACAGCCCAGCGACCGAACCTGGAATATTAAAGTTGTGCCGAGTCCCCTTTGTCGTATTTAACAGACCCTCAGAGATAATCGTACATATTTTATATGCGAAGAAGGTGAAAATGTCAATCACTTAGGGATCGGGACGAAGAGCGACGCTTGATGAACATGCTTGGCCTCGGGTAAAAGGTCATATTATACGTAAAAAATAATAAACTTAACAGATCCGCTTCGGTGTTCCTTTTCCTTTTCCTTTTCATTCACTTCGATTTTTTATGCGACGACTATACAACTCTACTGTTTATCAAAATTTGTTTTGCTCTGAGTTTGACGTATTGTTTGATTCAATCGCACTGAAAGCCAGCGATTTCGACGGGTTGACGGCAAAGATCTCGAGTCAAATCTTAAAGGGCCGTTTAATAATAAGGGTATAGCGTTTGACGAGAATTAAGTAATTTTGTTCCACATATCAACAACAGTGTCCCGGTCACTCCGAGCTCCCTGCAGGATGATGAAATAACCCGTGTGTGGCTTGTCAGCGTAGTTTGTATATGTGTGGCGCGCATAGCTGTAGTTTGTCACTTAATTCGGGTCCGGACCAGAATTCAAGCGTGAACAAATGCGATGCATGTTACACACATGCACAAAGCATTGGCAAGCTATACACAGGTTATTTCAACATGTCACGTGAACTATACCATGGAAACGACCCGTGGTTGATGCATTGAAAGGATATGTAAATTACCGCCAAAGTTCCAGTTAGTGGGCCTTAAATTTGGTGATGTGCTTCTAGAAAAAAATTGTTTTACGTCAGAAATGAGATATCTGTAAAGACGGTGGCAGAGACGACTTTTGTGTTTACTTTTGATGGCTGGAAGGACTCAGAGCCGTTTTGAGATTTGATAAGTTTTTAAACAACAAGGGTTGCAGATACAGCTTACAGGAACAAGACCGTACACGTGAATACAAAATTGATAACAGAGAACTATCTTGATCTTCGACATTCTCTGTAATAACAGATACTATAAGTTAGCTGGTTAATTCGCGGATTGAATGGGAAACCCATATTCACGGATAAGAAACATATCTCCTATAATAGAGTATAATTTCAAATCGCTTAAATCATTATTTGCCATAAGATATGGTTGACGGTCACTTATAAGGCTTGCAACATCCGAACTCAGATAAAAAAATAATTATTATAATAATAATGCCATCATGAAAGGGAAAAATAATTCATAAGGATTAATGTACACTGGGTAGATGAAAACCGCAGTTTACGTATTTCCATCAATTCTTTCTGATGATAGACTTGAGTTTGTCGTGGTGTGTTTGATACGCCGAGATTGCAGTGCGATTAGGTGACGTAGCAGACTACAGAGCTAAGTACAGCGTGTCAACACCCCCCCCCCCCGTGGCAGTTCCTAGGAGTGTATCAAAACGTCTGGACCACATATGTTCTTGAAAGTTGAAGTTCAGGGTGCTGATGGACGGCAATGACGGTGTGGTGGGGAATCTGTGGCGATAGATACGTTAAAGGACACAATCTTTCTACCCTGTATAGCTGGCGAATGCTACTTTTCATGAAATAAAATGACGACATACACTGAGAGAGACCAGAGTTTTGTTCAGGGGGTTTGAAGTTCACGACATCTTTCATACTCGAATCGACGTTTGATGACAAAAGCAATAAATCAGCCTCCTCTTTTTGCGCAGTTTTAGCTTTTGTCTGTCTGAATTTTAATATCTTGTCGATGCCGAATTACTTCTGGTTGATGTCTTTTTTGTAAATAATGCACTACGCGTGCTCCATAACGCAAATGACATCTTAGCGGTAGGCAGCGCAGGTCGGGACCCTACAAAGGTGATAGCGAGAGGAACGTGTGGGAGGCTTTATTTCTGTGCTAATATTTATATTTTGCGCTCCCGTCGTAATCTCTTCTCTCTTTCATCCGAATAAGCCTCGCGGTTTGAATTTTCAGGAGACTCAAAACGGTGAAATACCAGGTTTTATGTGACTCGAACAATCCTGGATTCTTGGTCATACTATGTTTTCATGTGTTCGCCGACTGGAATGTCGACTAAGTCTGGGTGATTTTTTTACGTAGCAAAATTTTTACTCCTAAGACGAAACTACCAGTGACTTTTGAAAATTAGACAGCAACATGTTAGTAAATTCGGTGACATGACATTCGAGTAAAATTATCGTTCGTCCTCAATTGTTCATATAGGAGTCCAGCGTTGTCCTATCATGTGATCCAATTACAGCCATGCAGCTATTTACCCAGTGCAGAATTTTTTGTCAAATAATTTCTAGCGCAGAAACTATGCCTCCCAATCGTTTACAGAATCTATCATCCTTAAAAATTAGTAGGTCAGTAAAAGAAAAAATTACGGTTCGAATTCTAAAAATAACTTCAGTGCGTATAAAGGATAATGAAAGTATTTATGAAGCTTTCTTTTCCTTTTCAGTTATGACGCGTTCCATGAGAGGCGTCGTTGCATCGCACAACTGTTCACATTTTGCCGTTTGAATCAAATATCGGGACAAGACCAATCGAATATGACGGTAAAACAAAACATGAACTGTTTGCTGTGAGAAGACTACCGTGACCTTTGCGGAGGTTGTGTGGTTGACTGAAATCTGAAGTATCCAAGTCTGCAGTCCCATTTTCTTTTTCCGTTTTTGTAAAAACTGCAAATTTCAATCTCAAATAACTGCATTTTGGTGTTCCAAATCTGAATTTTTCCTAACAGTAACGGTAGTTTTATTTATTAAAGTCTGCCGCAATCATAAATAAAAAATAGTGTCGAGGAAGATGAGTGCTAAATGTAGTTTCCCGCCTTGTGGAAGCACATTCTCTGTACGTGATTCAGTGTTGTCGTTCGGTAGTCTGCTCAAAATTCTTGATTTGTCCGCCAAAAACCGCCGAAAGACCAGTTGGTCCACAATGCAACGACGATCTCTAGTGAGGCTGAAGTTCGGAAAAATGTTATCGGATCTCCTACACGCATTCACTCGAAGTAATCGAAGTTCGAGAATATCTTATCGATCTTGACGTCAGGTATACGTATACAGTCAAATGTGTTAGCATCGTCTTGTTTTTAGATAATGTACTGTTTTGATCTATGCTAAAGCGTTGTGACCGCTGTGTATGTTTACGACTGGATTCCCGGACTATCGCAGGTGAGTCGTTTGGTGACATGTTTCACAAGCGGAGTAGTTCGCGCCAATTTGTCGCCTTTTACAACAAAAGACAACTTATGTCAATATGGCATAACAGAAAGAATACCCTTTAAAATAGTTCTGGGTGATCAATTTATGCCGGAATATAATTCTGGGGAAGTGGTCGGAAATATTGCATTGTCTGTATTTTTTGGAGACGGCCAAAATAAATGACACAATAAAGTCGTGCCAGAAAAAAGAAAACCCAGTCAATTCTCAAATTGGAATTCGAAGGAGAAATTACCTGACCCCTACAAGTATGATGTGTGCTCTAAGTACGGCCACCTAGATCGACGACACAACCTCAAATTATATTTGTTAGGTTAGGCCTAATATCATTTTCTTCGCAACATACGGTAAGTTGCGTATACCTGCAACCACAGACGAGGAGAAACACCTTGTCTGTGCTGCAACTTGGCAGGTAACGTCAATCACAAATGAGAAAAGAAATCCGAGTGAGCGATTATTTTGTGATTTTAGGAAGGAAAATAAAAACAAAAATAACGACAGAGAAAATTCCAAATGCAGATAAATTGCTTCTCTTTAAGGTTTATTTGTAAGACCATGGTGAACGAATATATTCTGTGCTATTTGTGGGGTCAGAGTTCATGCAATTTAAAAAAAAAAACTTGGGATCGACTTCACTTACTTCCAAATTTGTCGCAATGCATTGTGACGGCAACAAAAACGCTAATTTGTAGAAGCCTTTGTTACTGTCATTATTTGTTCTCCTAATTGTTCACCGGGAAAACAATGACGAAGAATTTCTATCATCCATCCGGCAAATATCATCGGAAAACCGACAAAATGGAAAGGAAAATAACAAATGCAGGACAAGTGACAGCAAGGGGACTACTCGAGGTCAGGGGTCAATCCCCGCCTTTGCACCTGTTTTAGCAAGTTTTTTTGGTGGGACTTATTACATGCAACCCTGGGAGGAAAACCCTCTGATAAAATCGGTTGAAACACCGTAAAGGCTCCCGACTAATTAAGTGTATGTGAAAGTGGTCGTTTTTCATGTTATGGTGTCTTTATGCAGACGTTCTTCGGCTGTGCTTAACCGGGTATTTCCTGGATAGCGAGCCGTCAAAATTTATGGATCAGTCTGGGCAACAATGTGCGGCATGGGATGGCCAAGGTACATAATTCAATGTAAAATGTCCCCACGCTTCTCTTCGGGTCGAACCTGCTGTCTCCTATGGTAATTAGTTGTATCGTGCGCTGTGATCACCGACGAGTTTGGTAAATGGAAAAGGCAGCCAGCACTACGTCATTGTGTAAACAAAACTGTCGTGCACTTGATTTACACCTACCGTTTTACGGCAGCACTAATTTCGCATTCTTGGCACGAGACTCGTCGAGACTGGGGCGATAGCGTTGCGCAACTTATAATTTCGCCGTATTCAATTTCTGCTCAGGAAAAATAAAACAACAAAGATGGCGTCATCTGATGAAATGCACTGACCTGGGTCCATCGACTTGGCACTGCTACTCAGGGTTTATGTTCACGATACCGTGGAAACAGCAACAATGTACCGTTTTCAACCCGTACACAAGACGGCAACTTCATTTCACTCCCCCCAAAAAGGTTAAACCAACAACTAATACCGATTCTGTTGAAAAACAAAGAAATCGCGTGATGTGTTGTTACCTTTGTACATTGTAGAAACATGATATCATCCACAATACTCACGATATAGTCCCTGAAATTCGCGGTGACCTATTTATGATTGTCCTCTCTTATCTTTCAATTATTGTATTTTCGTTGTTGTAAAATAGAACTTTCGAATCTTACTTTTCTGGAAAGGATAAAAGTTCACGACTACCGGCAGACGTTTTCCTGACTTTGAAGTTGTATACTCCATAATATCGTCGAACGGAAACGACTGGAAGGCATGGATGAATCGAAACATGGCGACGAAAAAAGTCAATGGCAGACATCGCCGAAATTCTAAACATTGCGACGATATTCAGTTTGCGCAGAAACTCCCAAGTAACAACAACATGTGGAGAAAATATTACCAAAAAACACACACTTGATCTTAATTCGTCCAACGCATCTGTGCAGTGTTCGTTTCTGATAATTCCATGGCCATGTCCATGTGACGGATGCGAAAAAGCCATTTTTAGTGCACCCCACAAATACAATTTCACAAAAGGAGAGTGTGTCGCTCAAATACGGTCGATTTTGACCTGCCAAACATAAACAAACATTGGATGGGTACATGGAATTGTAACATTAAACTGTCATTAATTTATCGAGGTCCAAAATGGGGAGGGGGTATAGAGTAATTGATTTTTGTTCGCGTGGAACATACCACCTTGAATAAATATTGTAAAGCGTGTACGTCGGGTATCGTTTGCAGAGAGAGTTTGCACACCAACCGGCTTCTGTTTGCCCATTTTTGAGCTAAACTTCTCGTTTTACACTTGGTAGGCGTTGTGGTTGGTGGAGAAAGGACGGCTTGAAGGAAAACACCAGACTCTCTTTCGTCTCGCTATTCGTTTAGCTTTTCAAATCGATTACTTCTATATACCAGAAAAATGATAAATAAAGAAAAAAGATGAGAAAATAAAACATGTTCTGACACCAACAACGATAGAGAGTCCATCGTATAAGCCAGGTTTTTTCAAAATAAAATAGTATTACGCGGTTTAAGATGATGAAATTTTTTCCAATTTTAGCTGGTTCAAAATTATCATTTCGGAGTGAAAAACAATCACCAGGGACGTATACAGGAGATGTAACAGATGCGATCGCACCATTCGCCAAAACGTGACGGCAGATTTAATGAAGGAGGCAGTCGATTTTCAGAAGGGGCGAAGAAGCCTTCCCGTGAAGTGCAAATCCGCCGCTGTGAGACCATCCCTTGCCATTGTCTCCATCCACTTGCTAAGTATAATTAGCATCACAGCGTGTAATGCAGAGGATGCAAAATAACTCCTTGGGGTCTAGGGATCCACATACAGGGTGTCACTTGGCAAAATGTGTAATTTTTTTAACCTTCTCGGGCCTTTGTTCTCTCGCACACACGGACACACAATCGAGGGACGCTGACAAATTGAAGCGCCAAATGCCCAACCTCTTGACAAAACTGCCCGCGTGAATTTCGTACCTGTCATTTTGGCGTGCAAACGTGTGGGCGACAACGAAAACAAGTGCAGCTGATTGGACTCCTGAGAACAGTTAACGTCATTACAGTCGTGTACACGGGAAAGATGAGAAAAAAGTTCAGTTATCCGATCAAGTATGAAATCTTCGTCTGTTTGGCGGTGATTGTTAAGCTCGTGTCCAGCAAAAACTTTCACACGTTAAAACTATTGAATACAATAGGGAAACTACAACGCGCCCCGTCCGCCATAGTTTGTTCTTTCACGTAGGGGGCGGATAACTAGTTCCATGCCGTGAAAGGGTGTTCTTGAAAGAGGAACTGGCTTGCCAGACAATGCTCTGGTCTTACTTCGTGGGTTTACTTTGCAGTCGGGCAAGCCCTGGGCCCAAAAACACTTTCTGATGTATAAAAGGGAGCCAACATGAAAAGAGAAGCAAGTGAAATTGATACTCAGGGCGCAACTTCACGAAATCTCGCCTAAGCCTTGGATGCAACAAAACAGAGGTTGTTCTGACAACCGCCGGTTGAAATATTACTTTCGTACATGCACAAACACACAGGAAAATTATGTGTTTCTGTCAGTTACTTGAATCGAACAGAGAAGTGTAGTACAAAACGCAGTCATATTTCGTTACTATTGGTACGTCTGCTAAGATAATGTTTGCCGAGGATGTCAATAGGTCCTTGATTACAATGAAAGGGTAGGGTCATTCTTTCATGACTCGTTTACAAGCAAGGGATGATAGTTTCGTGTAAATTTTGCACGATTCGTTTCACCTTCCTATCACTTATTTAGCATTTTCGTAGGATTCTCGTAATGCTAAAAGCTTTCGACGGGTCTTCCACTTCTCGGGGAGAGAAAAATATGAGATTACAAGCAGCTCCCTGCAAATAGTCTCACAGCGCCGTGAAATGGTTATGCGCCTGGGTTAGTCTGGTTTGCGTGGAAATTGGGGCGCTCGCGTCGCAGACGGGAGGTATGAAATTTTAAAATGTTTTTCAAAATTTCAATATCCCGCTAAGGGTGGAAATATCTTGCTGAAAAACGACATTAAACTGCGGCAGCTGCAACGGTTTTCGGTGTGATCTGTTGGTAATTCTTGTTCAATCTCTCTGACAAAGGCTCCGGTGTCCAGCGGCAATACAACAGCCGAGAAGTACGGGCCTCTCAATATGAACGAAAACAAAAACGAGAAGAGGTTTACACCGAAAAGAAATACCCATAAAATTACTGGGAAGTGGTAGGTAACTGACTGTACGGCTGCTGTGTGCTACACGCAACGGGGCATAAAACTAGGGGGCTTGTCAACAGACAACGGCTGCCCGCGTAGACGCAGACGACCGTGCTAACCACGTGGTATCATGTCGGTGTTACAGACAGTACAAGTACTAGCGAGGTCGAACTGGAGTGACAATAAGGGGCGCGAAAAACGACTTTGAAGATTTCGAGGTCCCGACAGCTGATTTCTGTCGTTTGGTGCGGCGTCCTAAGTGGACGGGCAATTTCCGCCGTACGGCTGGTCTTGTTTGTTTGGCCGGGTACACAGTAGCCAACTATCATTAACGGCCAGGCGTCAAACGCAAATAATAAGTGTCGCCTTACTATTTATTCATTCCTGATCCAATTTACACCTCTCCGGTACTGTGGCGCCTCGAATTTAACACTTAATAAATCTCAATGGGTTACCCATTTGTTGTCCGATCACAGCCCCTATTCTTGTTAGACACACATCGGCATAATTGGCTGGGGAGAGCTGGCTCCAAAAACACACCATCCACTCTCTGAACCCGTCCATGTTTTTACAAAGCCGAACAACGCCAAACCTTAAATCTTTTCTATAACAAGCGCCTAGCGACGTAGGGGCAATCGTAGCGTCCAGCATCAGTGCGCCCATTGTTAGTCTGTCTGGGTCCCAATCCAAATAGCGTGAATTTATTTTTGTTGTACTCCCCCAAAGTATTTCTTCACTTTTTTAAATAGAAGTTGGCCGTACAGTGGTACCTCCTCTCTCGGTGGAACACAACTCGTCCTGGTGGCACTCAACACGAGTCTGCAATGCACAATTGTCATCATTGAAAGGCTCCAGAAGCTGTTACGGTACAGAGGTGCCTCAAAAAGGGCGACTTAATTTCTGTAAGAGATTCCGATTTTCGGTCCTTTGTTCTCTCAAAATAAAACCACTTGACTTAAAAATAAGATAGTACTTGTATTCTTTTGTCTACGTCCACTTCAAGTACCATTCGAAACATCTCGTACGGTCGTGTTTCATTGCGACCAAGTTTAATTAAAAACCGTTATGAAAACTATTGATTCATTTCCCCCTTCAAATACATGGTTTTTACTTTCTGCTTACAAAAGTTTAGTTTTCCTTGAAGTTTATTACCTTCCGATGTTCATTTCCAGTGCAAAGCTGGATTGAAATGGACATGTTGAGGCAAACACTGGCGAATGGGCCCTTAATCACAATGGGAAAGATTTCGATTTTGGAGGGAACTCGGCGACGAAACCAAACTCAAACGCCTGATGCGGACCTAGAATGAAAAGATTGCAAGCGATTTTTTTTCCTAGTGATCGGGGTTTTTTTTTCACACGCGTGCAGAGCCAAAACAGGTTCGCCTCCTGTCGCGATTTTTGATACCTCTAGCTAGGATTATACCTACACAAACCTTGGCCCGCTCGACGCCAAAATTGTCAGCTCGCAAATTAAATAGGGCATTTCTTCGGTCCCCCATTAGCTGATGTGTCGCGGACAGTGTCAGCGAACAGGCTAGCTTGACGTGTGCGAATTGGCAACCGGCTGTGTTTACCATTTTGTCGGGTTACATTTTTGGGGGAGGGGTTGAAATCGGATTAAGGTAACCGGCGATCGTGCAAATGTGGGGCTTATTTTTGCGGCCTGTTCGCACAATACTGTTGAATCATCGCTCCTTCAAGGTGCAGCAGAAGAAAGAAAATTAAACAAACAGACAAGACAAAGAAAAACTAACAACGGCGCAAATTTAAGCAAATATTACGGACCTCAGTGAAGCAAAAAACGAGAACGGGAGATTCGCTAATTGTGGACTCTGAAGGTAATGTAACTTTGAAACCGAGCCTCGTATAGATGTCCACTTCGGACTAAATTTTGAACTCAAATGCTCTTGACTCCGTGTAAGGCATAAAGAGTGCAAAGGTGCAAAGGTAGCTCAACCGATGCTTAAATTGCAAATGTATGGCAGGCTTTAATGAAGCCTTTGTTTGACTAACAATAGTGAGTAAGAGTTTAAGTCTCCAAAATCGCACTTGTCCGGTTTTGGGACCTTCAATATTCATTGCGAAGGGGATGGGATGGGTAAAGGACCCCACTTTCTCTGTATTATTCAAACAGCAACATTTACCGAAGTGGGTTTTTAAAAAAGACTGATGCGCTCGTTTCTTAGCCCTCCTGTTTATTATTCGATTCAGAAACTGCGCATTTCTGCCACGTCGAGCAGATAAGCGTCTCCGATGTATAATTGCGCCAAACACACTACTTGTGACCAGATCTCCAAAACGATCAATACTCCTCAGAAGACGTCTCCTGTGTTGTAAATGAACCGAATTCGCGGAAGTTAACCCAAGGAATAAGTATTATTAAAACAAGCAGGTCTTATCAAACAAATGCAATATTGTGAGTACAAAGAGCTGCCCAGGGGACCTCGGTGATGATATTTCTCCGCAACGAAAGATGTAATATTTTCACAAGTGGGACCCGTAATTGGTACGTGGAATACACTTCTGAACTCGATATCGGCTCTGAAGACAAGATCGTCGACACTTTCCGTCTAAATGGATCTTCTATTCGCTTTGACGGGCTAGTGCATGCTGGGAAGTGTTCAGTTTTCCCACTCCCTCGTGTAGTTGGAGTCTTCCACCAATGTGATACGCCTAGAGCATCTGAAGCCATTTTGGAAATTCGTTTTAAAATATAAAATTAATCTTGTCTTAAAGCGGGGTGTACATTTGTCCCGCAGAGAAAAAGAGTCGAACAACTGTCCTACTATGCATTAATCAACTGTAACACCCTGCCTCTGTAACCCCGTTCTTAATTCATTAGAAACATAACTCCCTTTTCTTTTCCTAAACTTTTCGCGCCTTCTGTAATTTTCCGTCATTTTTACCAGTGCGTAGAGGATTTAAAATGGTCAGTATAATTTACTAAGTCAAACAGCCACATATGAAGGATTTGAGGACATTTATTTCTTCTTCTCTCGTCATTTTTTGTTTTCTGTCATTAATTTTTTTGTTTCTATCATCAGGGTTGCCGGCTACCAAAATTAGTCGCGGCCACTCAAAATCAATGTGAGGAAATGTTCGGTAGATTACATTCGAAATCTCCGCAAGATTCGTTTATTAATGCCTACATGTCTCGTTTCCACTAATTTCTCAACAGGCACTGACGCCGTCTATTGGCCCCACCATACTGGCTCCTCGCCATAACCCGGCTCATTTGTACCCGGTCACCCTATGATTAAGTGTTTTTGACCTCTCGTACAGTGAAAACCGTGTGATTACAACGCTTACTGGTGACGAGTAAAATGTCAGCTTTGAATTTCCATCATTTCTAAATGCCCACTCTCGCCACTTCGAAGTCGCTACAAAAATTTAAAATTCTGTCGGTGTCGTGTCGGCGGGAAGAGGGCGAACGAACAAAGAAGCGGGAAATTATACAACACGCTAGCCGCGTGTGGTTTGTGCTCAGTCGGTGGAAGGGCTTGTGTGTTCATCTGCGACTCATTCACTCAATCTAGCTAGTCCAGTGAGAATTCGCGACTTTTCTTTGGGAAATCGGCAGTGAAATGATCACAAAAATCCCGCCCCACCCACTTTCATGTCAGAAAATTAGCCAGAAATTAAAAGGCACGGATTCAACCTAGGATATTCAACAGAAAAGAGGGGTTCTGTCGTTAATCGAAATGGAGGTAGGTGAAATTGGGAAACCAACCAAGCAAGGGGTATGTCGGCTGTATAAAGCATGCAAACACAAACTCATATTAAATTTTCATTAAATTTTACATTTTATTACCCTCAACATGTAGCTGAAATATTGCCCACAGAATCCAAATAAAGTTACAACGATTCGATGGGGTGTCGTTTGCTGACCAGCTTTGAGTGGTCTTTTAAAACCGCCCTTTTCTCTATTACAATGAAATTCATATAGCAAATAAACATGGTACTGGCATTCAATTATCGAAAACAAACGACTAGAAAAAAAAAACAAACAAAAGAAGGAAACAATAATATGCAACTCCGGGTGCAACACCAAAGGCGTGCACACCTAGATACGAATAGCTGCAGCTAAATGACGGTGGGTTCACGTGAGATATTACTCTTTGAATTTCATTAAAAAGTAAAGATGATAAGAACGCTATTACAGTACCAATGCTTTTCTATATGATACACATAAGTTCAAGTAAACATATCTTGTGTCTCTTAAATAAATTAAAACTTTTTTTAAAAATTTCTTATCGTGAACGTCGAAAAATACGTTTAGTGAATAGAACACATAAATAGCTTTTTTCTTCACACACTTATTTAATTATGTACACTGAACATGGAAAAAATTGACCTGGCGACACAGCCTTTTTGAAAATAAAATATCATCTATATACCTTGGTAATACGACAAAGGAAAAAAAAACAGGTTCTCTCCAATAATACAGAATTGTCGACCCATTTGTTTTTTCTATGAACGAGAACAGTCAAAACACGAACGAAACATAGAACATTTGAAAAAACTCGGCGTACATGGCAATGCAAGTGGATATAAATACAACGATATATCATTTTTTGAGCATTAAATTAGCACGGTGAGACTGCCATGAATACCGCCCCGGCTGGCTGCGCCATTCATTATTTACAAAAAACTTGTACTGTCTTGTTGTCAAGTGGCCCTTCAAACGTTGCAGTCTCCGGCACTAGTAATATTTTTCTCTGATCTACTTAGAGCGACACGCGATGAGAAAAGCACATCTTTGGTACTACAAATTTAATAACAACAGAACGTTGATTTTTTTTCTAGACTTTTTTTTTTTGATGTCGTTTTGTGTCAGATGCTGGGTGAACATTTGTGTTTCTCTCCCTTTTTTCGCCCATTTTTGGTCACCAGATTTTTTTACGCCTAAACATGAGCGCGGTGCCCAGCGGCAACACAGCTATGCTACTGGGCCCGCTCTGCACTGATAGCGTTTTCCACAACACTGGTGCATTAGGATGGTTCAGAGGAGTGAGACGTATAGCTCTATATCACGTTGATATGGCATTGATAACTGGCTGAGACATGAAGATAACGCCTGATAACCTACGACACCGTACTACACTTGTCAACATGCTTAAGCAGCATTTAAAGGGGAGAGAGTTGACGATCACGCTCGTAATCGTCCCAAGCTACCTCTGCAATAATTTTTCCTCTCTCGCCTCTCTCTATGACATCCCGGACATAGTACCTCTATGTGTATCATTGTAACTGAACTATTCGTTACCACACGATTGGTTCTACACATACATTTAATCTTATAACGGTGGGGAAAAGAGGCAATTCAAATATATATTATCGCCAAACATTTACCAGTGTTTTGTTCGGTGACTACTTCATCGCTAAGATGTGTGTTGAACGACTTCTAAAACGAACAGGTTAAATGTTATTTGGACAGGGGACAGTCTCTTTCACAATGATCTATATTGTTTACTTATCACTTAGCTTCGTTAGCGACTCGGTAGCCATTTTCTCCTGTTGCTGTTCCAATCCACTAACTAGTTTTTGTATACTCTGAAGTTCATTCTGGGCAGAGGTCGTTATTGTGGTGTTATCACTGACCGACGGAGTGGAGACTTGCGGCAGGGCGGCACCGGGGCTCCCATTAGCCACGGCTACCAGTCCGGCTGCCGAGGGATGCAAACTGTCCAGGCTGGTATGCCCAGACGCACTCAGAGGTGTACCGGTGGTCACCATGGTTGTCGAAGTCAAGGGGAGCGCGTACGGTGAGAATCTAAGACGTGCGCGATTCTGGTGAGAGCTAAAAATTGCACCACGGTAGTAATTGGACGCGGCGGCGGCAGCAGCGGCGGCGTTTCCCAGGGCCGAGTTGCTTATCACGGCGTAGCCTTGTGATGGCAGTATCTGTCCATTCAAGCTAAACGGGATTCCCTGAGCGTTCAACGAAAGGTGATGTGGTGTCACACAGGTGTGTCCAGAGGCTGATTGTAACAGCTGCGCATGAGCGGTGGTGGCTACCGGGAGTACCGCGGCCGACATGCTGTGGACGGCGCTGGATAGGCCGGGCACAACCTGACCTGGGTATAGAAGCAGTGGCTGTTGGGTTATTGAGTGTAAGTGGCTGGGATGTGTCGGCGAAGTTGGTCCAACTGGCTGAAATGCGAGCGGCGTGGGGTAGTGCACTGAAATTTCGGATGAACTTGACTTTGCCGGGCTGTGCCTGGGCGTAAGACTCCGAACACCTGCTCTCATGTCCTCAATCTCACTAATGTCTTTTCTAGTGTCAGTACTTGAAGTCAAACTGCGAATATCATTGTCCTCGACTTGGTCATGCGTTGTCATGACAACATCATTGCACGCTCCCTTTGGAGACAGGTTTGTACTCGTGTCGTTTTCTTCTACGTCCCTTTCTTCGTCCGAGGTGTCATCCGCGGCGCTCAACCCCCTCTCCCTCTCTCGGGCCCTTTCGGCGGCAATTTCCGATTTGAGTTCATTGGCTGCCGTGTCGTTTTCCTTGTCGTTACTTTCCACGTCAATCTCCTCTTCTGTGCGTGTCGTTGAGTTCGCCTCCGCCGATACGTACTCTGCAGAGTCAGGTGGTGCGAGAAAAGACAGAACAAAAGCCCCTTTTTAGATAAATTCTAAGCGCACAGATTTCACACGTGGAATAACATTAAAAACAGCCCTTCTTAGCTAACACCCCGTTACTGAGTTATGAGGGATTTGCACATGGGTCTAGTAACCCTAGCAACGATGGCAGATCGACAGAGCCTGTCAAATTCGTACATGGTGGCATGCGCCGTTTCCATTTCGTAGTAACAAATTGGAAAACAAATTAAAGAGAAATCAGCTATTTGAAAAAATATTAAACGCTATTTATTCAGTAATGAACTGCAACTTTCCCGCGAAAGGCTCCGTATTTTTTTTTATCCAGGCGCTCATTTTCCTTACAAGAAACAAACCTCCTTGGTTTTATCACAGCTCTCACACGAGGCCTTCTGACTGCATTGTGGCAGAGCGGCGCTGACAATGGGCGCTACTTTGCCTATCAAAGGCCATACACAGGTAGGTAATGGCAAACAGTACTAAATAAACCATAATGCTGTATACAAACAAGCAGCATTGAAAGAGAAAAGAGATTTTAAAGATTTGCTTCTCTTTACCTCTAGGTGAGGGGACCACAGGTGGCAGTCTAACGCTGTCGTCGGTTTCTTGGGCATTTTGTTTCGTGGACGATGTCGACACCTCAGTCTGTTCGGCCTCCTTGCTTTGACTAGTGCAGCTGTTCGACAGTTCGGGTTGCGTTCGGTGCTCCGAGGCCTCTAAATTAGCTGACTGTAGCTTTCTGCAAAAGACATACACAAGAGCGCACACGGACAATAAAATAAAATAAATTTGCAGAAATAATGCGTGGTGTCGCCAGCAGAAACAACTTTGGGGACTGCAAACAATGGGGCATCTAACGAGAAAATAGCAGCCAAATCTCTCCGACAAACCACGGGCTAACTTCAAAGTTACAAAGATAATTAACGTGTAGAAATTAAGTTTGTCCACAACAAAGGGGGAAAAGAGCACCCCTCTTTGTCGCTAACGAGCAAAGACCCCTAATTCCACTTTTTCGAATTCACAACGTCAATAGGATGAAAAGGAGGAGGCTGGGACACAAAATTGTGGATAAAGACGGACTGAGGGGATTCGGGGGGAAATGAAGTCACCAAAGGAAGGCAAACAAAAGTGAAAGTCATCGACGACAAAGTGAGGCAAAATAGTAACTGGTCATCAATTTTAGGCTGTGTACTACCTCTGGCAGAGAGAATGGTATTTGCGCCAGCACACGGCAATATAGGGTACATAACAGTGGACATACGAGTGAAAACAGCTAGGCTTGACCGAGTGTTGGCTTTCTTATCAACAAAACACACACACACACACCCTCAAATTAACAACACATTACTTAGCAGAATCTCCCGCACATGGCCTTTGTCCTGTTTTTTTATACATACATATATCTTATTGCACCAACAAAGGACACGCAATTCGCTGGTGTGTCATTCCTGAATACCATTTTATTACCGTCTTTGAACGTGAGGCGCATGGCTTGTTTTCGCGCCATTTTGAGTTTTCAAGTCGCCTCGACGACGGTGACCAACTATAACACTCTCATTGTATTCTAGACATTTTATCGCAGTAAAAAAACCGGCCAGAACAATCATAACGTGAGTCTCACCTTTTCTCCCGCTTGCCAGCCCCATTGTCTCTGAATCCCTTAGCAAACGGATTGTGGTCGATTTTCAGCTGAGTTATCTGAAAGAAAAGAAGAGATCTGGCAATTACTTACACAGTTTGCATCATTCTACACAAGTGTGTGTGTTTTAGTCACGTGTGTACCTTCACGGCGCAAAGAGAAAATAAATGAATATATGAACACACATTCTTGAAAAATGCCCCCTTGTACAGACAACAATTCTTGTCAATCATTCCACTATCTCATATTGCCAGGTCTTTTCGTCGTATCTTCTTGTGAATGTCTGCCACGGATGTGTAGCTCTTCGACTGAAGCCTGCAATTAAGTCGATTTTCGCACAACCTACTTCAGAATCCCCCCGACACGTTTCTTCATTCTTTTTCCGACCACGGTGGAGCACAATAATATCTACACACCCTCAAAATATAATATTGGACAGACAGTCGGATAAATGTGTCTTGTCAGGGAAGAGCATATGGATAGGCGGCAGAATCAATACCATAGGGCAGGTGATCTGCCAATTCGCTTTCACTGAAGAAAATGTAACGCTTATTTATTCAAAACCACCAGGCCAAACACTTTTCTATGCTTTTTCAACTTTATTAATTCTTTTCTCCAGACAGAAGTAATCGTAATAAAGGTAAATAGCATTTCATAATTAGGAAATTGGCTGAAAATTTGTCATTTAAAGTGAGCAGCCGGGGTTTTTTGTGTTTCTCTGCAGCGCCTCAACAGGGAAAAGACCTGTATTGCTTTTTTTCTAGCAACAAGTTCACCTCGTGCAGACAGGGGCAGTGCAAGAATTTACCAGAGCTGGTGTTCACAAATTTTTCAAATTTCGGAACTCGCTAATGGATATTTTTTCTGGAGTTGTTGAAACGTTGTCGATGATTTAGGGGAGTGTGCGTTTAATGTGTTCGCCTTAGGAGAGACAGAAACTGCACAAAGGGGCTTTTAATGGCACCAGCGGTGTAGCCAATCCTAATTCCCGCGTTTTTTTACAACAATTCGGTCGTTTGCAAGCCTGCCCTACCTGGGAGCTTTTATTCGAAAAAAATATATATGCAATTCTTTCCATTTGGCGGTTATATGGTCATGCTATCGTCATTGTTTTGAGTTGATGCACTGCGATAGCCCTCAACAGAGGATCATTCGAATTAGATGGGCAAAAACTTTCACCAGCGGACGATAACACATAACCGAACGACGCCTGGTGCTTTCCGATTTGTCGAATGATAAGTTCGGCTCCGGCTCCCCGAAAAGACTTATACATACATTAATTTCCAATGTATGACAAGAAGAAATATTAGGCTGTCCACTGACACGGAACAGAAGAACAAACGGAAGGGGCAAAACGAAAATGAACGACGGAGCCTAAATATGCCATCATTTGCGATGATAGTCCCTTAAAACATAGGGATGTTTTCAGTCTCTCTCTTAAAGTAGTAACTCGGGTGATATATACTGGCAAGAAAATTAATACAGAGGCTTTACATTATTTGTTTTCTTTAGCTAGGAAGGTAGCTTTGTACCCGTAGCACGGATGTCATTTTTATACTCTAACCCGCGCTGGGCATTGTCAAGACACCATTCAGTTCGCACTGACGCCGAACGCGCAATAGCATTATTGATAATTCGCTTTTTACACGAAGTTGCTCTCACGAGTTCCATCTATCTGCGCCGGGGATCAAGAAAAACAGCAAATCGCGTGAAATCATTGGAATCTTGGCGGGACCGGGCATTTGTACCTATCATTCACACGCATTCAGTCTGAACAGAAGTGCAAAGTCGGTCACGGAAGTGACAAGGCGCGCCAAGTCGGTGAAAAATGGGGGGAACACACAAATCACGTCGGCTGGCGACTTCACCCCAACCTCGGAAGACAAGGGGGGCTCATAGTTCAAGACTCAGTTACAGATATGAAAATTAATATTTATAAGAATCATTTTCCCCATTTTTCCGTTCTTCGCTAGCACGAAAAGAGTGAAACGAGTAGCTATAAATCCCCTGTTTTTAATTTTTAATGTTGTATTTTATTACTAGGTAAGACTGCATGTATGTGGGGTTATACCCCACTGTCAACTTGTAAATAAATCACTGTAATTCAGTACCCTAGACCTGCCATCAATTTGAACGTTTTCAACATCGCTTTCTCCGAATTCTACTTGGCCGCCACGGCAGCGCTTTGCGCTAATACATGTCTTTACGTTGAACAGTTGAGAAGAATATAGGGAGACTATACCATAAACGGTGTTTTAGGCTTTGAATTTCGGCAAATTTATGACTCCTGTGCGTCATAAACGATACAGACATAAAAAATAACTTCGAAACCTATAAATTTCTTCGGTGTCCTTAGCATTTTAAGTGTAGAAAGAGGCATAAATTTCGGCAGTTAAACGGCATTTTCACAATTTCGCGAAGGGATGTTCGGGTAAGACAGAGTGACTGAGAGACTGTCTCCCTCTCGTTACTTACAGCATTATGGCCTTTCTCTTATGCATTTACCTTTGCTTAAACACACAGTTGATATTATTTTATGAGCAATCTTAAAATAAATTGCAACCGCGTCGCCCATACTGCACAGGTATTCCATGATTAGCGACAAATGGCCGGTGTCCTTCAAACACATTTAGAAGAGTAAAGACGGCCGTCCCCGAGCACTTCCCATCCATTCTTTCTAACTCTTCTGTACTTAACCCTCGGAGCAATAAAGTACGACGCTAATATTTCTAAATTTGTGATAGTATCTCTCGATAAAAACCCTTTTCGAAAAATACAAGTTACTTTTAAAAAAAACACAGGGAGAATCTCCGAACGATTTTTCGCTACCTGCGCAGAGACGAATTCTCATGTAAAACGCCACTTTTATTGTCTTCTTTTGAAGATTAATTAAAGTGTGTTGAGCACCTCGCTACTTCAGAAATATGGTATTATTTGATCGATGTAACGTGTGATTTACTGAATGCAGCGTCACATTAATAGCACAAAATTCGTCTGTGATTGTCTAGGTTTTATTTTTGTCTTTCAAAGTACCTTTATTTGAACACAGAAAGGTTATCGACACATACATGTGGGGAAGGGTATTAATTAATTTCCACGTCAAACACATTTCAGATACACCCACTATTGTGCAAACATTCGATTCAAACATTTTTAAAAATGCAACCGAACGCGAAAAATGGGGATGATAATAATGTAAAAAATCCAAATGTGAGGTTAATCTATTCGGGTGAAGATACCTACCTTTTCGTTTTGGTACGCTGTTACAGCGATGAATTCTGTCTCCTTGAACACGTACGTCCTAAATTGACTCCACGGCAGCTTGAGTATGTCGTTTGCTTTAACTATGTGAAACCTGGGCTGGTATTTGTGCATTGAATTGAGGATCGTCTGGAGAGAAAGAACGTAGGAATAAACGAATGAAAAACAGAAGGAACAAAATGTTCACCCGAGACGCATGTGTCTGGGAAAGAATTTCAACTGCTATGATCGCAAGCGGCAGTGCCTGTGGTTCGGCGTATGTATGTCACAATTACCCTTGCTACACACAACCAAGGGCTAGCTTGCGCAAGAAGCATGGCTGTCGCCCACATTTCGACGCTAAATAACTCAAATTTTAATTACAAGTAAACAAATATTCGGGTGTATCAATTAACCATGAAAAATCGTATCTTGTGTATTTTTCCACAAAATGGCGTTTTTTTCGCGTGAAAGGGTGACATACAATAACGGCAGTAAAAATTTCCACCGCACGCAACTCCGCTCCAACTGACTGCGTCTACCGTTGCTGCGGTGAACGCCGTATCAAACCAGCAGAAAACACCTAACCTCACTTACAGCGTCATTTTCACCTAAAATTTTCTGCTTTACAGGGTTAAAATTAGCACATGCTTCTCTGGGGTTGTCGTGACTGGCAACAGCCGCACATGACACCGCGTTACTACGAGCAAGTGATGCTCTAAAGCCGCGAGTCGCGAAATAAGCTGTCGATATTCGGTAACCATGTTTACACATAATACGGGGAATTTCTATGGGATCTTCGAAGCGAGATACCCGGCCTGCCTTCGGCTTAGAGCGCGAAGTTTAGCGGAGCGTCTCGTGTTTACGCGACCAAGGCCCTCGCTGCTTGCCACGCACAAAAAACAAACACAACACGCGTAAGACTGGTAGCTTTCTCTATCCCTGTAGCTATAGCCAACTCCGGCCCTCGCCACAAGTGAAACACGCATGACGACAACAGACCCTAAGTGTGAGCTGAGAAAAGGCCTCATGATACCCAAACTGCCCAAAAACATGCTTGAGCGAAATCTTGGAAGCTCACATGTCGCCGCACAACGATAATTGGACACGAGATTACAAGAACAAACAGCCGTAAACCTGGTTATACTGGGAGAATGAAAGATATGGTCGATGGCGACTTGTGTTGTGAACACAATATAGGGGTTGTCAGAATTAGTATGTACATCGTGGACAGGTATCGGTTGCGAAGATATGTTCACAATTCAACAATCTTCGTATAGATACTATGATACCAAGCGATACATATGAATCCATATTGTCAGACATGTTTTAAGTCCGAGATGCACATTCCCAAAAACACGAAATGCAAAACAAAAAAAAAATCTTCATATTTGAGCTTTTTTCTCTCGGATCTCTGAAGGCTCACTGTGTTTATGTGTAATTTCAATGGCTGCCTTAGAGGGGAGGGGAGAGCCACAGCCTGTGCGAAGAATTTCACCCAAGCAACTGTGCAATATGCTGGCAGTGCTAATCGATGGAAAAGATCGCGATAGCGATATCAAACTAACACTTCGTCTGGCGTTTTTGTTCGCCACATGTCGCGAAATGGGTCTTGAAACTTGAAACCCTCGAACCAAGGGTAAGTTAGCTAACAGTTCTTATACGTGTGACGGCACCACCATCCAAAAGATAGTGGGAGAAAAACGCACACTATACAATAGAGATCGTGTGGTAAGTACACATATAGCCGAGAGGAGACCCCCATGTAGAAGATGGAGGGGAGAAGCAAAACACTAGACCTGGCGACGGGGGAGATTTCAAGATAACCATTGACATACGAGGAAACCCAGTCTTCATCGCGAGAGGTGGAGGTCTATTTTAAGTAGACAAGGGTACAAAGTTGGCCAATGGCTTGTGGTCTACCAGCCGTGACTAAAACAACAAAGCGCGGAGAGTCCATCGGGGAAAGCTTACCGACTCGTCGACGCTGCCCGCATTCCCTCCACCTGTTCAATATTTCTCGAATATGTGTACTTTTCAAACCTACTGAATATTTCAGAATACAAGTTGTAAACACAGATTCGGCCGGTAGAGATCCCCAGCAGTCCACCACACCAGTATGATCTTTGCACATACAGCGTGACTCTAAAGTCCACATTTTTTTTTGAAAAAACTTGTATTTCTCATAAATGTGATGCGATGTAATTCAGAGCCAGTGACACAGAAAACTGATTTTATAAAAGATAAAGACAGGTGGGTGAGATTTTATCGCCGCATTTAGCAAACTTTAAGGCGACTCAAAATGACCCTTCGCATCGACGGGAAGGAAGGCAGTAAAATCTTTTGTTAAAAGAAATGGAGAAAAGTGTCTGGTACGACACCTATACGAAACCAGCCATCCAAGCTATAGACTCGGGGGAGAAAGGCCTCTAGTCAAAACTGGAGACATTCAGTCTTTCCCTGGGATATAATTACAGGGTAGGGGAACCGGTGAAAGGACAGAAGAAAGACAAATCGCCCATGCCAGTTGCAAAAAGGAGCACGCAGATTTGGGAAGGCTTTTCAGGCTGTCTGACATGTGTGAACAAAAAAGATGAACTTTTACTGGTAGTTGGGGTTATAAAGGTGACCGAACAAAAAATACAACAGCCAACAACGATCGTTGTGCCCCAAATCTTCGCGCCCAAATGCGGCCGAATTTTCCACAGATTCTTTCCTGACTATTACAGAGAAATACCGATGTACTGAAGACACGTCATCGAACTATAGAAGACATTTAATTTGTGTTACTTGTGGTTAAGTAATTGTGAGTTAAACGGGTCGTTTTCGGACAAAAATCATCGTTTCGACGGCATGTTCAAAATTTGCTGTCGACGAATAATCAATGTTTTCTTTGATTACCAGGGGTGACCGAACAATAATATAATTTCGCCAGAAATTGTAGGTTTTGAATAAGTTCTACAGTGGACTGGACAACACTGTACAACAGCGAAACATGAGTGCATGGAACATGGTAAATACTTCTTGTTTTCCAAGTTTTGAAAAATACTCACGTATCCGTGTTTATCGGAGATGTTGTTTGTCAGTTTCAGTTTGTGAAAGGACACCAATTTCTGCATCCACTGCTCTCCCGTGCAGGGCGAATCTGGGTGAATGTACATCCTCTTCGGCATTTCTGGGTCTGCTTTCCCTGCCACCATCCAGCGCGAATTGTGGAACTTATAACGGCAGTCATCAGCTGCAACGATGTCCATCAGCAGGATGTATTTAGCCTTCTTGTCCAGCCCGCTGACACGCACTTTGTAAGCAGGGAATATTCGCCTGTTATAAAAACATGAAACATGTTATTTTGTAACTGCTGAAACGGTCGTTTCTTGTGTCTCAGATGGGGGACTGCAAACCATTGGATTTGAGGTCAAAATCGACTCGGTGCACTATCAGATCAACAAGGTGCAGAGTGTCTGGTCGCGTGCATAGGCTTAAACACCGGATAACCAAACCCCCGTGTTGTGTTCGAATATCGTGGCCAGCTCAGCTAAAATTTGGTCCTTCCAACGCGGGTTTTTGAGATAGGTTTTGAGGCTGAAAATACTGCCCGAAACCATAGGTCAGCCCTTGTCAATCAAGATTGACAAGAACAAACATCATAAACGGAGTGTGATGAGGTGGTCGCATGCCAGCAATTCACGTTGACGGTGTACTGACGACCGTCTGCAAGCTACGATAGCCGCCTTCATTGCCTTGTCTCTGGTCCCATCGCTCGGTTTTACCGCTCTGCTTTGAACAATTTAGCCGTTGTCCAGTTTAGTGCCAGTGGCGATAGGTGTGTGGGGACAATTTACAGTTATGGGGTCAGCAATTTGGATAAAAAACAACACGTTTGTTCTGTGCGGCAGTTTAGTGTGTTGAGTTGTCGCTCAGCCCCCGTGTGAGAGTTGGTCTCTTTCTCCGACTGTACATGCACGCGCGCAGATTTTTTACCAACTACTGACCGAATACAACGTATTTTCTAAAAATTAGACATTTTAGGCGAGACATAAAAACTCAGATATCGGTAAAACTATGGACATATTAAGACCAAGTGTTGGTTATCGCCTGGAGAACCACATGCCGAGCGAGCTGTTTATTCGCTGGCACATGATACAGCGTTGAGGCCACTCAATGCGTTCGATACGCTATGGCGGGTCGAAAACCAAAACATATGCGTCTGCGGTTTTTACTACGGTATGACCTGACCGTTTTTGGCCAGCTGATCGTGTGTACCTCTCGGTGGTTAGTATAGCCATACTTACAAACTGTTTATCGTTAATTAGTCTATCCCAATACGGGTATTAGACCGATTGTTTACAGTGGTCCCAGTATCGAGTGCGCTATGTTTTTGTTGGCGTACACTATCAAAGTTCGCTATGTTGAATATCGTAAATATTGTAAACGTACCTTCCTGATTTTGTTATGACCATTTCAGTCCCACGTTTGTGAAATTCCTCCCATAACTCCTTCGTATCAAGATTGACTTGAATGTTTTCATCTTCGTCCGGTTGGTTTTCCACCGCCCGGACCGGTCGTAAGCCCGGCTGGTGAACCGACAGAAGGTCCGGAGCGTAGTGGCAACGCGGATCTCCGAGTTTCGGGAACATAGGCAGCGTGGCTAGTCCGGTTCCATTGGGCAGCGCTTGCGTCGGCAGAAAGCCGGGAAAGAACTGCGGCTGGGTTAGAATAGAGTTCACGGAGAAATCGCTGGGCCGATGCGGCAGGAACTGCGTGTAAGCCATCCCTGGCTCTTGCACCATAGGATGTTTCATATATGCTACGACTGTTGGTTTGCTTGCCTTGCTATAGGCTTCGACTGACTTGCCTATATCGTATCGCCGTATCTTAATGAGCTTTGGTAGTTGATTGGCTATTTCGCACGAATCGACCAATCAGGGAGCGGTATAGGCGTGTTAGTGGCAACTTACACGACGTATCAGCCATAAACAAGGTGTCGGAACGCACAGCGTACTTATGACATTATCACATCAATCGTGCTAAAATGTCAACATAATTAAATATCCACCAATACAACGCCAAATGGGAGTAAGGATTGTGGTTTGGTGAGCAGGGGGTTACAGCAGTGACTGTCTGCCAGACGAATAAATATTGTCGTTCCGTTCTACTTTCCACTTCCAAAATTTACAGTGCGCTCAAAATCAATATACATTCGGCCTGGTGAAAAGTTCTAGAAATTTAAGCCAATATTTGCAGAAAATATAAAATTTCCTCCGGGAAGCAAATCCGCAGACGAGGACCTGGATATAGGTTCGTTTTAATTTTGCGCTATTTGTGACGGCACGCCCACCGAGGAAAACTGGCAGCCGAAGGTGTCAAAATCCAGGCTGCTATTGTCAACGTGGAACCCGTTTCGTTTACACAGCCGGGGTAGTTCCCCGTTATGTGCCTTCATTCACAGATAGGGGATCCCCTTTTGGACGGCGAACGGCGATGTCGGCAAGTTCGGCGAAGGACGGGCGCAAATTCGGGTCCCGAAATTCGTGAGAGCCGGCCTGGTAATATTTATGCCTTTTATTGGAGGCGGGTCGGCTAAAAGCGTGAAAATGACGAGCGGAACATCTAAAGTGATTAGCTATTCTAGCATTCCATTTTGACGTAAATGCATAAGTACGGTTGGCGCCAGTCGTGTGACGACACACAATGAAGAGCGTCTGGTATCAGTTTTCATTCACTAAAATATGTTTTGGCCCCTAAATCTGAATACCTCTGTCGCTATATGTTAAGGCAGCTCGTCTACGGCCAACAAGCTGTCTTCAAATGTTACGAAACGCCTGTCATTTTTTGATATACGACCGAAGCAGACAAAATGGAAAGCCTGACGTAGAATCGCCTGATCAGAACACACGAAATGAGGCAGTTTTCGGCCTTATCACGCTCCGCACTGCCGCATCCATCAGTGTCTGAATACATTGTTCAGGGCTCAAGTTCACAGACTACCGCCTTACTGATTGAGTTGCCACTCTGGCTCCGTTATTCTTCGCTGTATTTTTAGCTGAGAAACGCGTCCATGGCTGAAAAATATTATTAAAATTCGAGCACAATACATTCGCTCTTTCCCAATATGCATGCCAGCCAGCGCTGGGGTCGAAATTCGATTGATTTATTCTCAAATTAGGACGAAATCGTCCTCACGTCGAGATACCCGACGTCTGCACACTGTGCTGTACGGGGACTAAAGGCTAGCTCTGGTGACACCACTTTTGTGTAGGCTGTCTCATGTTTGTTTGAGAGAAAAGGCTATTACCTATAATTAGTTCGTTGATAGACAGTTTTTCCACATCCGCCCCACCCTAAACCAATCGGCTATGCGCTTGGGATAATTGCTGTTGACGAGCTAAAGTGTTAACATAATTAATAAGCGCCAGTGAAAACGCGTGAGGTGTGAAGGCCCTTTGTGAGATAGCACGCCGCCTATTCATACTACATACGCGCTAAATCGCACTGGCGCCAGTAGCATATTGAGTGATTAATTTCAAGGAAAACATATGGGAATAGCAAATGATTTTCCCCCAGAATATTTTATGCGTCTTTCCATTGTTTCAGGCTTCCAAGGCGTCAGGCGTTTCAAATCCAGGCGAGAGTCTTTTTTTCTCTTCGATCGAGAAAAGGAAATAAGCGAAAGGCCTCCCTGGTGTAGTCGGCCCAGTAGAGATTGTGTCCCGGCGATATTTTGATCATGTCGCACGTTTTGTCGGCGGCCGTTATGGGCGGGGATTGTCGCAGACCTGCTACAAGTAAACACCTCTGTGTTGTGTGGTCTGTTTACGGACGTTTATGTAATCGGTCGGATTGGCTTTCCGAGCTGCTTGAAAATCGTCTCGCAGTTGAAGTGGTCAGAGATATTCTGTACGATAAAAAGACGCACGAAGAGAAGTTATCCCCCGTATCGAGTGATAGATCCCACAAGTTCTCGCGAACCGACTTCTTGAGCCCGCCCTCTACCTTGCATTTTCACGGCTTCTTAGTCATTGTGTAAGGTAGAGGTTTGTTTACCGGGAGAAAGGCGCTAACTTGTCGCTTTATTCATGTTTCGAAACGATACCTCAGTGAAAAAGCTCTCAACAATTTTCGCAGCCAGCGTGTCTGATCCCATGCTTACTTGAGGAACAAAAGTGTCAGGGCACTTTTAGCAGTTTTTGAGGTGGTGAACAACAATCAAAGAGGCCTTTGTTGTTTCATCAATTTCTCCTTGTTGCCTTTGTAGTGTCTGCTTGTACGATCGATCTCCCCCATAAGCACATAATACTCGGCGCTTTCCGGATAGCTGTCCTAAGGAAAAGGGGGCAGAGAACCGCAATTTTGACCAATCGAAATGTTTTTCTTTGGATCTTGGCGATTAGTTTTCTCGGCCAAGAATTAAGAGGGGTCAAAGCTTACTGCGAGTTTTGCGTCGCAACTTTAACCATGGTTGCAGCCGGCATTGTATGCTACTTCCATACTTTAACCGACGCGAGAAACGATCCATACCAGACGAGGTTCGGTTCACGAGGCCTAGCACTATTTGCATTTGTTATAGGCATCTGTGAGTCACTGTTTTACGCCATGGTCCTTTTATCGAGAGACTGGTTAGATGCATGATGATCAAAAACATGAATTTTGACTGTAACTGGTCTCCAGAAAACCTTATGATATCATTGCGATTATACTGTGGAATATTGTAGTTTGATAGGCATGGTGCATGCATCACGTATATAAAACATTTTTATCATGGAGATAGCCGCAATTGTTTGGTACCGAAGAAGTGCTTCCCAGTGTTTCCGTGGTGTACGATACCACCTGCAAGCGAAATAGTGTTTAAAAATGATAAAAATCACAATAACGACATTTGCCCCTTCGAAGAGTACCCTTTTTACGGTGCAGATGTCGGCACCATAATTCTCCGACAATTTAAGGAGTATACAGACGGTTTTTGAAGCTGTTGAGGGGAGAGATACAGCGGGGTATGTAAGTACGCTGAATGGTCTGTATTACTTCAACTACATATTCATGTTCCCAAGCACATACACAACAGCTTGAGTACGTTTGAAATATGGTCTATACAAATGAGATCAGTGTTTGCTGTTCAGTTGTTAATTCGGCGCCAAGACCTCTTACGAAATCACTCTGCATAAAGATGGTCGTGCTAAAAGGCGCTCTCTCACCAAAATGCACATTTCGTCGGGTGACAAACGAGCGCCAAACCCTTTTGCCACGTTCTTTAGTTGACAATGTAATAGATTATAGTAGGTGTGTTAATGTTGTAAAGTCCGGCTGTTTGCCTCTTCGGCGGATCTGGGTAGCCTATTTATTCGCACGTAACGTTCAGCCACTGTGTAACCTACCAGCAGACACACAGGTGGCTCGAGACTGACCCGGCCTGCGTCCTCGCACTCTTCGGAAGACTGCCGGCGCGGTGCATCCAGACTTTCCGGAAGCCGACATCACGTGACAATATTGGCCCACATGCGGCTAAGACAGGAAGGGATAGCGGTTCGAAATAAAAGAAGTTCACAAGATCGTGTTTGTACACAATTTTATGTGTCTGTTGATTTCATCGATAACCTCGAACAACCCTATGAATTGGATCGCCACCAATTCACTACGTGGTCCTGACCACCACGCGGTGTCCCAACAACAAGGCGCGCAAACACGTGAAAATAAAACAAATTCTGCTACCCTTTCAAGCCTGTCCAAACCAAACCGAGCAAAAGATTCAGGGGAAGGGACATTATCGTTCGTATTCAAATGTTTTGCGTTAACTCATAGACAGTATGCGGGGGGGGGGGGGGGGGGGCCTCTGGTTAAAGAGAACTTACGGTGTGTTTTGTTTTGTCATTTTTTTCCGCTTGAAATTTCAATTTTTATTTTAGTTATTTGCACATACATTAGCGAGTACGTGTGAGCTGATAAGTGCGCACGTTCTGGCATGAACATGGAAGTCCCACATTCACGACAACAAACTTCTATTTGTTGTATAACTTTTTTCTGCATGAAGCGGTTTAATGATTCGGTTTCTTTCGGACCACAAACCTGAACGGTTTAGATAGAATAGTAAAATCAAAGAAAACATACTAAGTATATAGCTTCGGCAGATTCGGTTAAATTTTTAGAAACAATTACTTTTGCTAATGTGATTATTTTCTGCTCGTCATGCATTTTTCTTCGCCACTTCTGCATCTCCGCCCATAGATGCGTGACTTCCGAAAAAATATTGAAAAGCATTTAACAGATAAAGCCGTGATGATGGTCACCGGTTCCTCTAGGGTGCGTGTTTAAGGCTTCCTCCAATGATTCGTTCCTCCGTTGAACCTAAAATCAACAAGGATGTAAACTTTTGACAGTACAGTATTACAAGCCGAAACTCCTCTGAGATGATATAGTCGACCGGCCCCTGATCGAGCTCCGACTTCAAGAACTCAAGGCATTTCATGCAAGGTCGCGGCATTCTGTCTGTCTATCTATCCGTGAAAATATCGCTGTGCCTTCTCTGTTTTAGAATGGAAATACATCGCAGAGACAAAAAATACACGGAGACAGAGAGAAATTCCTTTGCCCGCGAGCGTCACGGTTCTTATTGTCTGAGTTGGCCTGCGTCCCCTTCACGTTCGCCGTTCTTTCTGAATACAATACGAGCTCAACACTCGCATTTTTATTTCATTTCACTGTTGCCATACCGGGGTGTAATATATTATAAAGTTTTCTTATATGCGATTGTAATTTCATACTGCTAACATGAATTGAGAGTGTATGGGTGACCCGAGGCTAGTGCGGTTGTCTGTCTGTCTTGGATACATACATGGATTACTGGGTTAGCGTTGGCGCGCACTCCTGTAGCATGGGCACAGAATGCCCTTTTCAGAGGTCTGCGGTCGCACCCTCGTCAACATATGGTTTTTGATTTCACAAAATACATATTTCCATTTCCATGGTAACCGAGTATAGTCTCAGAGCAAAGCCAACGAATAATCATAAAATTTATACGACTTAATCTGGCTACTACACAGAACCTTGTCTCCACGCCGTTCTTGGGAACTAGTCTCTCACCATCGACCAAAAACCGGAACAACCATCGATTCGGTCCAAATTTCTTTGTGACCCACCTTTTTAAGACAACAGTGACATACCAAACTTAATAAAGAAAAGCCAATACACAGTGTATACTTCTTACCAACCACACCCAAATCACGACCTTTAGAAAAACCCAGCTTGTTTACTAAGTTTTTTAAATTTAAAGCAAGAAACTGCCGTGATTCGCTGAGTAAAAGCATATTATATATTACCAAGGCATGAAGAAGACTAGTTTTGTAAAAAAAAAAAAATGAGCACAGCTTCAGACGCGAGATGTTTAAAGGGGAAGGTGCCTGCTGTTGTTTTATTCGTCAAGAAAACCGAACATCAATCGTTTTCGTCAAACTCAATGAAATCAAATGTCAAGACATGATAGTAATTGCCAAAACAAAAGATCTCAGTATCCGAGAAGAAAGGAAATTTTGCATCCTACACGTTCCTGTGTGTAAAGAAAATTAACCACGCTAATTTAAACCGTCACGCTAATTAGAGATAAAGGGAAAAAGACACCAAGAACAGTGTAAGCACTATTTAAGTCGCGTGAGTATTGCTGACCCCAACTTGCTAAACCATTTTCCGATTTGCCAAGTCCAGACTCTCGACGACCACCTTAAAAACATAGAGAACGAGAAAATTTCGTGAAAATTTGCACGAGGTCCTAGGAGTACCTCTGGCCTAGAATCAAGTCGCCAGTGCGGCGTCACTCCATTGGAAACTCCTCGACAGTCCAAGATTGTCGGCTCCTGACCCTAATGTTACCAGGGTGAACGTCAAAGGAAATGTAACCAAGCTTGCTATGTTTGTGTGGGTGTAGCCTGACTCGAGCTGAGAAGCAGCTCGATTCGGGCGATGAACGCGTGTCAGCTGTGTTGTTCTAACTCGAGCCGAGCTTATAAGTCGTGTGATACGGAAAAAGAACAAAATGTCATTTTCATTCGGACATGAGGTTGATCAGCGGAATTAGAAAATCTACTTGGACTATAGGACACTCTCGTCTTCCAAAACCATGTGCTGTTCACTGGTAAAGATGTTGGGACTCAGTGTGTGAATACAAATGACCAAGGTTAGAATGGAGGGAGCATCACAATTTTGAACTTCAGTGTTTGCTACTGAGAAACTGCTTCTTAACTCATCAACAGTGTTTTTGATGAACTTATATACCACAAAAAAGACACCATAAAAGCCGGTGGACTTCGAACAATGACAGAAGGGCATCGAAATGAGCATGAGCAGAAATGTGCTCTCTTCTATCGCCAGCCAAGGTCTACAAGCTGCCCACTGGTTTTCCATTATGTGACCATAGATATAAAAAAGTATATATCGGTATGTGAATCCAACGAATCCAAATTTTGGCGCCAGAACCATACCAACCTGAGGTCTCCATCGATTGCTCGATGTAACTTGGCATTGTTCGAACTTCTGAACAGTGACTAACCTGTCTCAAAACTGCCCGGCCTACTGCGAAGGAAGATACACCACACAGCTAGCCTCATGGAAACTCAACAAGATTTTCGGCACCTTGGGGCAAAACGAGCGACAAAACTGTTTTGATCGGCCAAAATAATTTTAAGGAAATAATCTGAAAATGCTAGTGATCCTGCACGAAACATGCAAACACGTTCAGCGGAGAGTTCTTTGTAACACTTCTGAATACGATCTTCTCTACATCTCAAGCCACTACATTTGTATCCCTGGCTGGCAAATCGGACTATTAGTGCGGAGCGGGTATGGGAACAGATCGGGAACGATTTAGAATAATGAAGGGTTTGCAAGATGTGCGTTTATCTATTTATACTCTCACTAAGGTTCCTAGGGTTAATAGCATTCTTTGTGGAAATCGTGAGCTTTTTAAACATCTGCCCTGAAGGCATGGGTTTCGATGACGAAAATGCCTATAAATCTCAACACTGGTGATATTAGTCGGCGGCAAAATGTTCAGATAGATAAAGACGTTTTAATTGTTGGCGCAACGGGGAATCCTCGCAAACTGCAAAATTATCTGTCTGGACGATAGCATACACCTCTCCTTTCTATAACAAGGAATCATCGGGTACCAATTTTGATTTAGTTACTGTAAATTCCCTTTGTGTGAACAAAGGACCAAGGTCTAAATGCCGTGAAGAGTACATTTTCTGCAAATGTACCCGTCAGATTTTGCAAAAAAAAAAAAAGGCTCGACAAAAAGTTGATTTGTTACGAGATTGGACGGAAGGTTCTGAAAATCCCAACTTTGTGGATATTCCCTCAGGCGATTCGCGGGGGTTAATGAGCCCTCCCCATGGGCGAGACTATGAAAAAAGGTGAATTTATATTCTCCGACATTACCCCCTACAGAACAGCGTCGTTTCCCCTCTCCTTCAGTCCAGGTTAAAGTATAAATTTTGGCGATTTCGCGGAGAAAGTGGCAGGTTTTAGTGTTCGCTATTTTTACTGTAAAAAGGTTTCTTGATTTATGTTGAGTTCTATGAAACTTCTGAAAATCGTGGAGCATGGCTCTCCAAGACACGGTGAGAGCGTTGAGGTTCGTGCTGACACGCGTAAGATGATAAAAACACCTGATTCGCTCCCTTTAATACTTTGAATCTCAGGATTTGACCTGGCTAACATTGCACACTGTTTTTTCAATGAAACTGTCTTATAATCTGCCTAAAATACACCGCGAATGCTTTGTACCGGAACCGGTCGTTCAGGGGGGAATGGACAATGCTGAATCGGTTATCGTGACGCGCGCAAATTATGGGCCAATATGTTGTCCCGCCAAAACAAACTTTGAAAATCACAGATCCGAAATCACTGATATGTCTCTCGAACTTTCGGAGTTCGCAAGTAGACGATAAGAATTAAGTGAGACATCAGTGTCCAATTTGGCCTATGTCACCGCAGCAGAATGAGAAAAGAGTCAGACTAGGCCTCTCCCGGAACAGACGACATTCGGCCGAAATTACATCGGTTTCGAACGTGTTTGAGTAAATGTCAGTGACCGTCACACAGAATCACCCGACAGAGAAGTGAACGCGCAAACTATATCGCGGTCGTTCTACGTATAAGACGTGCACTGGTGATGCGATTTTGAATTTGTCAGCCTCGGAGTAAAGATACCATATAGCCGCAGTTAATCGGATATTGGATTGAGTCCTGACCTCATGATTGTTTGAAACAACAAGAATCTCGGTACAAGCGCAACTATCGTTTGCCAGTCCCATTTGAAGTAAGTGCAATAACTTGCGAGTCGTAAAATGCTGAATGACAAAAGTCACCTGAAATAAAAATCGCCCCTCTGTATTCGGCTTTTATCTACGCCTTCTGTTGGACAGTAGAGTTTCAATATGCATGCAAAACAGTGATGCGCTGTTCACAAGTTGGAACGTGAATACCCTGCGCATCTTGTCTGTCTGAAACAGAGTTTCTGAATCGCCTTCATGGTGACGTAAGCCGGGTTCAACTCTGCTGTTCCTGCTAGTTGAGAGCTTGCTAGCTTCGATGCTAGGGCTTGAAATTGCGATGCTCATCCTTTGCTCATCCTTTGCTGTGTAGAAAGTTCTGCCCATACCACTAGAATCTACAGTAAATGCAGTAAACACTCTACGATCGACAAATGTTGCCTTGAGCTACCACAATCTTGAGTCTCCTAAGGAGAACCGCGGACAATGTGTAAATTTACGTATAATGTCTTGTACCCACTCGTAAAATAACAACAGTCGAAAGGTCTGGTATAATTATTACATAAATCACCTACGACTGAGGTTTTAGGAGAGGCCTCGCGCGCAGAGCAACGACAAAGCCTTCTGGGCGCAACAGGCTAGTGGGACTGGAATTTATGGCACTCCAATGCCGTGACTTGCTCTGCTAGCGCCCGAGTGGCGACACGTGTGTCCACAACAGACGGTGTAGCTACGCAACCAACGCCCGGCAGCAGATATGTGAAGAGGTAGATGATGGAGTGGTGGCACAATGGACATAAACAAATATTTAGAATAATTGTCAGTCAAAATGGAGTTCGAGAACTCGGCGTGACACACTCCAACGCGCAGACTCAAAAGAGTGTCTCTGAGAGCCGGTTTATCAATGCCTGTGGACGGTTTTTGCAAACGGTCCTCGATCAAGGCCATGCAGTGACCCAGACGATAAAATTTGGCGCTGTTGACTCGCTAGTCTAGTTGTCTGTGAAAATAGTGACACTCTAGAGTTTAAAACATGTATGTTGAAATACAGCGAGCCACCCTCCATTTCACTTACAAGGATAAATATTAAATATCGATCACTTTATTGATTGATCGATAAGTTATGAGACTGTTCGATAGATGTATGGGTAGCCCAGCTTGTTTGCCAGTCACTCATAGTCAGCTTGGTGAAAACGAATTAGTACAGTTGGAGTGTTCGAGAGCCATCGACTCAGAGACTAAAACCTGACAAGGTCAACTCGAAAGGTTGCGAGCTGATTGGTCCACAGTGGAGAGCTCTTCGATTGCCTTATCGCTACGCGTTTTTTGATTGATTGATTGATTAAGGCATTACACCTTAATTTGTTTGTTTTTATTTTGTGGGTTGTGTGCTTAGTGTCTTCCCTGGCTTATCTCGGAGTGTCGCCAACGGCACATAAAAAGTGCGATTTTAACACTTAGGCAGACGATTTGGTTGCTATATTCGGTATCGTCGGACAATCAAGATAAATAGCTATAAGTCACTTTGCGTGACAGGTGTTCTTACCTGACTGTCAGACAGACAGACTTTTTAAATCATTCTTGACGTCCGACTGTGCGCCCCCGCTGACATCGCGCCGATTTTCTCTTTTCACAGACCTGCATTCAAGCGAGCGAAAATCGAGCCGACTACAGTTGTTTTAATGATTTCGCCATCCAGCCTCTGTGCTGGATGTAGCCGCAGATACTCGGCATAGCGATCGATACATAGTAGGATCCGGGCAAGAGGCAGGTTTACAGTTTGCAATTGTGTCTTCTTTCGGGAGGAGGTTGTCAATAATGTTTCGGGGGGGGGGGAGTGAGGGGCAGTTCTTTTGCCAGACAGGTTCTAAAAGAAAGCACTAGCCATTGAATGTGACTGCATGCATGCCAACACCTATGGCTTCATCTTATATTAGCCACCTCAAAGCCATGTCTACCACATACCTTCCACTCACCCTACCTTCATTTTTCCGACCATTTCTAAAAGCTTAAGTGAGCATTGATTAGTGGGCGATTTTAGGTCATGTCAATGCCGGCTATGTTGTTGTTGTAACGGCCCGACATCCATCGTATACCAGTGTTCTCTGAAAATTGTTTCATGTCCATCAATGAACTCCGTAACGTATAGGTTTATTGGGACTCTCATATACAATACGTAGTCCACCTAATTGTATATGATAAGGGGAAGATCCGATTATCGGGCAAATTTAGATTTTCTCTAAAATTATATAATTGAACGCTAAGCACTGACGCCACCACCTGTTTGAAGTATGGCAATGACTGTCGAACGTTTCCAAGGTAACTGTTTCCCAAGAAAACTAGTTTCCGAGACGGGTAGTGATTTTAAAGTCGCCATTCTAATATCATTGTTTGTCCAAAGCTGTGAGTTTACAGTATTATTAATTCTGTCTTACATATACGTTTGGGAAATATGGAGTTAAAGATCAAAGTTTTCTTCTTATGTCGGTCACGTAAATGCTTACACACTTGACCGCGTATAGAGGGAAATGTTGGTAAAATCATAAGTCCCGGATGTTTTTCACATTAGTCAAATATGGAGTGACATTACATATCCGCGTGAAAACACAGAGGGTAAAATATTAGTGTTTTCTGTCATCTAGTTCAGAGGAGAAAGGGTAATAATCTAAAACATTATAGACGATTATTCCCTGCAGAGTTAACTAGAATTAACTTTTGTGAATTCCCTCTGATTTGTTGTTAGGTGTTCTCTTCTCCAGTGAAATGATTTGTCACCCCGTCATCAAAGCTTGTAAAACCACGGAAAGTCCAACCCCATTATAAATCTTGGCACAAATAAATAGAATTTAACAATATATTTGAAGAAGGTTCGTATATATGAAATGAAAAAAGAACAAGTCGAGGTAACCTTGTTTGAAAAATTCATCATTGTTACTTTTGCAAAGAACTATGGACTGAAAGGCGGAAAAAGGTGAACGACTGTGTGACAAAATCCTGCACGTTCTCTGCCCACTCCGATAAAATTATAAATTCTAGAAGGCAGAAAAATCGTACATACTCATCGTGACTGCCCTCCAAAGATCACATCGTACGCCCATAGAGCAGTCTGTTGGACTTGATCAATCGCAGATATCCTCAGGGTACAAGTCAGCAGCTCAATTGATTCGTCCTCCACGCTGCAGCCATACACAGGTGTTCATACTTGGACCAAAGTTCACGTATCAATTTCGACCCCCTTCTCAAACTTAAAATATAAGTTACTGTACCTTCCCGATATTGTATTAGTCCTGTCGAATTCGGATCCTGGGCAGTCTTATCGTTATTATTTTAATTCATCTACCAATAAAATAAAGAAAACATCCAATATTACACGAGACCCCATCATTTCACGACCATGTTCAATAACTATACTCCACCCCAGTAACTAAGATAAACAGGTTTTCAACGGACTGAGCGCCTTATTTGAATTTTTTTCGGGGCTTTTAGACAAGTAGCCATCTTGCAGCTTTTGAATGTGTATAGAGGACGCATCAATATGACGTTGAGCAGATTTTAAGTCAGGGCTTTCATACTTATTAACGCCAAGGCCTTGCAAAATATGCGCATAGGCCTAAGGGACGTGTTGACAGGGTCAACTAACACAGAGTATTTCACCACGCTCCAGGGAACAGATCAAGGATACAGACAAAAATTCTGTAAAATGTTGATCACTGCTGATGTCAATGATAATCACTTTTCTTAATTTTCTAAAGTGGAAACACGAACACCTTTTTTTGTTGTTTTGTGGTATCAAAACAACTTTGCTCAAGGTCGGTGTCCGGAAAGCCCTGAAGTGTGCCTCTGTAACACCCTTCAAGTCCACAGCCGATTCGAACGCTTGGCCAAAGCGGAAGCTTGAACCAAGCCGGAACACGAATACGGACGGAGAATTTCACCACCCCAGTCACTCAGTTCCCCCTTTGGCTATGGAGTTGAAAAAAAGTTCATCTTTTCTTGAAATGTTGTTTACGCCGGGGGCTTATTCCGGTCAAACAATGAACGAACGAATGAATGAATGAATTTTATTAAAACAAGTCTTGGCACATCATAGTCCATGAAGTAAATGATAGAAACAAAATCGTGAGTGGTTATTATGATCATTAGTTTACATGTGTGAAATTCCATATATGGGTGATGAATTTTGCTAACGGATGCGCCGCTCGATCTTCGAGGGTAATAAAGTAGATACAAACTGTTGTATGAAAATTTCTTCAGCCAAGCTGCGTTTGCCAACAAAATGTCCGAATGACTGGAATAGGCAAAATGACTGGAATTCTGAAAAATAGCCAAACCCCTTCTATCGTAGAAGGAACAAAAAAAAAAATTCCTCATTTGGATAACCCCCTAGGATGGGTCAAGTGGGCCGTCCAGCAAAAAAAGGGGGATACAGATAGCTATTTTAAGTGCAAGTACGAATGGCAGTAATAAGAAAAACCACCACGAGAATGTTGCTGTCTGTCAAAATCGTTAAAAGTAACAACATTTGGGTTCAGGTACAATCAGGTCACGCAACTTTCACCACCAGCATGGTCTCGCAGACATTTTCACTTTTTTATCACGACGGCGTACTCCGCGAAGCGCCCGGTGACATAGTCAATCGCATTGGATATTTAGCTAACCCCCTCCCCTCTTTAACTTGGTTCGTTGGAAGGTCGTATATTCGCTCCATAACGCAAGACTCCGACCCCTGCCTTCACTGCTTGAAGAGGAACTTCAGAGAAAAACAAAACAGTCCAGTCGGCATGATAGAGCGGCAGAGAGAGAAAAGGACAGGATTCGAAAATATTGCTGGTGATTTAAGAGTGTGCAAGAAACTTGACAAAATGCCGGGAACAATAGAATAAATACATAGAGTACAGTCGGCGGAATTCGGTTCTTCCGGCAAATATCCATCGCTTTGTTCTGTTTGGGAACCGCTGTGTCATTACTCTTGCAAAAGTAATAAAAATCATGGCAGTGGCTGGAAACAGAACCCCCAAACTACCACGACTCCAAATTCAAGGATTTCCTCTTGGGTAGGGTATTCTCTTTCATCGATTATTTTCTTTCTGATTTTAATTTTGGAGTGGAGGACGCCCGTTGGAAGAGGCCTTTAGTTATCGTTCATTAATGGAAGTCATCGATTATGGTTTCTCAAAACACAAACGAAAAGGAATAATTATTCAATATTAGTCAGAATGCGACGTGACCGCCGAAATATCGATCGGCACCAAGCAGGCGCCTGTATGAAAATATTCAAGACATAATGCTAATGAAAACCACATAATTGGCGCTTTCCGCGGAGACAGCAATTTTGATGGAATTTGGCTCGGCGTAATTTTATGACAAGATGCGAGCCTTTTGTATGCGTGCAGGTGGTGGCTGGCTGTTCTCCTGTTACTTGTGCGTGAGCAAATTTAGGAGAGAGAGAGAGAGAGAGAGAGAGAGAGAGAGAGAGAGAGAGAGAGAGCTCCTTTGTTTCGGACTGGTGATATTTTTGCCTTTTTACGCAAAACGCAAGATTAAGTATTGCAAGCTTTCAGCTTTTACAGCCTTACAGCTGAGAAATTATAATCGTTCAGGATTCCAAGACAATAAAAGGCACAAAAAGGATAAATCGGGGATATACATATTGCTGTCGCCACCTGACAAGGTATTTTCTGTAACACCGGGAGCATGACATCACAGCTCAATGAGCAACAAAGCAGTGTAAATCGTAGGCCAAAGAGACAAAAATTGATAACAAAAACGCATCAAAAAAGCACACGGTGGTTATTCATATTTAGTATTCCCCTTTTCTGTACGTTTTGGAGTCTGAGTAGAAGCCAGCAAATCGCCACAAAGGCTCACAATTCTGACAATAATGCCGGACACAATGATAAATCTGCCGGCGATTATTGCTATATTCACAGCCGGGGGAATTATTTACAAGCATAGAAATGGCGCTTATTGACGGGAAAAGTACTTTTATTCGCCATGACAGACTACAATATTTCTCAGGGTATTATTTCCGAGCGAAATTCCAACAAAGTTGAAAATTCAAAAAAAATAATCGCCGAATGCGACCTGATGGGTGGCATGTTCGATTCCTAATGCATGTAGATGACAAGCAAGAACGATGGGAACTTGACAGGTAATGTCCGTGAAATCGCAATTTGGAACTGAAACGCAATTGGTGTACAACTAAACCGACAAGAGTCAATTTTTTCTGCCCGCGCCATTTTTTTGTACCGCTGCATGCTTAATCGAATTACCGACCGACATGCACGGAATTTGACCCTCAAATTGAACCTTCGCTAAATGCTTGTACTATTTCCCTCTAATCATCGTCACTGGCTAGTTCTTTCGAATGTCATAATTAAAATTATAAATTACTCGAGTCTGAGATATCTGTGGTACGCTTTTCGCAAACACCGCCTCCTTCTCCCTTCGCTTCTAATTTTTAAATCCGACGCCATTAATATTTTGCGCTTGTTCATATTTCATAGGTATGTGAATCAGGTGAATGCTTGGTCCCAATTTAGAAACGGCAATTTACTCTCTCAAACACTGAACAACATGACGCGAACGTAGCCTAACCTGTAACACGGTACCGTGCCTGTAAGAAACGGTTGTGTTTCTCAGCGCACGCCTACTTTCAATATCTTTAGTTATCCCTACACAGTGCGAATTGGATCGACATCCAATACGACATTGGTTAATGCACTTAAATTTAGCAGATAACCCGTATAAAACTCGTTTTAGAGTGACCTCGTGCCTACTTCTCGCACAATTTTCGTGTTTTAAATCATTCATGCCCCACTTGTAATGTTACCGACAGCTGTGGCTCCCATGTTTGTTTTCATTGTGGGGGAAATGCGTTTTATTTTAACAATAATTTAAATAGAAAGAGGAACGCTAACACAAGCTATATGGTTGCTTTTTGCTTGCTTATCCCGTAAAATGAAATCATTTCTTATCAGAGCACACTTCGACTTGTTGCATGTGGATATAATGATATGCCGCTGGAGACAGCGGACCAAAATTCAAGATGGCCGTCAATATGAATATTTATCAACATCGTTTGCAGGTTGAATGAGTGCGGCTGAGCAACAATTGGACGAATAAATAAAGATCTGGTCAAGGTACTCCGATCAAAACTCTAGCGCGTAAAGATACGTTGAAGTAGAATCTACTGTGATTTTAAAAATCTAGACACTCTGTCAACGATTTGTTTGAATTATCGCGCTTCGTTGAACTGTATCGGATTGTACTTTATGTCCGAGAAAGAGTGGTAGCTTCGAGTCGTCGGTTGACAGCGTGCACGGAGGAGACAAGAAAATGGTAACTTGTTCACGGACTACAACCGAAGAGGAGACCGTGTTTTGCGTGGGATACAGTGTCCAGAAGACATTCAAAGAAAAGTAAGCCTCATACAAGACCTCGTAAAACTTAAAGTGTGTTCTCCCTACTAAAACATTACGGCCTTGTCATTAATTTTGCCAATTAAAAAGCATACACGCAATTACATTTAGCACTCATTTCTTTCGCCATCTAAGATGTCATCTGTGAAGACCATTTTGCTCCCACATGCGGGCATTATGTACTGGAATTTTTGCGATATCAAAGCACGCGAGAAACAGCTGTTGAACAATGAAAAGCGCGCTCTGGTGATTTCAGATCAGCGTGTTGGTGAAGTGCGCGATTCGTCGCGCTGAGCGCAACGTTACATGCGGGAATGTGCCATCCCAATGGGCTAGGGAACGTCACAACTCAAAGCCACCGCACCACTTAAAATCGACGTTCTGGTCAAATGTGAGCAATTAAAGAAGACTTACATAACATCGCTCGCCAGTAAACTGACAAATATGCATTTGATTGAACGGGAGTTCCGTGTAATCGGCTCCCATAAAAACCCCCACAGTTCATGCCGAAGAGACGCTCTTGGAGCGGAAACAATAAAGAAATCGCGAAGTGGAAAAACTGTTGTCCCGGGCAGTGTCACTTTGGGGATACTAGCACTACTCTAATCGCAGTGTTGAATTTTCTTTCCCTTCACTGTGGAGCGTATACTTTTTACAAAAGGAAAAAAATCCGGCTGAATAACTTTTTGATATCGCTGTTAATGAACTTAACTTCACGCCGTCAATAGAGGGCGTTCCTGTACCCATGGGATACGAAGCGTCTCATGAAAATCACGAGAGGTTGATACGCGTGTTAAACATGATGGAAAATAATAAAATTCTGCAAGTGTTATTGAAATCGATAGTATTGGTGTACATGGCCGATATTCTTTCTAAATTTGCGTGTCATCGAAATAAAGTGTTCGCAAATCTAGACATGATGGTTTTGATCGTGCTGGTCTACTCGGCAATGCGGCAATTGCTGAGCAAAAATATGTCAAAACGTCAGTGTTAAATAGTTACTATTCCATTTTATTCTGAAATGATAGAAGGTCATAACAAGTCAAATTTACTAAGGTCAGCGGATATCACTTCGACTATGGAAGATCAAACGGTGATCAACATCACAACTATTTTTATGAGAAGAATTTATTTCATTTAAAGATCAATGACAAACAAATGAAAAGTAAGTTTTTTTGTTTTTATTTTTATCGGCACGTGTAAACGATGGGGGAACACTTAATTAAGCATTGAACAGTCAGAAGGTTGTAGCGCACGCTTATAAACAACAGGCCTTGTTAAGTCGAAGAATGGGCTACAAATATCTCTTGAATACAGCTGTACAACACTGTGAGCGATAATGATGAGCCAATAGGTAATACAACGTGGAGGTAGTAATTGTCTACCATGGAAATCGCTTTCCGTACTCGGCTGCAAGTTGCACGTCATACGTCATATCTGTTAAAAGAGATTGAGCCCATTACGTTTATGATGTGAAGTACGCTCTCTCTCTCTCTCTCTCTCTCTCTCTCTCTCTCTCTCTCTCTCTCTCTCTCTCTCTCTCTCTCTCTCTCTCTCTCTCTCAAATCACCGCATTGTATCACTGCAAGACAATTTTATTTTAACAACACGGTATTCTTAACAAATGAGTCCATCCAATACACCAATAATCAAGTTGCCAGTGTCACGTCGATGAAAAGCATATTACCAGATCCTCGTCCAATCGTGCGCTTACAAATTAATAACGGGCCGACCAAACTCTGGCGCACATAGCTGTATGAGATGACATCGAATAAAATGTATCGGCCAAGACTTATAGGATGCGACGCGCGCGACGTCGGCGCTGTTGTTATGACAACCGAAATGAAGGATGAGTTTGTGTGATTTCCAATGAAGATAAACGCGTATAAAAGATCGCCTATTGTGTTGAGATATTTCATTGAGTTGTAAATTGGAATATTATAGACTTGATATTTGGATTTGTCTTTTGTACGGCGTCTCCTTGTTTGTGTTTCCAATCTAGTAGTATTTTGGCGAGTTCTTTCACAGTTGAGTCCAATCCGTCACTAGTCAGTCTCACTGTCAACGTGGCGCTAAACTCCGTTGATCTTCACATCGGCGCGGCTGTTCTGTGATTGAATTTGTCGGCCCTAGTTATGGTGAGAATGAAGCAGCTTTCATCTTTTAAGATGGTCCCTTTTCTTGAAGAGGGCTACGTTTGACTGACATGCGAAATGACGATGACCGATTCGGTCGGGCTTGGTCTGGCCTCAAATAAAGTTTAATGGTTCCCCGGTGGATTGTATCGGGCGTATGTTATAGACAAACGCAAAGAGCACAGCCGTGGGTTTCTTTTATCTTCCGTTGCTATTCACAGCGGCTCAGCCGATGCCGTAAGCGCTGCAATGACTTTTAACAAGCATTCCAAAGACAACCCAAAATGAATAGCACTTTAAACCCCCAAAAATTTTCATTACATCGTCAAACACTTCGCCCTTTTTTCAAAGTCTCCGACAAATCCGTTCTTAATTGCGAAATTTGACAGAGACGCGTCGTCAAAAAAGTGTGTAGGGTTTGTTGGAAGGTCGCGTCCCCATTTAAGAATTAGAGGAGAAATTGTCGCGAATTTGTGACCCGAAAAAATATCAGAGACGGAGGAAGATACTCTCCGCGTGTGTACTTTCATAGTGCTGATGATGCTGGCGTATTTCAACCCAAGCGTCTGGCGACAGTCAGTCGTTCAAACAGATTAACGCGCCAGACAATTTTAATTTTAATTTCAACATCGTGGCGGTTCAAATCCGTACCTTTTCGCCTCTTACGCTCATATCGCTGTCCTCACGTACAGTCTCACTGTGCCTGGTCGCTATCGTGATCGAATAGTACACGAAATTTCAAACTTAGCGACTTTTTCAAGTAATTCCGACTCAATTTGAGCGTAAATTCTGTAGCCCAGCTTGTGCACGTAAAACAGGTTAAAAATAATTTATTCCGTGTACATATTATTGTGCATTTTTATCATGGGCATTTCATGGACTGTACTGTACCTCTACCTGCTGCCGACATGCAATTAGGGTAATGATTCCACTAAACACACCCGCCGAATGCAAAATAATAACAATTTACAATGCGTAGAAATAACATTTTTAATACATGAAGTATATTTTAATTGCGTGTACAAATAATGTACTCATTAGCGACAGGCAGCATCTGTGCAGATCCTCTGAAAGACGCATAAAGCTATCGTTTTGACGAAATTTTCGCGTTTTCTTTCCACATGGCGAGATAGAGCAGTTTCACCGGCGTTCAGCAAGGGCAGGGCGATGTCTTGGCGGCACTTTGTCGCGCTCGCAAACACGCAATATCACTCGGCGTGAAATTTCGTTACCTCGCAATTATGCTGTATACATGGAGGGAGTCGAAAATAAACAGAAAATTGTCATTTCATGGGTGGGTTTCTCTTACATTAACAGGATCAACCGTTGCTGATAGGCTGCAGTCAGTGTTACACTACAGTGTGGGCAAAGAATCCCAGCTCCCGGCTGCATGACCTCTTTCTAAAACGCCGACTTCATGAGAGAGAAAAGAAAGAATAAGGCCTTACCATAATTTTTACTCTCTTTTTTACCAAATTGCGGTCTTTTTCTACCGGTAGGCAATTAAAACCACCCTAAATATTCAAAGCGGCAATGACGACTTTTCCGCTTAATTGAGTATTTGTATACCCCGTTCACTTCAAAAGCGCGCGGAAAATGTAGCGGGCAATGAATATACCATAAATGCCATTATGTTTGCAATTAATGCAAAATTGACCCACTATTAAGGCCAGATATACAAAACAAAGATACGGGGTATCTTCATTTCTCACGGTAGCCCAACTGAGCGAAGAAAATTGAAAGTTTTTTTATTAAAAATATGTCCCTTTTTAACCTACGGGTCCGGGTTATAACATATGTCGCTTCCTCAGCTCTTGAAGTGAAAGTTTCAAGGTATTGGGAAATAGACGAGTTCCTAGTGTGTATTTGAACTTAAATTCTCAAGAAATTACCATTTTCGGCCTTCCACCGCTGTAAATGGAGCTGTGAGGGACTGACAGTGTGGAATGGCATGGCATTGCTTTCGGATGCGACGATCATGCCATATTTGGAAAGCGGAAACATCAGACACAATTTTGTCATCAGTGCTTCTCCAACTGGCTTGTTTATTCTTCCTATTTATACTTTTACTGATGGCGATACCGGGTGATATATGGCCAAGCGAGTTTGAGAGCAGATATTGATAACATTTAAACAGGAAGCCATGATTGAAAGGGTTTTTTTCCACACGCATAAAACGCCCGGAGGAAATTTCCAGAGGCGATATAATCTGTGTATTTTTGCAGGTGGAAAAGAATTAGATATTTCTAATAATACTTAAATACAGAAATTTAAATAGAGAAGTCAGCGTATATTTCAACGCTTCATATCATCAACATTAGACCATAGGGACAGTGTTTCACGAGCAGAACATCTGTAGTAAAGACAAGACTACTTCAACATTACATGAATTATTGAAGAACCCCCCCCCCCCCCCCTCCCTTTTCGGGTCTGAAATGACAGTCGCAAGACGATCAACGACTAGCAAACAACTATACGAACCGTTTCAAAGATGCCATTCGCGACATTTTCGGGGAGGGGGACATAAATTCTCGGCCTGTTTAGGTCTTAAATGGCACAAAATTTAATTACAATTTATAACCGACTGTCCATGTCGCTGGCAGTGAGCTGGCAGTGAATATGGAATCTATCAGAGATATGAACTCTCGGAGCTGTTATGCTGACGACCAGACCAGCCGTCGCGCATGAGTGAACCCAGAAGGACCAATATATATCTCTCTCTGAAAAGAACATATAACTCTTTTCTAGCATTTCTTGTTTCCCTCATAACTGATCGTGCGAGCGTCTCTCTTTGAAGCTCAAACAAAATAAAGCCGCCGTCTGGATCATCTTGAAAGTACTGGGGCGAGAAAAAAACTCCCTGAAACGGACGGGTTAGGTGGTGTGAGTGTCTTTTTTTACAGTGAAATCCGCCGTCAACAGAACAAGCTTTCAGCCACCTTGAACAATAAAATGGTGTCCATTATAGAGGCATAACAATATGACTGGCTACTTGATTTATTGGCAGTCATTTAGAAACCGCGCGTTGCTCATTGTACACCCCTATCTTGCGACACAATGCTGCTACAGCGAACGGCGGCATTTATTACTGTCCAAACAATAGACAGTGGCGATTAGCGAGCCAGCAATAGTAAAATTGGCACCTCAGTGTCTGTTAAACTGAATTCACCGCCCGAGGCTACCATCAACAACTAGCTCCCGCACAATACTAAATTTTTATTGAAATTTTCTCAATTCACACAAGCCGTGTTTTCGCTAAAACAATTTCCATCGTGTTATAAAACCACCAGCACAGCACAGACATGCGATATTTCCGCTACATCGCATAGATTAAATGCGCACTGGGCCAGGGCGCCGACGAAAAAAGACAAACAGTATACATGTACATACTCGCTCGAACCGAAAAGAATCGGCCGACACACTACTATCCGGAAGGTGCCAACTTTCACATGCTTTGCGAGAGGTCGTAAACGCGTTATATGAATATAAAGAGAGGTTTCACACCTTCTCTCGGGTGCTTGTCCATTGTCCGTATCTTTTTAACAGCTGGTCATCGGCTACAGTTCATGTGCAGGCTCATTCAAGCATTCCCCTCATAAGATCTATCAAAGGTTCTCTTTACAGTCCCCTCCGTTGTGTTTATTTGTAAGAGAATGGAGGGTCATACAAACTGATCGCAGTGCGACTTTTACACCGAGTTGCTATAATGCAACACTGCCCTTGCGTAAGTCTGTTAGAGGTTGGACGCGAGCCGTATGGAAGACAGCCCGAATGTATGTTTGTTTTCGATACGGGTAGGGTGGAGAGAGGGTGGGGGCGGGGGCGTGACGGCTCTTGTCCCCTGGGCAACCGTATGTTCATGAATAAAGATTTCCGGATTCTGTCATTTTTATGTCTACAAACTTCACGATTTTATAATTAAGTTGGGGGCTCATGGCTAATTGATGCCATCTGGGTGTACAGTCGTGCGGCCAAGAAAGAGCAGCACTTAATGGCGTCATCCGTATCTCGCAGCGAAATGAGAATCAGAATTCAATTTTTTACAGTGATTATGATGTGATATTTATAACTGGTTAACAAACAATAGCGGGCATAAAACGCCATGATTTATGGGCTCAAAGCGCATCTCAATTTTTCATTTGTAATGAATCTCTGTAGAGTCGCTGCAGACCGTCTGTGCATGCTTTGAGATCAAACCATTTCATCGGCTTCACTGCCCCCCCCCCCCTCAGTCTCCCTATCGAAACCGAAAACTTGCCAGAACAGGTGACGGTGGATAACAGGTGGAGGTGGAGGTTTTTGTGAACGGAAGTGGCGGAAGCCGTAAGAGTTAGAGAAATATCGATGAATAGACAAGCAATTGTAGAGGCGAGTTTTCACGGGCTCCACTGATCTTGTATGAAAATAATAATAATAATAATAATAATAATAATAATAATAATAGCAAATCACAAATATATAATACCTATCGTATATCCGCTTATATATTAATATATATATATATATATTATATACACACACATATATATAAAAATATATATATGAATAATTTCACATAAGGACATCCGTATTATATATATATATATATATATATATATATATATATATATATATATATAAATTCGTTTGTAGGATATTACATATATATATGTATGTAATATATTATATATACATTGTATACATTTTGTGTGTGTATATATATATATATATGTATATATATATATATATATATATATATATATATATATATATATATATATATATATATATATATATAGTGACATTGTGTGGACAGACACATGAACATATATCACCTGATGGATACAGTCCACGTGGTTATGTTGTTTCTGTAAGGCCAATATGTACCTTCTTTTCATTATTTTTGTTTTGTATGTCAAATGCAAGTTATTTCTCTTCCCGAGGCATGCTGCTTTGAACAACCAACTATTCAGCTATAGTTATCATAGTGTTTATAAATGTAAAATGCAATCTTCGCGTTTGCATTTGAATTCTGGTCCGGACCTGAATTCAGTTGTAATGACAATGCAGTTATGCACAGCCCGAGACTGTGTTGATAAGCTGAAAACTGTGTATATCAAAGTACATTAAGGAGGGAAAAGGAAAAAACCTCAATGGACATGACAAAAATAATTGTGAAAAAAATCATCAAAGGTACTGACACTTTAACAAGGCATCACACATACTGTTAAAGACCCACTAGCTGGCCGGCAGCTTTACATTGTATGTATGATGTTGTTGCGCACTCCTTTCCTGATGTTTGTGGTTGTCAATTTCTTTGCATCTGATATGAATACATTAAAATTTGTAATTTTCCCCCCGCCTGTCAACTTCAAACAATTACAACGTAATGGTTCATCTGCAGGATGCACATTTCCGTTCTATCTTTTTAAGATTGAATGTTCTTGTCCAGATATCAAGACGTACACAAGAGCATATTGTTTGTAATATTTACACTCATACTGTCTATGCTCTTTTAAAGACCTAGACATTATATTCTACAACGTGGGCTGGATGCTCTCTGTAAGTTGTGTGTCAGTCGGTCGTGAGATTAATAAAAATTACACACGACGAGGTGTAGCAAAATAAATACGGGGGTATTTAATGACCGATTTAATAAGAAGAATATATCATCGGTGCACGGGTATTTATTTAGGTTGTAAAAAATACAAAGACAGGGATAATGTTTTAAAACTTTCCAAAACTGAATATTTATACGGAATTCCATCACATGTTGGCGCCACTTATAAGCGTATCATGGCGTGGGCCAACACGGCGGTATCATTTGCATGTATATTTTCACACTAGTGTGTGGTGGATCAATTATTTCATCACATACGGACACTCTGCATCGGTAGAGTTTTCAGTTATTTGAATTTCATGAGATCTTAACAGATCATATCAGGCACCGTCTCGGTGAACGGGTGTTTGCAACACCCGAATCAATTATGATTCGGGGGAAAACAACCGTCTTCCATACGGAAATTTGTTGTTACGAGCATAAGCTATCTTCCGTGTTTGCAAATCCAATATTTGACGAACCCCGGTACAATTCATCTCTGTATATGGCTATATCACGGTACGCAAACAGGGCAATATTGACAAGATGTATATTTGAAGATGTCATTAATAGAGCAATATCGCTTTACAGCTAGAACGATGTGTGACAGTTCACAGCCGTTTTTGTTTGACTTACATGTAACGCAAACGCAGACGAGGCATTGGTGTGCCGCGCTGCAACCCTAGACATGTTCATGCAATATGCAGCGTCAAAATTCGTAATACAATTATTAATGTAATACCCGAATTTAGGAGTGGACATAAATTTTGCATTAATATAGATAATATTTCATGTGTTATTTATTCTCCATATGGATGGTCTCCGATTTTGGAGGTTTACCATATACACTGCATACAGCATAAAATCGACGTGTGAAACGATGGTTTAGCTGTGTGATATGATTTTGTACTCAACTTCCTGCCTTTAACATCCACTCTGAACCGAAACACTACGTAACCTTTCTTTTTTTTATCGAAGAAGATGTGCAATCGCGGAGATTTTAGATAAGATACCCTATCATGTCTTCAGTAGCCATATTTCTAGTCTGTCTGGCCTGACAGAGTCGGCTCTCGCGTAACAGGGTGTGTCATCGATTTTTCTCAACCATGCACTTGCAATGGGGGCAGGAAATTTGGCAAAATATGCTTGCTTTATCCCAGTTAGTTTTGGTCAGATAGTATCACTTACAAATATTTCTGGCTGTGCTTTATTCGACTGGACACTGTGTATTTTTTTATTCTGCACGGCACGCAAATATAGTGACCACACTGAGTACAAACGAGTCTTTATTTCTAAACAAAATAATTTCTGGCACGGACCAAAGACGTTTTCATAAAGAATACGATGTTGCGTATATACCCGCTAATCGATCGAAAACACAGAGATACTTCCTGGCAAGTTGCACGGCATTGTCATCGCACACTTACAGTCGATCGAGTAAAAGTAAGACGGTAAACAGCCTCCAATAAGGTTAAGGGAGATAGAGCCCCTAAATGCTTTTTATCTAATAAATGTCTTTATTTTTATTGAAAGACATATTTGCGCCGAGAAGAATGAGCGAAAATAGACACATAACCAGACTATTTTTCTGGTTGTAACATGTTTCTCCGGACTTTGTAAGTCATTTTGGTTGATAAAATTTTGTCTCATGTGCTAGATGATACCGCATTTGTACAAAATTTGTTTATGAAAAACTATTCGCTGTATACATGATTTATCACTGAAGCGACCATACTCAAATAATTTAGCATTTTGAGTTTACATTCCAGATTTCATTTTGTAAAACTTGTAGAAAAAAATTCATATTTGTCAACTATATTTTCCTTTTTTATATATACTGAATCTTATTTCTTGCGATAAAAAATATGAAGAAGTATATACACTGCAACTTTTCGTTTCATTGTAGCAATTTAATCATTTTTCATAAATATGAAAGCAAAACATTACTTTTATATCATGATACTTATCGTATAGTCTGCAAATATCATTCAACAGTCCTAAGGGGTGAAAAAATCCGGCAAAACCGCAACCAACAGTGTTTTAAATCTAGTACGCAGAGTTCCCTCAAATGTATAGAAATTACCCATGATGCATTGCGACTTGATATATGTTCCTTACTGGAGTGTTTGTATGTAAGTTTTAAGGCATATGAATGAGGTGGACGCTGATAATTTATGCGAGATGTTTTCAGTTATGTCATAAAATGAGAATGAGTACACCTAACAATCTCTATTCATTAAATTATTCCTCTAATGACGTATCAAATGTCTCGATCATCCTTTACTTAAATGTCCCATACGATGCGGAGTAAAACTATATGTAATAAATTGCATTATTATTTAGTGTCATATATATATATATAGACACTATATATATATATATATATATATATATATATATATATATATATATATATATATATATATATATAACTACACAAATTGCACGCGGCATATTATAATGCTTGATGTTAAAAGCAGAGGGTTAAAAATAATAAGACAAATTACTTCAAGTACAAAGTAATAATATCTGTTACTTAAGTTTCATGCATCCTGCAATCATCAGACTGCTTTTACCCGTAGGGTGTTTCCCTTTTAGAGGGTTGGGACATACGTACATTGTTCTTTTTGCATACAGCATTGCGACCAGAACAGCCAGAGTGTCAGATTATAATCTTTATAGTTTATCATGTTCTGCTACACATTCCACTGGGATTTCCTGTTCATTACTTTGTTATTGCTATATTATTATTATTATTATTATTATTATTATTATTATTATTATTATTATTATTATTAATTTATTTATTTATTTATTATTTATTTATTTATTTATTATTTATTTATTTGCATAGGGTGGTGATACTATTGGAAAAATATATTTCGACAGTTTCAGAAAGTTCTCTTACACGACAAAATTCAGCATTCGAGATTTTCCAAAAATCACCTCGCTAAATTATCGATGCTATCTAACACTCGGTACTAGCTTGATGCTATGTCGTTGTGGTGTCTGATCAACACTACTCGGGAACCAGGATCTGACTTTATAGCTTTCAAATCCCTAGAAATAGTCACCTTGGCAAGCAAGTGATGAACCCTTTGCTACTGAAGTTAATATTTCATGTCCCTTTGTAAAATCTCATGACTCTGTTCCTATTAGCCTTTTCAATCACTAGTTTCAACCGTCTCTCTCTTTGCAATGAATCGATCTTGCTTAACAGCGACTACATGATATGAGAGAGAGAGAGAGAGAGAGAGAGAGAGAGAGAGAGAGAGAGAGAGAGAGAGAATTATTCTTATCGCTGTACAGGATTCCGGCAGCTATCTTTTCTTGACGGCGATCATGTCGAGGTGTTGCATCAGATAATGCGTACATGTTACCTAGAGCCGACGATGACGCCTTGCGCCGGCAAGGTCCACACCCCCAGGAGAAAAATCAAACCAGCCTGTCACCATGTCAACACCTAAGCAAAATCATGGAAGGAGCTGAAGCTTGCAAGAATGTGCGGCCGCAGGTTGGGAATGAGAGTCAAAATGACATCCGAAATGCGAACCAATAACTGAGGCCCAACACAGCCATTTTTTGCTGCTTGCCTCGCCAGGCATTATGGCGAGGTCACAAACACACCTAGGAGCAACTTCATAGGGGTGAGATAACGAAGGCACATGTCAAGTTTTATTTAGAGGTCGATCTGAACAGGCAGGTAATCGCTCAACAGCAATCCCTGGCCAATCGGTACGTAGGGACCGACGGACATACACACTGCAAGCAAATTGAGGTCTGGGACACGGACCGACAGATAAAAATGTCCTCACCAAATATATTATTTAAAGGGTTCTTTTACAATCAATACTTATTTCACGGTACGAGGCGGAACGTAAGATTGGAAAATATGAAGGACAAAGGTCATCTTGAATGATTCGGTCGAAAGTCTATAGCAATTTAAAACTGTTTCCAAATCGTACTGTAGAATACATAATTTGGACATTATTCCGACACGTGGTTTACAATGATCAGCTGTGAAAGTTTTCGAGGTCTATGATCATCGTGTTCTTTAGAGTGAATTACTATTATGGTCACGTTGAGATATTGAAAAGAAAATCGCACTCGAAACAGCACATATATATAAGTTATATGATAATGATTGCATGATGCCTCTTTGTTATAGCCCTCAATGGGAAGGTTATTATGTTCGGAGTTAGTGTTGCTGTTAATTGGCAGTTCGCTAGTTTTCTGACGAGGGGTTAAATACGTCGGCGATAAAACGTTATGATAGCGCAATTCCACGTTTATTACCAGAAGATCTACTTGCATATATACCTGTGTCCTGTTCTGTCAGTGCTTCCGACCTAACTTTCCATGCTTTTCGGCTGTCTGTCTGTCTATCTATCCATTCGACCCATTTTATTTGTTTTGCTTTTCGTGGTTTATACAAATGATTTGGAGGAATACGTGTGTGTGTGTATGTATGTATGTATGTATGTATGTATGTATGTATGTATGTATGCATGCATGCATGTATTTGTACTTGTTCATACATTCATACAGTGTAGCAGTTTTGAAGAAGGCAAGATACACAAATGGCCGTTAACGCGAAATAGATGAGCTGGAAACCATTGACCATTTTGACTATGAGTCAGAGTCATGGGACTCGACCAGGACTACGGCTTTCTGTCATACTACCAATAACTGTCAGTTTTCAGAACACTGGTTTCCACTCATCTGTGTATTGATACTCAAACTCATCACCTCCTTTGTTTAATTTTCACGCCTACACTCCTTCTTTGTTCCCACTAACACCTGTGTCGCGAGCGCGAAATTTTAATTTTCTTTGCGCCAATTTGGAAGATCATGACACCTGCTCGTGGACATTTTTCACTCTGAATTATCTGTGTCTTTCTGTTTCAATGGTTCATTTCACCCATGCATCAGAGGAAGGAGACTACACGTCTTTGAAAGCCCATGCTATTCAGTTGAATACAGCGTGCTACCAAACCCCAGATTATATATACAATATACATACATACATACATACATACATACATACATACATACATACATACATACATACATACATACATACATACATACATACATATATATACATACACGTATTCATCTAAATCATTTGTTTAAACCACGAAAAGCAACATGAGAGCGACAAATTATGTTATCAATATGTCATGACGTTTATTTTTCAAACTTCTACATACTAAAAAACCTGTATTGCTTGTTGTAATTAGTCAGACTATCAGATAAAGTAGAGATGTCCAACATAAAACATTACATTATCTCCTGGAAAAGATAAAGCGATACGTGTTTAATTGCTTATTCTATTGCGTCAGGGGAACAATAAGCACGGAAAGAAATATACCCCGTAAAATACTAGCAGTTCTATTCGTGTACGCGCCTTTCAATGAGTTATACTTCAGAAAAAAAAATTATCCTTGATGACGTGGTCCAAATAAGAGACTTCAAAAATCTGACTTTAAAGAAACTTCAAAAAGACCCAACTTGTCATGGTATTTCTGAATAATAGTATTTGATAGGTAATTATTGACTTCAAACATTTGATATTAACACGAAAAGTTATCAAATGCCAGTATTGTTCTGCTTGTGCCGAGTTGAACAAAACTGGTTCAGATAATTCTAAATAATGTCTCTGTTCCCGGTAGATAGTAGACTTGCTCCAAGTTTATGGGCATATAAATATCAAAACAGAATAAACTAAAGGAACAAACTTCAGCAGACTGTCTCGTTAGTCGCAGGCTGTTGCCTAGATCATGGGGTGGACACAATGGCCCACAGCCGGTAACTGCTGCCAAATGCGACAGGGGCCAGTTTGGGTAGACAGAAAAACATTTACTGTAAGACGGCTGTATACGTTTGATCCTGTCGGGAAACTACTACACGTGCTTTATTATACAATGTCTGTGAGCTATACGGTGAATGAGCTCTGCCAAGGCTGGTCAAATATATACCTTTCAGTGGCCATATTGGATCGAATGGCCAAACAAATATAGCGTACGTAGTGTGTGTTAAACAAACACGTTATTATCATGCGAAAGGTTTTAGAAAAGACAAATTCAGTTGAGCCCTGTCCTAACATTAGGTCAGGCCAGGAAATATTTTTTTACAAAATGGTTGCCAGACAGTCATACTGCACATGTTATCAAAACAAACAACGTGCATACCGACGTGATAGCGGATTATGCTTGTAACAAGTTTGGGCCACCATTATTAGTGCTCTCCACACACTACTCCTTGGACTATACGAAGACTCAATACAGTAACATCCGTTTGTTCATCTAATCATACGTATAGGGCCTAAAGATACGAAATAATGCATACATACATACATACATACATACATACATACATACATACATACATACATACATACATACATACATACATACATACATACATACATACATACATACATACATAAATACACGTAAGTTTGGGACAAATTTGCTTTTCTCATAATGTAGCTATCAGTTATGGGTTGGATGGATGTATTGGAAACCTCTCTTCCCTGGGATGCTGAGTGAAAAATTGCCGAAATTCTATTCTGGCGAAAAATAGTGGCTAAATGTTGAGAAGGCAAAGCGCAGCCTTAATCTCAAACAGTTTGCCAGTTTCCGCGCGAAAGGGGTGTTTGAAAGACTGTGAAAGCACACATTTCCCTTGGCGGCATGCGACAGTGAAATTATGTGTCAGAAGAAAGTAATCGGATTGAGTCCAGTGGAGGAATTCTCAATTCTTTCGTGTGCATGTATTTCTCTCTAGTGGCTCCCATCCAGCTAGCGTGCGCGTCAAGACACGTCACACCTCGCCTCGCGTCAAGCCACGTCAGTAAAGCCGAGATGATTTACAAAATTAATCTGGCGGGATCCGGCGACAGGTGATTGAATGCGTCAAACCTGACAAATCGTTTGCATTATTCATTAGCTTGCCATCAGATGATTATGAAAGGTAGCCAGCCTCTGGGCTTCATTACGTCAGCGTATATAGGAACCAGTGTATTTTCACTTAGAAATGCACCCATGTGGATTCATTGTGTGTAAACTGTATTGCTACTAACCACGTGACCAACAAAGGCACTTCATCGGATATCAACCATGCAAGGGAATTCGATATGAACACTACAGCTGTACCAGTCACCCTGTATGCAGTTGATTCTCACAACATTGACGTTGAGATTTAATTTGCTAAATAAGATTTATATTGGCTGTGTCATATGTAATTTTATTTCCACATTATCAAATCATCCTATCGCTTTTTGAAATTGAATCTCATTCCCGAGGCTATCCTTGTAGATTCGAGAAAGCTCATTTCAACTTTTGTGACAGGAGTACAGAGAGAGAGAGAGTGAGAGAGAAAGAGAGAGAGAGAGAGAGAGACACACACACACGCAGGTATAGACACATGCACGCTTGCATAAACAATGTGCAATGTGTATAGTTCACTCAATACATAGATAAAAAACGGGTATACATATATACTTAGAAATAACAATCGAAAGTGGAATACTGTCTATACATACATAGATACCTACATAGATACATACATACATACCTACATAGATACATACAAAGATGCAAAGATACATGCATACGCACATACATAATACGTACATGACACAAACTTTTAAATACTACATACATATTACAATGCGTACATACATACAACATACATACATACATACATACATACATACATACATACACACATACATACATACATACATACATACATACACAGACACAGACAAAAACCGACATTTGAAACAGAAAGTAAACGACAGACATAACAGGAAAATGTCAAAGGCAGAACTCCACAAAAGGAAAATAACCAAAGATGAGTAAACATTTATCTATCGATCAGCGGTGGCTTTTCAAGAAGGCTTACATATTGATCATGGAGAAAGTGGCCCTATAGCTTTCCAACCTCTTCAATAGCAAGCCAACAATTGCCATACATACATACACTTAGTTTTATGATACCAATGACGGCTGAATTCTTACAACTCTGGAAAATGCTTGTTAAGTATTCCAATAACAGCGTTTTATGAGCACAATCATTAACGTGTATTAGCATCGAAGCGACGGTCATATAGCCCAGGATGAGTTCATCCTTTCGTCTATCTGCTTTACACGTAGCGCCAGCTACATAGTATACAGTGAGGAGAACATTTGCCTCCATGACTATTGTTTGACTTTGTCACAGGTGACCGTAAGCCGAACAATCCATAAGTTTATCGCTATGTGGACTGTACAATGTACCTAGAAATAACTACATACCGCGTAAAAATGAAAACTCATGAGTTTCTTGTGATCATTTGTTACTTTCAAACGCAGGTCACTTACTCAACCTCTTTGGCTGCAGGGGGCAAATATTTTATTTGTCATTTTTTTCGTGGAATTTTGTGACACATTTTATTCTGTCTGAATAGTTTAACAGCTGTTCAGGGTTTTTGTGTATATCAAATGCAATATAAATATGTTTGTTTCAAAGAAACTGACATCACATAGGGACACAGCGAGGACGCGCTCGCTTTGGTTGGATTCCATGACAATACAGGCCTGCCAATAATTCTACAAGACTCCATCGCTCACTTAAACAAGAAACGTAACGTTGCCATCGGGTACAGCCTGCTGAAATATTACTGAGATTTTTTGTCTCTTTCCGGTGTTGATCACATCACGTAGTTTTGATGGCTCTAATAGCTGAGTCGAGCGCGGTGTCGACTATATGATCTGTTCACAAACCAGGGTTAAGGGAGATACAATGCCCCTAACCGTGGGACCTTAATTCATATTTATGTACTTTTCGACACATGAGTACAATTCTTGGATAAAGGCACAGTCATTCGGAGTTGTCTAAGTAAATGATAAAAAAGTAGGCCCGTGGTCCTGAATGCTAAACAGTGGACTCTGCACGCACTACTAGCATCTTAAATAAGTGATCATACCTTTGACGATGTACATTTACTCAGCTACTCGGAACTTGCCTTTTATAAGTCTGTCTGTCTGTCTTTCTGTTTGGGCGATTTTCTTGACGCATCGCTGAATGTGCCTCACAAAGCCTGTGTATGTACTTTGTGTACGGTCTGTGCGAATGGATGGGTAGATTGATGTACGTATGGCTGGTAGTGCAAACGGACTTTTTACCGAGTTTTAGTCTGGTTATCATTTCATATGTGTTTATTTGTTTGTGTGAATTCGTTGGTATATTAGAATGTGAAGGTGATATGACAGGCTCCGGGTCGATGCATCGGACGCTGAAATGCCTCCTAGTTCAAGTTATGTCATCGATGAAAGACATTTGGCTTTTTCTCCTACTGTACGTACTAGCCACTCTGTCTAAATTGCTCGCTTTTGGTGCCGGATTCTCTTCCATGCCATAAAATATTTACACCGTCACCAATTCAGCACACTTGTCGACACAAAGTAACCGTTATTTTGTCCTTCGGCGGCACCATTTCACTGACTCATAGCGTGCCGCGGCGTAACATCAGCGCGACACATTGAGGGGAGAGCGTTTATTAAAAAAATCCCCTTACACGTTGCGCCCACATAATCGACAGATTTTGGCTGATATTAAACAAGTCGCAATGCATCGACACATAAAAACACACAATAAAGTACCGGGCTGACGAAAATTTAAAATTGATATCGTGCAAAATAGATGCGTTAATGCCGTCGTAAAAATGGCGAAATTATTCTAGACTCCATGTGTGGAGGCAGCTTGTGTGCCGCGTTGGCCAATAAACACGCATGTTGTTTACAGTTCGTTGTCTTGCTAATATAAAACCTAAAAGAAATAATTCACGCCTGATAATAATTGGAGTTAATACCTACTTGGATATTTTTCTCGGTGTAATCACTTTCGCTAGCTGCTTGGTGGAGTAATTTGGCGAGAGCACAATTTTCGAAGTGGGATAAAGTTCTTACACTTACGTCACATCATGAAATTGACACCTCCAATTAGCAGCCTCTCGTATTGACTGTTTATATATCGTTGACGCGTACCTATCGGTCGCTTTGCACTCGTTTTAGCGGTGTTACTTAATTAATATTAGGAGTAAATTTCTCACCGTGGTGATGAGAGATGTCTTGGCAACTCTATGCAGGACACCATTGTCTAGCTTGTCAAAAAAACTGTCGAATTAGCAACTTCAAACTTAATTAATAACGGCATGATCATCAGTGATGAAGTATTGTTTCTCATTACGCGTGACGAATGGACGTCTAATTACTTACCTTATCTGTTCCTCATCAACTCTTCACTTTCTTAATTAAGTTGCGCGCGCGCGTGGCCAAAAATAACCGTACTTTAGCATAAAGCAATTACAAGTTCACAGGAAACGGGCAGCGGGGACAGAGGTAGACGGACAGCCTTGCTTGGTAACGCGCTGTCGTTGGCGGGGAAAATTTTGACAGTGCCGCGCGAAAGTGTGAAAATTGTCGGAACAACGACAATTACCAGGAGACAAGGAAATAAAGCCTGGCGTGTTGATTACGTCAACATTCTGCAGTGATAATACTTCAAAGCAGTCGCTCCACTGATTTCTCCCTAGAGCGTGTGGTGCAACAAACGGATACTAACTCGGCCCGCTGGAGTAATTTACACCACGAACGATGGGATAATTCAGGAAATTAACAGAAAAAAATTACGCTTCTATTATTTCCGTGAGAATATGGGACTTTCCTGGCTACCAAGTGGAATCCGCTTCGGCTTACAGCGTTCTCGTTTCAGGCTTTTGAGAGTAGAATTTCCCCACCCAAGCCTGCCCATCACTCAATACCATATCGATGTCATGTGCGTGAACCTTTTTGTTCCAAATTGGCCATCGTACTGGCAAATCGACGCTCTTCATAGAGAGCATGAATAGTGGCGAACGACAAGGGGAAAGAAAATGACGGTTAATATACACACGCAGTCGAATTAGCCGCGTCATACCTGAACAAAATTCCACTCTGTCAAAAAATAAATGTACATTTCAACAACAACAACAAAAAAAGTTGACGTTCGAAATAATTGTCTAAATAGTTGACGCCGGGCGCCCATGAAATAAGCATCGCTAAATCGCACAAAAAATGCAGAATTGCTTCGCTGATGCCCATAATTACGGTGATATCAGACGAACCAGTTACGCGCACAAAGCTCCGAGCCAGCAGATCCGAGGCAGCCCGTGTTCCTTTCACAAGTCGCTGTCTTCTTGTGTAAACAGTTTGACAAGATGTCGCGACCTTTCAGTGGCGAGAGTATATATATGAGTCTCTTATTTGTTGATAAAGTGACACTGTGACCCATTAAAAGTACATACGTTTCGCAAAACCTGTCAATTTCGTGTTTCGCCTTGAATGTTCATGGCGACTATTTAAGCAAGATTTATTATATATTTGTTTTCCGTGTCGCATGCCATTTGTTAGGAGTGTAATTCTTAACCGTCCGTCTCGCTTGTCTTTATTCGACTACTTAAATATCTCAGATCGCTCAAGGCCGATAATGCTTAAGCCCTACACGAGCTAAATGATTTTCAGAGCAGCTTACGAAAGTCAAAATGGATCCCACTCCTCCTGTTTGTAATCTTTGGTGTGTAAGTCACATGGACTAAATTTCTCTATTGCTCATTCTTTTGTTGTCGGCACCAATTGAATACACTGCAAGTGACATGTCGCACACAGTCAGCTAAATTGCCTACTCATTCCGAAACGTTTTACCGCGCATATGAGAAACAACTGCCCGCCAATACATCAAACGATATCTCTGTCTTGGCGACACGTTGACAATCAGGTATTGTATGCAAATGAGCGAGATGATTGGCAGGTGGAGAGTAGCAATATTGATTTGAATAATAGTCCGTCATCACCTCAGCCGCATTGATCGGGATCCCCAGGGGGCTCCTTGTGAAATCGTGCTTTGCAAAAGCAAAATTGTCCCATTTCTATGCATTCGCCAATAACAACTAAGTTGATTGGCCGAATGGACGTGCAAATGAATTTTTCCCCAGTTGACTGTGATTCGATAACGAAGTGTTGAATTACGAGTAATCGCCGCGTAATTCGATTTCCCCAAAACCTGGTACTCGCGCACAGGGCAATCATTTTTGCTGCAGACTACATCCTTACCAACTCCTCAATGAACTCTACACTAGGTCTTATCGTAATCAAGGAAAAAATTCTCTTTCGATGACTTAGTGCAGAGATCCATTGGGTCAATGACCTCAGGGCTTCACAAGCACAATAGTACGGGACGTACCGCCTCCGCAACATCATCAACGTTTTAAATATATTTTATTTATAAAGTTCTCCTCTTCTGTAACAGGAATGACAAACGTATTAAATTTTTCATATTTCTCGATAAAAATTGTACTGGAAAGGTTGTTCAGAAGATTGAAACTTTCTGAAACTTTCACATTCCACTATTTTCCTGGGTCGCTAACAGATACAGCGTATCAGAAGTGCATGATCATGATCTCTCGACCAACTGAATCGAAAAAGTGGCGCTTGCCTAAATGCGCATGCGCAGTGCTGAATTGTCGGCTCACATATTCGTTTAATAGAGAAATATCAACAAACTTGACCCTCGCGGATGATAGTTGACACCCGTGTCACTGAGATACTGTAGAACTCAGACTTATCGAGGTTTACACCCGGTGTCGTCAAATCAAAAGCGTTCTCTATCCAGCAGATTTTACGATATCCGCCGTCTCTTAGGCCTTTTACCTCGTAAAAAGCTTCGGCTCAACTATATGACGTATTTACGGCTTACTATCAAGCGATATAAAGTTATTATATTTTATGAAAATTCTCACTAAAAGTGTTTAGGGAAGATATATCACCTCAGAAAGGAAAGGGTCGGTTTATAAGCGCCTTTCCGTCAGTTTTTTTCCTTTAGATGTTCCCGACGATTGCTCGGCGGGAAATCGGTCATCATTGGGCGCAGACGAACACGCATCGTCTCTCGGCGCGTCCTCTGTGACGCTTCGGGGTCTAATGGGGTTTTGTTAGTTTCGTTGAGCGCACTCGCGGGAACATCAAAACCCACACAGGATAAACAGACCGGAATACACGTACAATTCCGCTGTATTACAAGTCGATTTTTCGACGTGATTTTAAAAAGTCTTGGCGACAGTGTATGAGTGCCGATGAAAAAGTGTGGACGTAAACTGAGAAAAAATTATGAACCCTTCGAGGGTTGCGCAATGCCCTAACTATGAAGGTGTGCTTTTTTAAGCTGCAGCAGTGTAGTGTTTTGCAATCTCCTGGGTGATGTTTTTCTCTGTTCATTTTGTTGTCGTGTTTTTGTAGTCATGACGGTTGCGGCCATGATAATATTGTGTACTAAATATGTAAGGCCATCCAGCCGAGCGTGTTCTGTTGGTGACGTCATCGCAAAGAAATGAACCAGAGGGGTCCACACTCGCCCTGCCAGAAACCCATTGCAACACATCCTTGTACGATTTATGCGCTTTCGGTGTGTGGCTGTCAAACAAACCGCATTATTTGTTCAAATTTGATGACTTCTGTAAAAGCTCACCATCCATAGGCCCATAAACACTTCACATTGTTGTACAGAACAACAAACGCACTCACTATCACACATTATGGCGGAATATTTATTTCGCGTCCAATCATTTTAACTGCGCTCAAGTCGGTCGCTTTGGCGGTCTTCGACTTTTGGAGAGGAAATGGCCCGCCTTCGCTTTTTAAAACACGAATATTGGCTCTGTCCACTCCCGTAGATTTAAGAAAAACGAATGGAGGAAGTTACGGTGACGTCAACAGATGTCCTGAGTCTCAGACAAACAGGAAAATAACATGATGGTGATAATAGGGTGTTACTTTTTTGAGACAATATGGGATAAATCTATTCAGTGCGTGGGACTGGTCATGCACAGAGTTGGTGGAGAATGGAAAATATGGCACTGAATCATATATAATTCCTTTGGTTTTATGTTTTCCTGCGATTGAAGATGAAATCAAACAAATACTTAGCAGTACAAAAGCTTTAGTCATGACTATGGAGGGATGCTTTGGTGAAAGCGGCGACCTCGTTTTCTTTTTATTTTATGGGCATTTTCAACGGCTTTGGCGTATAAGCCCTGGGGTGGAAATTACTGTAGTTCCGAATGCGACGGTTTATGGCCAGCCGGTGTCTGTTTCACCGTTACTGGCAGCCACGCACCGAAAAAAAAATAGACCAATAATTCCTTTGCGAATGGTCAATCGGAACCCGACATATTATGGAAATCGCCGATACAATACAGTCCCCGCTGTTTTGCAAAGGGTTTGTCAGCTTTTTTCCCGTGTGCGCTTGTCACGACAGGTTTCATTATAAAACAAAAGATTTGAGAGTATTAAAGATATTACAAATCCTAGTTTATTGGTTTCTGGGAGTCGTAATTCCTTCACGGGTTTAGAGCTGAGCAATTCCGAAACGGATCTTTATGGAGTATAATGCCCCGTAGAGGCGATACTGAACAGGGTGTTGGAATTGAAAGAAAGAATATTATAAAAGTCAAAAAGCAGGGATACAAATATTGTTATTTCTGTGTATTTATTTTTTTAATTTGCACACTAGATGTTGCCAACACATCCTGTGAGCAAGTCCTTGATGTATTATCGGCCAACGCCTTCTTTCCAACTTTTATTGTGATAAAGACGTAAATTGAAATCCCCGACAAAAAGGAAGGCCCGGTTTAGAGGTCTGTTTTTCTTGTCCGCGATTATTTGAAAAAATCACCCCTTGGTGTTTAATCGCAGAGTGTTGACAAAAGTGGCTTTTCATCGCAGTGTCGAAACTGTCAGAAACGGCATTCGACTTTTGTTCCTGCGAACTTGTAAAATACCCGTATGTCCTCGGGGTAATGTGGCACAATGTTTATTTCACTGTGTAGGGGTCGTTAACCCCTGTTTACGTTCATTTGCATCCACCCTTTCCAAAACAAAAAGGCGACAAAAAAGGCAGCTTTCGTCACGAGGTGAAATCGGACTCATCTAATATCGTCGTAAAACATGACGTCGGGTTCTTCAAAGCGCCCGACTCCTGTCAGCGATCACAGTTTTCACTGTAAGAGTGTGACAATTTTCAAACCGCATGGTCGCAATTTTACAAATTGAGAAATCAGTTTTTCTTCCGCGAGATGGCGAATTTGAACTCCGTAATTGAAAGTTTCTACTCTATCGTGAGTCACTTTATTAGCCTTTCATGGACACAATATAAATTTTATTCGAGATTAAATGGAAAATGATTAAATTCATGAAAGAGTGGGGCTTCTTTTTTATTTTATCTACCGAGACACCTGACACACCCGATAATAAGTTTCTCAAACGTGTCGCCGTTCCATACTGTTAAAAATCAGCATCCTCATCGCATTGTGTTACGCCGCGTCAAATTCGGAGTTCAGTGTCTTCGACGCGGAGACATATACAAATGGTGAGATCGTGCCGTTTTCTCTTTCCCTGAAACGACATTCAGATTAATTTAGATCAGAGTTCTCTATGCCCTTACGGTTGCTGATGTGGCAAATGCGACAATCAATCTCTCGAAAAAAACAGCACACATCAGAACCCTCGCCCGAGATCGGACGGCCACTCCGCCGCAGACGGTATTGTCCGCAATATGGCCAGCACTGCTACAACCTGGTCACGAATACGGCAAATCGATTCCAAATTTAAACTGCCCTCCCAAGAGATTGCCATCTCTGAAATCTGGCTGTTGGTGATTTGTCATATTTTGGCATTTCTGACAAAAACAGCTTTCGTATAAAATATTTAAGGGGCCGGGGAGGTGGGGGGGGGGGGAGGGGAGAGGTCAAAATGTTCCGACGCAGACATCCCAATGTTCGCCCCCTTGCACATTCGTATTTCAGGCATGGTGAAACTTGAATCCAGCGCACCTCTTCAGTCGAAAACGTTATTAAAACCAGAGAGCACTGGAAAGAAAATTAAAAAGTTAAATTCGCATTTTAGTAGTCCAAAGTTCAACAAAAATTTGTAAGATGTCAAATTCCACACAAAAAGAATCGACAAACCTAGAACTTATGAATAAGATGAAATATTCAAGTTAGGTACCTGATTCAGAACTACAGTGAGGGCGCGCCTTATACGCGCTCTGACGTTCATGAACGACAGGCCATTGCCGCAAAGAGGAATGTCGAATATTCATGCCAAGTGTATTTCTCTTTTGAAGTCTCCATGAAATTCATGCTACGGCATGTAGCTTGATAAAAGATAAAATAAATCACCAGCGGGAAAGTTTAATGTCGTTACATACGCAGGGTCGTTTTGCAGATTTTGTTACAATGTTGGGACAAAGTATGGTGGTGGAGAGGCAGGCCGACGGGAGGGCAAGTATAGATATAGGGCCAGATTGTAGACGGACAGGTAGGTGAAAATGATGACAGACAGACGGACAGACAGACAGAGAGGATAGAAGAGACACTCGATGGAAACCGGCGAGTTCATCTCAGTCATACCGTCACGCGTCAGTGCCAAGAATCGTGACCGTTAAAATGCGTACAGTAGCCGTTACACTCATGAGAACGATCTCTAAGGAGACTAGCGGCGTGACCTTTCGGGTCGCTCTCCCCTCATTCAATAAATATTAAACATAATTAGATAAAATAATTATTAAATTTTACGGTTAGTGCATTGCGGCACGGCCTAAGTCAGACACAGCAATGGCTGTTGATTCCCGCAAACGACTACAATAAATACGGACCCGCTCACCATATTGCGAGGCGGCTGCTTTTTACCAGAACCTCTTTAAACCCCCAGGACCCCGTGATTACTAAAGATGGGAGTAAAATTACATCCACTGTTTTCTCGTCCCTTGCTTTACCCAGTTCTCGTCAAAAATGTTTACGATCATGGGCGAAAAACAAGAATACTTAGTCTTAGCGGGTCCCCAAACCATTTACGCGCATGTGCCGACTCGGCGCTCGTATATAATAATAACTTGCATATCGTTCCATCAACACTTGGCCTAACAGAATATTAAAAATGTTTGTAGCTGACCCGGTGAAACGCTACAAGTCTCTAATGTGCCTGGTGTGGTTAATACGGCCGTAAATTCCAATGACAAAATAAACACAGACATTTAAAGCCGCAAAATAAAATAATGACTACTTAAGGGCCGAAACGTTTTCCCGCTGCTCTGTTGACCCAGGGTCACACAAACCGCGACAATATTTGGCCGATCGGAAGCCACGGATTAGGAAGTTCGGAAGAAATCGAAACGCCATAACCGTAAAAAATATTATCAGAGGTTGCTTGCGGGGCATGCCCTCAGAGACCACACCGAATTTCGGCGGATCTTTTGCGATGGTGAGCAAAAAACGGAAAGCTGGCCCACAAAACTTGTGTTTTATGATTCAAATATTTCCATGTCGGTGATTTAGGAGCCCACACGCTCAGTCACGCGCGATGGGGGAAGGGGTCAGATGACCTTAACCGACGTGGTAACACGTTTCAACAGCTCTGTCGTTCGCCGACACACAGAGCAAACTGCATTGACGCCCAGCTAAACTACAGGCATTACAAAAATGCAAAGGGTCGCTCTAGCTTCCACTTGCTCTGATTAAATTCCTTTCTTCTTTGCTCATTTATTACGTTTGTTTGTTTGCCAGCATCGATCACAGTACGAATGTACTTCGACTCAAAATACAAGGCAAAACCATGCCGGACCGTTTAAAGTTGAATAAAATGCCAACAAGCCCGTATTAATCGTCGAGCCGACTTTAAAAAATGATTTGCCGAGAAAATAATATAGGACCGGCATTTAGCATCAAGTGGCGGAGAGTTTTTAATTTAGAAACACCGAGTTCGGCACGGAATTAGGAAGGAAATACTGATCTATTAAAAAAATGCACTTGAATGTGCATTACCCTCGATGTTCTGTGTCCTCTTATCCGAGTTCTAATAATCTACATAGGGAAAAAACTTTTTTCGAATGCTTCAACGCAAAGAAAGATCTGATTGATGAAATCACAGTCGCTGTGTGTGGAGGGATTCTGATGAAATAAAATGAAACGGACAAGAGCGTGTCGATAGCGCTGAGAGCACGGTTAGAAATCACAGACAAACACACGATAAGGTTGAGAAAAAGCCACGAAAAATGACACAATCCATACAGTTACAGATTTATCTGAATGTGCTTGTTTTGAATGTGTGACACGCATGCCCCATACGTCCGTCCGTATGTATGTATGTATGTATGTATGTATGTATGTATTTATGTATGTATGTATTTAAAATATATATATATATATATATATATATATATAAAATATATATATATATATATATATATATATATATATATATATATATATATATATAGATAGATAGATAGATAGATAGATAGGTAGATATATCACATTGTCAATCCTAGGTATGTGTATGTATGTATGTATGTATGTATGTATGTATGTATGTATGTATGTATGTATGTATGTATGTATGTATGTATGTATGTATGTATGTATATTATTATGTATGCATGCATGCATGCATGTGTGCGTGTGTGTGTGTGTGTGTGTGTGTGGTATTCGTGATCAATCCTGTGTGTATTTGGTAAAATACATCCACACAATCATACTACATCTTTGGCTTCCGTTATACTGGAATTATTAAGTGACCTTAAACTCATTCAATAAGCTATCTCTGTCACTTTTCCCGTTCATTTCTCCCTTTCTTCCTAGATTCTCCCCTTCTTTTCTCAAGGAATATTTTATTTCTTCTTGCAACTGGCGTTTTCTATCGCTCTCTGTCACGGTCCGTTAATCTGCTTGGCAGTGTCTGTTGCTCAGTCTTGGTGTCTATGTCTCTGCCACGACTCTCGTGAGAGCTGCCGCAGGACTTTCTTAAATCCCGATTTCTCACACTCAAGCTAAGCGCATGAAGCTAAAATCTGTTCCTCTATTGTTCAGCAAGAAATCTACACGTAAAACCTGTTCAGGCTTGTAGGTAGGTTTTCTGTGGAAAATTGAGCAGCGCATCACGATCGGTGACCTTCTGTTTCCGTCTTTTAGTCATCTTTTTGTAATTATTTCCTATCGAACGTTGAACACACCAATGAAACGAAAGGGAAGTTTGCAGCGCATCCCGCATAAAAAGCACAACCGTGTGAACAAGGTCGAGGGGGTCACCCATAGTCGGCCCATTGAAACTTGATTAAAGGGAAAGGCTTGGCCCAAACGGGGCTAATTCTGATTACGAGCGCATCCTGCTCGGCGATTGAAGTCGACTGTCCCACTGACAAACCATGCACATAAAATTTTAGCTTAATACATCAAAACCGTTCCGCTTCGATCACAGTGATCATATGTTTGCCGCGGGCAAAGCGAGAGTCACGTAAAATTTGAGAGTTCCGTCGAGATTTGAGCAACAGCCACTCGTAAAACGTATTTACTATTTCCATGAACTGCAGTCGTTGCGTCCTCTCCCTTGGCGATCTTGAGTCAAATTTTCAAACTATTGTTAGATTCTATCACAATATCCGACGATTAATATTTGAGGGATAATCTTCCCGCGAGAAAACTAGATTTTCTTTGCCATCGTTTCGGTAGCATTAGTATTTTTGCTTTCTCCGCCATTTTGTGGCACGAAAGGAGCAGGATTCTGAGACATGGCCGAGGTACAGCTTGTCTTGAATCTAGATTAATCATCGTTTAGATAGCATAAAAGCCAAGGCAAAAACACACACATTAAACGCCAGATCTTACCCATATATGCGCTTTGCTGCAAAAGAAAAACAATCAGCCATGCACACTTCCCGCGATGAATTGTTGTGTTCAACTAGCTATGATTTGATCTCGTTTTTGTCGAGCTGATCGTTCGCTAGTGAGGGCACCAAGAAACGATTCCAAGATGCTCGCTAATAGGCATGAAAAGACCTCATTGGCCACATTTCCTGTTACAGAACATCACTAAAAGCCCGATACGCTGGCAATTTCACGCCTTTTGACCTGTACACAACACAGCTATTGCGCGCCCATTATCTCTACCCCTATTGCTATGGTAACCCGCCAAGTGGACCTGACACGTCTGCAGATCACGTCCGCAGATAAGAGCCATTCTTTCCCGGTCACCGATTGCGACAGGGTTGACGAGCATTTCAGGGAGAGAGAGTGAGTAAGAAAAAAAAGGGAAGTTTGTGAAAAATTAATAGAGAGCGAAAATTGCTGCTTTCAAGTACTAACATGAAACGGCAAAGATGTGTCCCCAGGGACGAGGGTTCACCTCGGAGAACGTTTCCCGTCTTTGAATGGCTTCCAACGTTATCTTTCCCCAAAACAACGACCGTTGCAATCCCTGATTGCAGACTGAGGTTTCATTTAATCGCAAGGAGGGCGATTTTGAACTGTTAGCGGCGTCTATCGATCCAAATAATCTTGTCCACGTTAAACTATCTCCTCTTTTACCTGTCGCTGAAGAGGACCCCCTAGGCACTCCAAAAAAAAACGGAGAGAGTCGGTAAAACGGTTGGGAGAGATAAAGGTCCTTTCGGGGATTAACAGAGGACAGTTACTCTCTACCTCAGAGTTGGTTGACTGTATTATTTACGGGCGCTGAACAACGCTAACGATATCCCCAACCACTGGCGCCTCACTTATGAACTTCATTTGTGTTCCTTTGTCCGGAATCATTGATTTCTAGTTCAGTTGACTTAGCCACCGGACAATATCACCGAAAGCTAATTTGGAAGCCTTTGTCAGTTCACCTATCTCTGTAGGCTTTGCTAAATTACGACCCAGCGTTATTTGCTCGTCTTTTTATTTTAGCTGAATCGCCACCGCCATCACTTGCCTAAATCGCCTTGCAGAGTACCGCTCAAACGTCAAAAACATGGATGAGCCCCCTCTCTTTTTTATCCCCTTCTTCCGTCACGAGGTCTTCCATTGTTGTAGGCAGCGTGTGATATTTCTCCGACAGTTTTCGGCACTTAGTCTATGAATCGGATTTCCCGAACACGTCTGATCTGGGTTTGAGTCGGAAAGTTCTTTGAAAAGACTTGACTAGGGGCTAAATTTCATTGTTTGGGCTGTTCTCTCGCTATTATTCATTTTAAAACCTGGTGGGAGCCAAGGAAATGGGCGCGAGTTTCATTAGAACACAGGATTGTGATTAGAAGGGGGGAGAAGCGAAGTTTTTCTACGGCAAATGTATCGGGGAAGGATGAAAGAGATGCCCCAATTTCTGCTTTTTTCGAGAAAAGATAATTGCATCATATCAAAGCAAGCATGAATACGGTAGCTGATCACTGAACGAAATGACTAAAATTTGGGGAAATCGCCCACACGGCTCACTAATGTTAGAGGTACTACGTTTTGTCACACTGACACCGAGTGGCTCTAGAAGGAGAACGTGTTGATATGCACCAGAATATTACGCCAGACAAGCATGCAGGTTATGTGAAATTACCGCTTTCATAGACACAGGGAAGGACTATTTACTTTGAAGCTTACTCTTTCTGCCCAATTTCTCATTCATTGCCGCGAAAAACGAGCGCTTCTTTCACTGAAGTCCACCTATAAAAGGACGAGGCTCACAGGCGCAGACGCGCTGGCACCTCACGGCTTCTGTCCGCGCACACAGGCGAAAACGGAATCCTATTCAAGGTGGACGGGTAGGCCTTTACAACACACAGGGTCTATCCATCCAGAACTATGCATCGATTTGTGGCAAATTGACACAATAGCCGTAGCCCCCACTGCGAAATCCTAATCTTGGCTCATAAATAAGTGTGTAATTAAACAAATTGTGAGCAAAAGGGACAATTATAAACGACTTAACTCTGCGCAAAGGAGAGAGGGAACCAACCGCCCGTTACAATTTCCAGTCAAGCTCTGTAACAAAGACACTGAGCACAATTTGAAGAAAACAATAGCAGACCCAATGCTGCAATTTTAATCGTTAATTGCACTGCAAAAGACGCAATGCACTGCGAGAGAGTTCCGAAAGGGAAAAAGTTTTGTTTTCAATTCATGTTTGTAAGTAGTTATACACGATGAACTTCATCTTCAGGTTGACGCGGGAGAGACATTTGTAACTTTCGGTGCAGGTAGGCGTGACTATTTAAATGTTCTTGCGACTGACTTTCGCTATCATACCATGGCAAAAGCTCGTCTTAGCTCCCCACTCCACATCCCTTGTGATTTTCGGTGATTTTTTTCAGCCTAAAGATGATGTAACGTAGTCGTAACAAAGTAAAATTCTCCCCTATAGCAAGTTGTACAGAACTAGGCGAAGATGCTTGCTTCCACGACGGCTACCACAGCAATGATAAGGGCAGACTAACCACCAAGCCACAAAAATAGAGATCGCCAACTCAAAGCCTGTGCTACATTTGAAATGTCTTACAAAACCGAGCACGACGTACGTTTCTGCGGTATTTCCAGACCCTCTTCCTTCCTGTGAGTCGGTGGATTCCGGGTTATGCTCCGCGTGGTGGTCAAGCGATTTCGGTATCCGATTGGGACATTTGCGTCGCCCGTATACCATAACAAGCACATCTCTAGCATCTTCTTCTGGTAATGGCGAGGACATCAAAATATTTCTGATCTTTTATCGACTTCTGCATGAATAATTAAAATTCATTTATATTTCATTTAAAATATAGGCTCTGTGGTATGTGTGCTGTCTGACTGTCACATCTCGGCAAGTTGTGCATTGCTGGGGTTGTCGTATCGGATGCTCAGTCACATCAAATTAAATCTATCAAACCTTCACGCTATGGTTGCGCATGCAGCTCTGTCGCATTTCCGAGATACTCACAAATCTAGACACATAAAGTGATATTTTTACAGACGAGATCATCTGAAAAGAAGAGATAGAAGAACTTGAAAAATGCTTTTGTTTTCTGAGGGATGAGAATTTTTTGCCTGACAAAGCGAGGGTAAAGAAACTGACCCGGTCGAGAAATGACAGACGAATGAGTGTCTCAGATTAGGGCGGTGTTTGAAACAGCTGTTTAATTTTGCCGCCCGAAAACAAGAGCAATTCGACCGGAATGGCAGTGGGAAAGCCTTGGAAAACGTTTTGAGATGGAATTCTTCAGAGAACCGGAGGTTTCCATTGCCCTACTGTGGTAGCCTCGCAAGCTTAATTCTACCATAGACCCTCGAGAAAAACCGAGGGTCTATGATTCTACTAATAATCGCTGTATGTCAGATGATCTTCTGTCAAGACGCCGGTGCCAATCTTAGACAAAGCTTCGCTCTGGAGCCACTGAACTCTGCGCACATGGTTAATACATTTTCATCCCAGTAATAATTTAAGAAATGTGAAAACTTGCGACGTTACACAGGAAAACAGAGAAGAAAACACAGGTTGAAGCGATCATGGTGGACGGCTGGAATGATTCGCTGCACACGACTTCTTTTCAGTTAAGTTTGAAGAACTACCGGTCACCAAGCCAATCGTGACACACTTTAAATTGGCAAAACTTGACGTGACTAAAAACATCACAATAAAATCACAGGGTTTCTCATACTGTTAACAAAAATACAATCTTACGCGACTTGATTTTCGTCGATCGAAATGTCTTGAGGACATCTTTATCACTGTCACTGAATGACTTGTCAACTTTGAACATGACTGTTTCAATTTTCCTTTAAACAGCTTTCATTTGATCGCCTGTTTGCAAAATACCTTCGCATTACAAATCTTACAAAGTTATCGAACAAACGATAGGTTATTTTTAAAATATGCCTTGTTTCGCTTTGCCACAAGACTGATTTCTCTGCGACAATACAACTTGAAGTTCGCCCAACGTGGCGAGTTATGCCGCGTTCCGGGGATGATTTGGTTGGTGTACTGTAATTGAAATACACGCTACAAGCCGCCAGCCATGCTAATCACCTATGCCATGTCTATTAAACGCTGTGTTCGATAATTTCACGTCTAGGAACCGAGCCAGGTAACCTATAGAAACGATCACGACTCGGTTAACGGCAAGAAACGCGACTGAAATAGGTAAATATTCTTCGCAACTCAAAATAATTTTGGGATTGTTTTCTTTTTGAACTCGCAAAAAATCGCTGTGTTGTAACTGTCGCTCACTGAAACAGATAAAGCATTTAGGCACGATGTCACAAGTGCTCTTCAAGTCGCCAAACGCTGCGCTCAGTAAGCGATTTTTCCATTCGGGCAATCAACATAAATTTTCATACCAATAAATCACTACAAACGCATAACGATCATATACTAGACGACTCTGTAGATATTTTTTTAAATTTTTATTCTTTTAGACAAAACAAACCGAAAAACACCACTAGCGACCTCCTTCCAACATCCGCGGGGCGACTCTGAATGTACAGCCACCTAGACGTGCACAGCCCGTAAAGTTTTATAGTGTTGAAGTACAACCGTGCTGAGTTATCGCGCCGATGAAATACTGTTTCTTGTCAAAGTTTAATGGCTTCGCTCCTATCCTGCATTACCCTCCATCCTAATAGGCCATTCCTTGGTAATAAACAAAATTGTCACCGCGCCGAATAATGCATGGTTTCTCTGCGTGCGAGGACGGTTGGGAATTGCCGGCACTGCAGATCGGAAGTGCCCAGGAGCGAGTGCCGGGTTGATCTCGTCAGCGCGTGTTAAGACCCTGCACCTACTCAGTTATTACCAGTGAAGATTTCTTCAGTCGTTCACCTGTTTGACCCGGAGTAAAAACTAAACGGCCTCCCGACCCGTTGTTTAACTGATCCGTGCGACGCATGTTTCTCAAGGGAGGTTTGGCATTGATAATATTTTCGAACCTCTGTGATTAATGCCAACTACAGCAAATATCAGAAGTGATAGCAAATATCGTACAGTCATCTTCTCTCAATGGTTCCGCTGTATGAAGACCATCGACCATTGATTGGCATTTCATTTCATTTAAATTTTGCTAAAATAATTCTATTTTTTATAGTGGCGTCATAAAATTCAAAGATTGTGATTCCCATGAAACTTGCAGCCTGCGTATATTAGACAGAACAAGGCTACACATACAACTTGAAAACAATTTTAGATATCTTGGCAAAAAATTAAAAAAATTCTTTTGGCATTAAACATACACCGTGCCATAACATCATACACTGTAGTACTCGCAACCGAAACCATCATTGGGAAAAAACCAGAAATTACCATTTTAACCTAACAATGCTTTGTGTGCGCATAACGCATCCAAAGCTTCAGCACAGTTCAAACCTACTAACCACTGTATGGGGGACAGCCCCTGAAAATATGTGAGTGATATAACATGTTATCATCAACATGGCAGATAATTTGGACGAGCAATCTGACTCATATATTATCTGGGACATAGAGATTAACGCAGAGATTACAGCGTCCGTATAGCTGCGCAATCCTAACCCAAAAATATTTTTGGACCTATCCGGGTAATTTAAAAATTCACGCCATCGCGATTACAATCTGATTCCTTTTAAAAATTGAAAATTGAACCAGCTCCGGGTTGATCTATTGTGTAACAACCCGTTCATGTAATCTCAGTGAATTCACCTATTGCAAAAAATTATCGTTTTGCGCCCGGTCCATTTGAGTTGAAACACAGAGTTGCAAGTTCGATGGGTTGTGTATCTTCCGATCCTTGATGTCCCCGGGCGTACTTTGTTTTAGCGGAGGCCAAACGAAATCGAAAATCAAAATCGAAGATGAAATAATGTTAGCCGAGATGTTTAATTCTGGAATGGCTTTCTGGAGTGATTTAATGGTAGCTTTATTGTTGGTGTAGCGTGAGTGCTGTAGCCTGCGGCCACTCCGCTAACAAGTGTCACACGTGAGGGGAGATTTCTGCGCGACTCGACCTAGCGGCGCCGTAGCTGTAATATGTATCTGAAAATGTACACCCAAAAAAAGACTAGCAACAGAAAGCGCAGTCACGTGATCTCTGCATGAGCCGTCTTTTTGACAGGTGCACAAAGCATGTTTAAGCGGGGGGCGGAATAAACAGCAAACAAAAACACAACACTGAAAGCATTTGTCATCCTCTTCATTGAGAGAATATTTCCATCTTTCTGAAAACTTATTGCTTCTGCTTATCAGTACAAATTTTATGATCGATATATGTACGTCAATGTTCTATAATTGTGAGATTTGCTGTAATCTCTTCTGCTGACTAATAGTGTCGTGGAGGCAATTTTAACGCCATTTACATCATGCCACTTCCAGACTGTGGAACAGAGCCGTGTAGGGGGGGGGGTGACGATACTAACCTCGGGGTGGATGGCGGGGGCTCCGGAATCGACCAAATAATTTGTCTCTAACGATCGAAAATCGCAGTAATTGAACTGGTAACTTGGCACTGCGCTCGCATCGAGAAAAATCTCGACGTTGTGCCGTTCTCCGAAATTTCAGTCGAGTGTAAAAGAAGCATAGTTGCGGTTTGATGTGCGTGCAATGAGCGAAAAATCCAGATGACAAATGCAACATGACGTATACTTTACTAATTTATGTCGTATGACAGCGGAGTTTTATAGCTGTTAGCTAAACTGTCGCTGATTTGATATATGTTTAAAAAATGGTAGATAGGAATGCCAAGGTTACTAACTGGTTTAACAGTTACGCTATCCATGTACATGGGTGCATATCATGTAGGCCTACATGCCTATGTGTACGTGTGTATGTATGTATGTATGTATGTATGTACGTGTGTATGTATGTATGTATGTATGTATGTATGTATGTATGTATGTATGTATGTGTGTAAAAATAAATGTTTAGTTTCGTGCATCTCTTCGAACGTCAGATCGTCTGACGATTGCAGACGTGCATGAAACTTAACTTACAAATGTTATCACTTCTTACTGTGTATATACCGCTCAAGCTTGCGCACGTTACTGCCCATTTCTGTTATGCGCGCACATACACGCGCGCATGCACAAATATGCGTGTCTGTGTCCATATCTGTATCGATGTGCGTGTCATTTTATTCATGTGTCTAATATTGAACTGTGGATAGCTATGTACGAATATCGAAGTAATAAAGGGGAGAACGGTTACATCTTCGTCGTCTTTATGTACGCCGATGGGTGATGGGTCTGTCGGTGACAGCTCAGACGACAGTGTGACCGTGGTCAAAGCGTCAGGGCAGAGACGCCCTGCGGCCATCGCAACTCATTGGATCACGCATTGCAAAATGAGATCAAGTGAGACAATGGGAAAATCATACGACTGATGCAGGCTGCGGGTACCGGAATTCTTGAAAGCTCGGCAACGAGTATCTTGGAAGTACAGTGGAAACAGGGACGCGGGAGAAAACTGGTTAGGTAACAAAGCGGTCTGTATTGGCGGGATGCCGGATGAGGGGCGTTATTATCCCGGCGCCCCTGTGACACCCGATCAGGAACGGACAGATGATCTCTCGTCACGGCTGTTGCAACCGTTGATTGTCGTATGCACAATTGAATCAGAACAAAACATTTCTAAATCCATCGTAATATTGTTGTTCATGACATAGTTGCACGAGATTGCGTATTACCTGTAAACATTGTCCTTTGTAAGCTTATTGGGAGAGAAGAAAGGTGGGGTACTAAGTCTGGGCACTGCAGACAGCCAGGAACAAGTGTTAGCTATATTAAATGTACACATTTTGGGTGACAGAGGTAGAAATATAAAGGCAGGTGAATGCACATGCACTCTGATGCATAATCATTTTGAAGAAACTGGGAAAGAGACCACAACGGGGAAAGTAATGACGATTAGGGGACGGGGGGGACGGGGTGGTGAGAAACTGAATATGTAAATGGTGTGCGCCCGACGTTGAAAGACTTAAACTGTCGCTCAAACTTACCGCATAAAACGTTTCAACCATTTTATTTCAGAATCAAAAATAAAAATTGGGGGGTCAGCCCGCAATTTTGGTACAGTCGAAACAAATTACGTGTACCTTTCTTTAATTTACTGATAGTTGAAATTCAAAATGGCCGCCATCCCACGGGGGGGGGGGGGGGGGGAGAGAAAATAAAGTTTTAGATTTTCGCAGCAACAACACTGTGAAAACCTTATTTACGCCAAGAACTTCAAAATTGAGCCCCCACATGTGCTGTATCAGAAAAGCATCGTGGAAATTTGAGAGTCCGAATATTTGTCCCCTATGCCTATTCTCTCTTAAAGGATAAATAAAGCGGATTGCGGCGTAGTAGTGGTCTCACTGCATGGGCGAACGCTGTTTCGACGGCGAATTCCCAAAAGTCGCATGATACGGTGACAAAGCTTGCCTGCAAAAAGTGATACAAATAGCAGGTGCTGTGTTTCTGCGTCTTCAATTTAAAGTCAGCATAAATCATCGTTTTCTGCGGGCACTTCGCCAATTGTCAGGCGACAAGGAGAACAAATTCACCAACCAACTTGATGAATGGGTCACTCGGGAATGTCAAGCTTTGTCCTCTTTGTTGTAACAGCAATACCTGTCAATTACAAAAAAAACAAACCGAACGACGCTTCCCCCGATTTCTCTCACGTTGCGAATTCTCGTCATTGGTTATCTCTTCCTTGGAGAAAGTGCGGTACAATGCAGAACCAGATTTCAAGCACTGTCCGAGAAGATACCCCGAAAGTCTTCCGAGAGTAAATTTTGACTATGGTCTTCTCAGTGTGATGTGTGCCATAGACAATGCCTCCACACACGCCTTGCGGTCGCTCGCGTGATAACGGTGGTTACCACGGCAACGGCTCGCTGCACTGTCGAAATTCTACGAATAATTGTGCTTGAAAATACTGCACAAACTCATATTAAACAAATTATGTTACATCCTTTCATGTCGGACTTTGTCATACACTTAAAACTAAAAAAATTAACACAACTCGTTTTACAAATGTATGAATGGTTGAAGCTGATATGTCACTCGCTGCTTCATCGTAAAGGCCGGCGTGGCAGCACGAAACAGTGTTGATCCCTAAATAATTCCCTTCCTAATACATCCCCTGGCTGGAAAATGTGTAAGTTTGGATTTGAGAACATCAAATAAAAGTATCCAACAACAAGCTTCTGAAATTTGTGTTAAATTCGATCATTATCAGTGCAGGGAGGAAACTTTTCATGGCGCGTACTTTTTGGCGGGAAATACAGAGCTGACGATCGAAACGACGTTAGGGTGACTTAGCCCTGAAGGACTCTATTTCGCTGCGCATTAGTTAGATTGTGATTCACAAGACATGCTTGTGTATTCTGACAAGCAAGTTTGTTTTAAAAATTTCATCCCAGATGTAATAGGACGACGCATTGCCAATTGCCGACAGCGAGCTGTTCAAAAGCGTTTAGCGCGTCATCTATCACCGCGGCAAAAAGACAGCAAAGCGCGCGTTGTCTGGCTATTGTTAACACTTTAAATAATATTTAATAAACAAGACTTGCCCTTGTCAGCGCTTAATGAAAAAATGATGAAATTGACGCCTACTATGCTAAGACGGGAAAATGATAGTTGGCCATACCGATAACGATATATGTTTCGCGTGTGACACCCTTGCTTTTTAACGAGTTTGTCCATATGAGCAAGCGTTGGCTTCAGACTCTGTCCCCAACGAATGTTTGTAATCAACAAGATAAAACAGAGTAAACAATGGAACACACACTGACATAATCGAGAGCACAGATAGACAGATCAGGGCCGGGGGCAACTGCTGTTGTGACAAGAAATTGAATTCGGGCCCAGAGGCAGCAGCATTTCCGGTAAACTTAATATCGACATCACTGGAAGAACTTTTTTACTGTCGAGGTTATGCACTTCAGCGCGACACAAAAAACAATTAAGAAAAAAAACTTCCAGTATGTAGAGGTGAAAGGTTTTTTGGGGGGAGGAAAAAGGGAGGACATGATTCAGATAAACCAGGATGCGAACTTATACTGTAAGTGCCCTGATGAGAGCGCTAGTTCGGGTATGTCAGATTTGACTAAAATTTCTGTCATCAAAGGAAGGGGACCGTGTTGAGATAACAGTTGTATAATTTAGGGTGAAATTTAAAAATAAGAACAAATGAAGTAGCACGTTTAGGATGCATTTTCAAAGGCGGCGAACTCACTGTTGCCATGGCTACAATACGGATGCAAAAGTGCGAAACCCTGACAACAGATAAAGACAAAAGCAACAATTTGGTCAGCGAGCTGTGGTGACAATCCCTACCCCTGCACCATGACATAAACCGATGGGGTTTTAATATACGAACAAAGGCCCATACGAGAGAGCGTACTGGAAATATTCAGTTTATTTTTTGAATGAGTGATGGGTTTCTCTCACACTTTCACGTGACAGGAACGCTGAACATCTGTATCACTATCACTACGTCTAGATGGATGTCAGCGATCAAAGATTTTCAACCAAAAAAAAAATCATTCAATGAAATTTCACATCGCAACGGGCGACGTTTTTCACGTTTTGAGGAGAATGAAAGAAGAGAATACCATGCGGTCGCTTTAAATATCTCTTTGTATCGAGAGTAAACCAATGAAATCTGAAGCTGACTTGTACAACGGTCACTTGTTTGATCTGTGAGAGCGAGCACAGTGAGGCAGAGCTACTAAGACAACTCGGAACTATACGGATCTTGTCCGTTCACCCCTGGTCCGAAACTCCATCCATACATTTAAGTGAATTCAATGAGAGAGTAACACGTGGCGTTTATAGTGAAAGCGATTTAATCATAAAGACTACATGGGATTTATTCTGTTTCTGGTTTAAGGATAGGCTTAGATCTGACAATTTTCACATCACAGCCTGTGGGATTCCCTTGAACTTGAAGTTTGACTGAGTTCGCTTTTTACTTTGCATAAAAGATAATCGTGTCATGTCACACACGTACTACAACAAAGACCATTCCTTCGAGAAAAAAAGAGTCAATGCGATGTTTACCATATCTAAACTTATAGTACCGGTTACCCCGGTTGACGAGTCGACAATATCCTTGGTAGCATGGGGGAGCTAAAACGAGACCTCCGCGCTGGTAGCAACAGGGTGGAAACCAGAAACTGCCAGCCATTTTGAATTGAAAAAAAAAAACACGAGGTGACTTCTCCTCTCAGGTCAAAAGGTCAAAAAGATACACCGAAGCTCGACGTTGCCAACAACGTGAACACAAAGGATCGCGGATACGGTCCACAGATCTCCCTAGTTACCATTGTTTACGCAGGCCCGTTGCGCGTTTAAATGGCAGACTTCTCATTTTGTTGGTGTTTACATCATAACTTCTTGACCTCACGGAAAGGCAATAAATAAACATTTGTTCTGCCAGGGAAAGCTTATTTGAAAAACCGCTGATTTGGGCAAGGGTGAACGCTCTGTTTATTTAACCTGTTGGAACTCTGTGACCTGAGAGGTTGTGGGGCGTCGTTTGTTTACGTTTCAAGTGATCGAAAGTTTATCGCCACCAGGCCAGGAGGCATTCTCCATCTCCGCATATGTACTTACGAACAACTCCTTTATTGTAATGTTCATACATCTGCTATCGAGATGGAAATTGCCACCTTAATGGACACAACACAAGTTCATATGAGCTGTCAACGCTGAATTTCTGAGAACTCGCAATCACCTGGAAGTTCCTTGGCAACAGAAAACGTGTTCATCCCTCTCTTTACCGCGTATGCATTGTTGCTACGAATAAATACGTTGGTGTTACGTTTGTACGCTTCGTGCGTGTAATAGTCTGACATGATGTTTGAATACGACTTATTCAAAATTGGGGAAGAAACTCAAAGAGCCTGCTGTACTAACGGCCCCGGTGATTTTCGGGTAGTTTGCTTAAACTACTGTTATCTCTCAAATTTAGTGTCAAGTTTAAAAGAATATTGGTCTACAACTACTCTGCACATGCGCATAGCAATTTAAGAAAAAAGGGACGTTTTGATCGAGGTCATGATTCCCATTTGAACAAACTAGATCTGACGCCCTGACGTGAGCGCGCGCTTGTTAAACTCGTTATTTCGCAGAGTACACGCATAGTTTACAGGTTTCAAGGCAACGTTATGGATGTGTGTTATCTCTTCTGACAGATGTTGTATTAGCGGAAAGTCCAGGGCTGTATGTAATCGAATATTTTGCACTGCCAGGAGGTGTCAATTAATGTTGGTACTTACGAGACATTTGTGTTTAAGAGGCCCTCCTCATGGGGTAGGCTGTGTGAAAGTGCTTGAATTTCACCCAAATTGTGTCTGGCGATATGATTTGCATTGTGTACTCACGAAAAAAAAAAACTTGAGCAGATCTGGACAAGTATTACATGCCCTAGATAGCTTTCCGTCAAAAAGGATCGCAGGCGCCGGATGCAACATGCTCACTCACTTCAACAGGAACTGCGTCGAGAAAATTTGATGCGATTGACAGATAATGAATGATGACAACACCTCAGCTTCCATTTTCCGCAAACGATTGGAACCTGATAGAACTTTTTTTTGCCAGTTGGTACGTAGGAAAGGGAGGGTATGTGTGGATTGTGTTTATAATTGAATTAATTAAAACGCAATTAGAAATTCGAATTGACGGGTTCGATGAGTATTCAACACCCTATATCTAGTTTCCATTCACAGGAATACGGGTGCTTGTGGGATCACTCGGCATCCAAAGCTTTTCAGTCTGTCTGTCGATATGTATGTGTGTCCGTCTATTGCCTAAAAAGTGAGTGTTGTATCACCTGGGTCTTGTGTGCCAAGATAAAATCATTAATTGAAGATCAGATATTGTAGAACTTTGTGAAACATGCTATGATAAGCTGAACGGTGATCGTGGTAAAAATCAAACCGATTTTTCATGATAATTTATTCAAGGTACTTTATAAGTCCAGCCTGAGTAGCTCTGAGAATACTTTTAAAATTGTGCCAAAGCGAAATGTCGTATTTGAAATGGCATTTTCGCTTTTGATCAGATCTTCTAAGAATGGGTTAATTTCTTCAATATTTCATTTACAGGTTTTGTTCTCTCTCATGTTTGTCCAGATTAAAGGGAACCTTGCAATGCCGTGCTTCATTTTATTTAAAAATGTTCCCGTGCAAAGCAGTAGGGTCCTTTTCAAAAATTTTTCAAAAAGTGATCATAAGGAACTCAGTACTGGTGTATATGAAGATGTTTGTGGTTCTTTGTAATGATCTTCTCTGCAGCTTCTTGTCTGATGGCGGTGTTTGATGATTGTTGGAAATTCAAACACAACCAGTTCAACACACTATACATCACACACACGTATCTATCTACTCCCATGCCCAGTAACTTACAATATTTCATTTATCATCCCTTAGTACATGTTGTGTGTGGAATTTTCTCACATTGGGGAAATTGTGAGTGGTATTGAGGGCACACTGATCTATTCTGATTAGGGTAAAATGCACCTCAGAGATAGATATTCTGACTTCTCACTTTATATTACAATAATTACTTTTTTGTATACTACTTGTGGGGGCTCATTTTTAAGTCATGGCATAAATAAAGTTTTTCCCTGCGAATTTTTTTGAAAAATCGAAAATTGTATTCTTCCCCACTGAGTTAACACAGTGATGGCGGCCATTTTGAATTTCAACTCTGATGAATGTTGGGTAATTTTGTCTAATATCAAATTTTGCAGTGACCCCTGATTCTTGTCCTTGATTTCAAAAGAGAATGTTTCATAGTTTCCTCATGGAAAGTTAGAGAAAAAGTTTCAGTCTTGAATTTTCGAGTCACATACTAGAGATGTCAGTGCAATTTTTCTAGGCCACAAAATAGTGTTGGACAATATGAAACATATCAAACAGGTGGTTGTCCATTAAACATTCACTATATTGGATGCTTTTACTAGAAAATGTAAATCATGCAGTTTTTAAAGTTGTTGTTTCATGAATCTTGACCAATCACAATAGGGTGCATACTTGAATCTGAGTATCAGCACTGACCATGAACATTAATTATTGTCGACTTGTATGGCATGTAGTGCCACAAGTAACATATCTATATATATCTGTATATCCATCTAATGAGACCATTTTTGCAAAAAGGAAGTGTTCACTTAAAAGTGGGTAAAAAAATTCTTTCAAATATGCAACTTTTTGCTTGAAAAATCCGTCCTAAAAGTTAACAAGTGACTAAATTTGCATATGTCCATATATGGTGAAATGGGCGTGTCCGCCATGTTTAATTACAGAACATCTGTGGCTATAGAGTACTGGTGGTGAAGTGTTTGCATGTTGCCATCAATGTAAAAATCGGTGATTGGCTGCTATGAAAACTGTGATACAGATATATACAGGTGATGTAGATATAGTTTATATAGATGTGGTATTGTGGACTGGTATCCCTGATTAATCCTTAAAGTGCACCTTTCAAAGAGTGATGTCCAATTTCTAAAATCAACAAATACACGCAGAGAACTGATTGTGGCTTAACAAGCTGCCATTGTGGCGAACATGTAAATATTGTTAATTGGGCGTGTGAATGATGATGCAATCAAACTTCTACACCAATAATAAATCAACTGCAATGATCCATGGAAATTAAGCTGTTGAATAGTCATCCGATGCCAGGTCAGAGTACAGTAGAGACAAAAAACATGTTCATTCTCAGCAATAACACATGTGCTGAATTGTACTGCAAGTCTTGCCAATGTGTGTGTCAAGTTCAATAATTTCTCTAGTTTGAACCAAACCACCATCGTTCGTGAGTGGGTGTTTTCGTAAGTTTCACTATAGCTAGATAATAGGTCAATGTAGTTGTATCCCTGGACTGCAACAACTGGGCAACATGGGGATCCAAAATGCCCACCAAATCAAAAAGGTGTACAGCTGCATTGTCGAAAACTGAACCTCGAAAAATGGTACTGTTACCATTTCTAAGTGTAATAAATTGTGAAGATCAGTCATGTTGTCTGTCAGACTGCCAGTTTCACCTGAAATGGACTCAAGTAATCAAACCGCATCATGAATCCAAAGCCAGCTAACCAAAGTACTACCCTGGGAATGTACATCTGTACACTTATATTAGTGAATGCAGAAGTGAGTGTATTTGTATACCTGGAGCCAAACTGTGGACTAAGCAGTGTTATTTACAAAGAAAGTTATTTTACTCTGACTTGGGTCCCTAACTGCCAACTGAAGTCTGATGAACATTGCGATGGATGAATATTGTAACTTGTTGATTTGCAAAGGTCAGTTAAACTCCACGTTATCAGTATACAGCATTGCCCAACCAGTACGTTTAATGTCAGTTTGTGAGAGAAATTACAGCATTACTGTAGTGATGTTACAAAAAGCAACTGGTAACAGCATGGATTGAAATAGACTTTTGGCGAACACAGCGATGGCGGCCATCAAGCCAACAGAGGATTTCATCTTTGAAAGTCTGGAAAACAAGACCAAAAAAACTAACCATAGGGAACACCTAGGCAACCAATTATCTGAAATTCCTTCTGCTTCTGGCTTTATCATGTAAATATTCTTTTGAAGTTTTCACTGGTAGGCATAAGTGATATTTCATTCTATTTCCGATGCCCATAGCTGCTAACAACGGATGTGACCTGAACGATTTCCTTTATCACATAAAACAATCCCATGCCTGCAGAATGTGTACCCTAACCTGTATAATTTGCAAGATATCAATTGCTAGCAGTTTCAGTGCGTACGAACAATGGGCATATAAAAGGCCATTTGAGAAACCACTAAAAATAGATTATGCCTTGTCCTGTTATTACAGAGAGGAATTTCCTATTGAACATTAAATGGAGGTCAGCATATGCTTCGCTGTTTCTCAACTCAGTGACAATTTGATACTTGATGGGAGAGGGGAATACTCCCCTGCCCCTTAACTAAGTGACAATTGGATACTTGATGGGAGAGGGGAATGCTCCTCTTCCCTTAACTTCGTGACAATTGGATTCTTGATTGGGGAGGGGGAGATGGTCACAGCAAAGGTATCAAGTGCCCAGATTATTAATGACAGATACCCGGGGAAATTCACTGCATCTAACAATAACCACAAAATTACTCATATTACTAATAACATCCACACTTGGGGAAATTTACAGTATCTGGCGATAAACACATAATTACTGTGAACACTTCTCTGTAATTTTCTAATTAATTCATCAATGTAGTCATGTAAGGGACAAAAACACTGATATGCTGGCATGGGTGTTTTCAGGTGGTCAAAGCGGAGAAAGGGTATCCAGTTTTTCAAAGTTTAGAATTTTGCAAAATTCAATGTTGGGAAGAGACTATGCCCAGGAACTGTGAGCTCTGGAATTGTCTAATATACCTGTACATATGCTTTTTGGCAAGGAGCGGAGTGGATAGCTGATCATCTCAATGTTTGCTTAGAACACTTTTCACAGGACTTGGAATGAAGGTTTCAAAACTCTGGATAACGCATAGTTTAGGTTACCAGAATGACTTCATCTGTTTTAACCTGGGAGATCTTGCCATAGAACTTCTACTACCTTAGGGCTGGGGTTGGGGGAGGGGGGTTGTAACATGTTATTGTAAAAGCATGCTCTCTGGCAATGCAAGCTTGTTTCACCACATGTGCCACTACCACAGATGACAAAAAGCGGCTGAAAGCGTCAGTAATCCTGGCTGTAGTCGCCAGCCCACTCACACACAACATTGTAAATTCAGCTAGAGATTTATTTCTGTTCCATGCACATTGAAGGTATGAGAGAGTCTTTAAAGTTTATAGAAGGAAGTAAATACTTTTATTTTGATGGATACAACAAATGCAATGTACAGTTTAGAAACTTTATTCACTTCACAACCTGGTACTGAAAAACTCTATGTACTTGTAGGAAAAAAAAAACATTGGTTCTTTTCAGTGTCAAAAACAGGTTGGAGAGAATGTTATTTTTGGAAATGGCTAAGTTATGAAACAAAAACCCTCATTATAAATAGAATGAAAGTTGGCAGTTACCTATAAAACCACTGTTGTATTTCACATTGTAAAGTAGAGTTGGGTTTATTGTCATCAGGTGATGTATAACTGTAATACTGTCATGGACAAACTTGAAGCCAACCAGGGTATTGGCGTGGCACTTTCAAAGAAACTGTTGGCAGTGATTTGTTATTGAAATAAGAAAGTACATTTAAAGCACATATTAGGTCAATATGGTGAAGTTGGTATCAAAGGGTAGTGTGATTGTGTCTTTACACAAGAGCCACCATTCCTTAGTGAATTCTACATGACCAATTAAAATTTTTGATTTTCCAGACACTGAGATCACAAAAAGTTTTCTTTCTCCAAGAGCTTTAAAATGAGCCCCCACAAGTGGTAGATCGGAACAGAATTGTAAAAATTTGAGAGTCCAAATATCTGTCCCTGAGGCACATTGTATCTTACAAGCTCTTAGTACCCAAACATGCAGAGAATCACGGCATTTGCTATCAAACAAACTCAAACAGGTGGTCCAGAGAGTTACGGCGATGTAAACCTATAATGGAGAGCGGCACAAACCGTAAGTTTGCCATTTTCATGAACTCTCACTCGTGCTCAACAAAGAAAATAAAACATTTATAAAAATTACAGCTGCACACGAGACCATAGGGTATGGTTACCCACAAATCAGGCCCCACAGATAAAAATACACGGGGAACAACTGGTCGGCCATACTGTGTCAATACCAAACATAAGGCAAGCTCCAATGATGGCTCCATAAAAAGCTTAACTGAATGAGATAACTTGGATTACAAACATGTGAAAGCACTCTTTCCTCAATATGCTGGTACACAGAATCCAACCAAACAGTAAATGAAATGCAGTCCTGACGGTTGATTTATGATGAACGGTTTGTTGATAGTCACAATGGCTGGCCTGGTCATTTGGCGAGATGAGTTTTTTTTAAAATGTTTTTTATGTTCCTGTTTTGGTGGGTGGCTTGGCACAGACGCAGACTGCCTGAGGAAGGAACCATACCTGAAACGAAAATAACATCGAACCAGTAAGATATATAAAAAGAGTCATATTACTTTTTTTTTCATGGTTGATTTTGTCAAGACAAGAATAAACCCCTATGAAACTAGGTATCCTTTTGAAGTATTTTATTAACTTTTCTACAAAAGAGTTTTATATTGTCCTGACAGGGACACTTCCTATTTTTAAACTGCAATTGAGAACGTACCCGCCAGCAGATCTGATAGTGTTGAGCAAATCTGAAATTAGACCCGATGCTTAGAAGCTGTTGGAGAGAGTGCCTTCATATTACAGGGCGTATTTCTGAAAGACTGTGCCAACTGAAACATAGGAGTGTGACAAATTGTACATTCTCTGATTAACCTTTTGAGAGCTGCAATTTTTCCTACCAAAATTTTAGTGCAACATTTTACCAATTTTCATGAATTTTTCTGTAATTATATTGATAATTTTGGACCAAACAGACATCACATTTCATCTACTACAGTTTTTTTATCAAAATTTTGGCAAAAATCTGAAAAATATTGACTAGGGTATATTTTATAAAAGGCGACAAAAATTAACTTTGGCACCCAAAGGGTTAAGGAACGAATACAAAACTGAAAGTTTCTGCACGTCTGAACTAAGGATGACTGGTGATTTTGGAAACTAACTACCGTGGTTCTCCTTAATTGCAGTATGGGTCAGTAGCTTTTCCACTTCTGTTTCTTAAGTCTAGTGGTCTGAGTAAAAATGGGACACACGGGGTCAAACCAATTCAGGGTGGTAAGGGGGGGGGGGGGTTTTGACAAAGTTCCAGTGATTGGAAGGAGGGTGCATGACGAATGATAAGAATGAACACTTTCCAAATCTATCAGCCGAGTTTTTACACAGGACCAACGTACCACAGTGAAACTCATTCTCAAATATCAGCTTATAAATATCATCTGCCAGTAAATGTTTTTATGTATAATCAATCATAATTGCTAAGAATTAGGTAACAGTTGACTGTAATGACTCTCTTATTCTTAATAGCTTAAGCTAGCAGGGCTTTTAAAAGTTTCAAAGAATGATAGATACATTCTGCATTGTACATTTGTCACAAGTGTGGCAACTTGCACTAATTCAAATTCTCCTGTCAAACTAATCTCTTTCTAAGCTCAATTTATTGTTTACAGAAACAGTTTGCATTTGCCCTGTTAAATTCAAATCTTCCACAGATTTCCGAGAAGTATGGGCCATCAATCAACATTAACACACTGCAATCCCGAGGCATGACAGACAAGAAAGCCTGCACCTACCGTTGCAACCGTTTAAAATTTTACGATCGGGGATAATAAGAAGCCCTCATTTATTCTGACTCTACACCGATTAAAAATCAAATAAACGAAAGCTGAGCTTGTTGAAGTTTTCACAACAGTTTGCTGACTCAATCTGGTTGCTTTTCTGATAGACGGCGGTAACAGATGTCAGATGGTCATAGTCGAGCAAAACAAAAATAAAAATTTCATGAGGTCTAAATTAAGTGAAGAGCTAATAAAATTGAGAGTTAAAGACCATCCACCACATTGGTAGTAATAAAAAATTCAATAGATGCATTGACACGGCAGCATGGTACAAGATGGATTGTGTATTGTACATGAGAATATAACCATTATACGGACAATGTACCCATCCATATAGTACATATCATCCGACCCAAAAGGGCCACAAGTACATTACTACATTATGTCTGATTCATAACCCATGATTTTCACAAAATGACAAATGTTCATAATCTTGCCTATATTCTGTTTCATATCTGCCTGACAAAATTCATGATTTCAGGTGGTCAACTGCCACAGGCAATGTAAAAACTGAATTGCCCATTTCAGTGATGTTGTTGCTTCTGTTTTGTACATACGTGTCTGTTCAAAACACATGTACCGTGTTTACAAAATATACACAGTACACACAGTGTCTCCTAATCACAAACATACACACGTAAACAAAATGCTAGCATTACTCATACTGATATAAGAAACCTGAGTTAGAGAAGTATTGCTTTTGTCAAATTATATTTATAATTGGTTTGTATTCCTCATGTGTCCAAGTACAAATTTTGTATTTTGTATTGTACCATAGGCCGGAAGCCAAAGTACTGAAATAAATAATAAATAAATAAGAAATCCACACGCTTCAAAAATAAAGAATCGACTCTCAGGTACCAAGCACAAAACAAATCAAAACCATCATTTTTCTGACAATAGCATTTTCTCTATGAAAATACATAGCTTTAATAGCTATCTACATAATGCAGAGTAAACCTCCACTCCAAGAGGTGAAGCCACTATACTTTTCTTTGCAAATGTCCACTTCTTGTGTGTTTCATGATATTACTGTAGGCAGAATGCACCTTTGGTACAGATATTCGAACTCTCAAATTTCAACAATTCTTTTCTGATCCACCACTTGTGTGGGCTCTTTTTAAAGCTCTTGGAGGAAGAAAACTTTCACCATCTTAGTTTTAGTGACCACCGATTTTTATATTGATTTGGTAAGAGAATGGTTGAAAGTTTCATTTACAAAAGTTTGAGCAAAAGTTTAAGTCTTTCACTTTTGAGGCGCATACATACTACCTCAACAAAGTCACTGTCAAAGAATGTGAAACGAATAATTTGATTTCACACATTGAGTCAAAATTTTTTTCCTTCAAAAACACTATGAAAAGCATATTTGAAATGTTTTCAGCATTCTTTTGAGTAAGAAATGCACTTTCAGTATCACACAGATATAGAAATACCGTGTCTTACAAACTGATTGAAAACATTTAAAAAATAATAATCTTTACATTTGACAAAGATTCATGTTAGGAAACAAATCTGCTGGTGGAACTATGTGACGTGGAGTAAACTTTTGCATCAAACTGGTTTTGGAATGTCTACTTGAGATGTTCATTTCAAAATGGATTTGCAATGAACAGTAATCGAATCATGAAACAAAACAGAGAGGATGTGTATGAGCCAAATTTTAAACATAAAGGTTGAGCCTGTCCTCAAATATGGTAATTTGGAAAAAAAATGGCTGCCTGGAAGCCATATTGGATTGTGTCATGAAACATAGTGACAGGATGTGTATGCATCATTGCACTGTTGTTGCAGCAAGATAGTGTAATTGGTTGAATGACGCTTGAGACATGAAAAATGGATCAAAAAAAGGCTGCCGATGGAGTATCTTTGAAAGGTGACAAAACTTGTAAAAATCACCTTCAGCATGCATTGTTTTCTCTCATGAAATTTTCTACAGTGGTAAACATCAACGGTTCCTTTTCATATCAAAGGCTTACATCATCATATTGTGTACTCAAAGATTATGGATGGAACATATCACCCAAAATGAGAAACTATGTTGCATAGTTTGAAACAATCTGGATATTTTCAGTAGACCATTCTAAAGGATATCCATACCAAATTTAACAGCAACAGGCCAATGATGCATGTATATGCATATTTTACAAAACTAGAAATAACAAGGAAAAACTGTGCAAAATTACGATATTGTTCATGTATGAATATCTGTTTGGACCTGAAAACCAAAGTTTGAAGCTATCTGGCCAACACTTTCAGATAATGTAACAAAATATGAAATGAAAAAAATCCCTCAAAACCACATAATTGATGATATTGCTATGAAATGAGAAATGTACATAAATTTTATCTATCATAATGACAAATTAAATAACAAAGCAATGTGACAAGTTGTTCTTAAGTTGTAGCTTTTTTACCAATGTCACCTTGTTCAGGCTAGTTGCATCCTTATGGGACAAGCATTTTCATCTGAACAATGGGAGCTGTTCAAGCCCTGATGCATCCCCACACTCAGTAACAAAGTGATACATGTATGCACTCTACTGTGGACAGACAGCTACACATACATACAAACAAATACTGGACTCTCAACCTTTCAGATAAGCTGACATTGTCATAGACCAATGACAAAATGGGACTAAAAATGTAATTTCTGACATTAATCCATGATTTATGATATAAATTTATTGAAATAACAACAATATCAAATATTTCTGTCATTAATTACACCGATACATCTGTGACTGATAATGAGGTTATTCTCTGTACAATTTCAGGACAAAAACTGGACTGCTTCCAGGAGCATGAGGAAATTAAGACAAAGCACCGTTGAGGTTTTTCCTTTCATCAGTGTCATAGTGCGATTTCCACAGAAAAAAATCAGTCAATTTTTTCACTGATCAAAACAGACATTACCCAGTGAGCGTTGCCTGGATACAGCACAAACGCCAACGCTGAAATGCACAGCCTCAGCCACAAAACAAAGCTGTCGAAACACAACACCGATTTCACCAGAGAGATGGAGAAATCGGAATGACAGGACCAGTGTCACAACCACTATTGCTACTGATAACAAAAGACAGAAAATAAAAAATGACACAGATGGCTGGGAGAAGGTGTTATGCCCCAAAGCCTAGGAAACACTTGACAAATTAGAAACAGATCTGACAATAAAAAAACTGTCTCAATATGACTGATTGATACATTTGATGAACTATTTCATCTCATCATCACAAGATACTTGCTCATTATTCCAGTCAATCAGAATGTAATGTTTTCTTTACTACTAGAGAACACTGAATACATTACATACAAGATGCTACATTCACTGCATTATATACAGTGTGTGTATGTATGTGTGTGTGTATGGTATATATATATATATATATATATATATATATATATATATATATATATATATATATATATAATATATATATATATATTGCATACACATTTCATGTAAAGTATTTGTGTATTTGTAAAACAATGAGTATGAAACTAAACGATCAGTTGAAAATTGACTCATAGAAACAGGGATGACAGAAGTTTATGTTTGTCACAACTATGAAGATGTACTGAAGTCACCAGACAAATTTTTGTACTAGAGAAACAAATAACCCAAGATTTACCGATCTTCAAAATTCAAAATGGTCGCCATCCCTGGATTAAGTAAAAAAAAGACAGAGAAAGTGAATGGCCTTCAAAATGAACCCCTACAGGTGGTAGATCAGAAAAGAATTAAGAAAGTTTGAGTATCCAAATATCTGTCCCTGAAGCACATACTACCTTAAATATATCAAGGTCAGGGCTATGTTTCTGTAACTACAATTTTCTGAACAAGAACTTTATTCGCATGACAGACAGAAAGAATGTCTCTATTACGGATTAATTTGACCATCTTGTACGGGCTTTTAGTTTGACAAGAAAAGGCTATCTGGTTTCTTGTCCTTAATTTGGAAATATTTTTTCAAATAACAAGATTCACAAGCAGTTTCTTGCCATTCTAAATTGTCCAGGGGAAAGCTTCATTAAAAAATTACATCAAGGATTATGTTTTCCCTTGTATGGATTGATGGAACTGTAAATTGCAGAAACTAAGGGCAGCTTTGTTTCCGAATTAATATCAACGTAGTCCTTGTTTTTATAGTGAAATATACCATAATTGTGCAGTGTACATACACAGATTGCAAGTTCCTGGAAGAAAAATGAGCACAAGGCAGAAAAAAACGAACTTATCCATTTTATTGTAGATTTATTTATCAAAATTTACAGAGCACCAACATTTGTTGAACAAAGTTTATCTCTGAATTGTATACTTTATAAATTATTTGAATTTTATCATCATTTGCTCAATAATTAAGTCCTGCAGCAGCTGATACTAAAATAATGGCACACTACCAAAGTTTATGGCATAAAAACTGAAAATATTGAATCGCACATGTTATCTAAAACTTACTTGTCAATATGGCAACACATGGGGCTTGTTCTAAAGCCTTAGTTCATGAGGTACTGATATGCTAATTTTCATCAAATGTCCATTTCCCTTTTTGTATTTTGATTTCCAACTATAAATACATCACCAACCTTTGGTACGACTCTCATACCAATATAGCTGCACAGCATCATGCCCTTGATATAACAAACTGAGTTCCTTAAAGACGGCAGAAGTTTTGTAGTAAATTGATCTTTTTCAATTTATGGAGGCAGGAAGCTGCTTTTCTGGTTATTGCAAGGCTGAGTAGCACTTGGACAAAGTCTATCAGTAAAAAAAACTGCAAACTGACTCACAGAAGCGTTTGTTGATTGCTATTCATTGCTAATTATCAGGCATCTTGGGGATTTTCTCACATTAGGTGCTAAGATGGGCAGAGTCAATGACAGACAGGCGCCTGATAACACTGATGAGACGCCAGACACAATGGGCCAGCTGTCTCCCTCATCCCTCCTCCTTTCTCCCCCTACACAACACACTCCCCGCTGATTTTGTCGCCCTTCTGCCGGCTGGCCCTGCGGGTCCCGTGTTTGTAACTGTCTCCTCTTTTGATAAAGCCATCAGCTGTTGTTCTATCACATCGTCAATATCATTTACCCTTGTTTGTTTCCCTTATTACCACAACAGAGCCCAGCACAATAGATAATTACTTGATCAAGTGCCCAGCTGTTGGGACATGGGGCCTCATTAGGACCTACATACAGGCATAGCTGACAGTTTTGATGAGCAAAAAAAAAATGAACTAAAATGAATGATGCATTGGTATATTTACAGCTTATGATGATGGAAAACATGAAAATAGGAATGCAGTTGATACAAGCTGTTAGGATAATTGGATCCACGGTAATTAAACCATGCGTTTGTAAGACAGACATTACAAAGATGCTAAACAAAGACACGCATTGTATTTGAATTACAATAGCATAGAGACTCCGCTGATCTTGTCATTGCCTTCCAAAAATAGTTGAAAGAATTGTTTTTTTAAAAAAAGGGCAGCACGTCTTTTGTTTTGAATATAATAAAAGTTTGCCCCGTGCAAGCTATAATACACATCTCTGAAGCGGAGGGGGCATGTGTGCTGTTTTGTGCATGTGCCAGTGTTTTTTGAGAAGCATGAAAGGTGCAATTTGTTGTTGTTGTAACCACAATACAGGGGGTACATAATGACAGGGCAGATGACGATTTGGTTGGGAGGGATTGCCAAACTTTCCTCTGGAACAACATGATTAATCGAAAGAGTTCCAAACAGGGTATTTATTCAAAATACTTTCTTGTTTCAGTTGACATCAATAAGAACAAAAAAACATTGAATGAGTCACAAAATATGACAGAAATACAAGGAGAAGTGTACCCCAAATCAGGATTTTCATACATGAGTTAAAATTTATGAGCTTTCTAAAGCTATAAAGTGCAAGCGTATCCTCTCTATAACTTCATGCTAGAGGGCGCCACAACAATGCAAGTTTCACACAAGCCCAGCTCTTTTTTGTTTTGATTCTACTCTCGTTTAGTTTTTTTTAATGGCCCTGTTACCAGTCATTAATTTTATGAGCATTTTGTCAGACATCATCTATAAGTCTCCAAAGGGGGTTAAAATCAGTGTTCCTGTTTTAGTTTGTACAAAGACACAAGGTACAGGAAGCCTTCACGTGGCTTCTCATATCTTTGAGTGAGTGATTCTGCTGCAATGGGCACGTCAAACTGCCTTCACAGTTGACTTGATGTGAATGTCTCCCCCCCCTCCACACCACAGCTGTGGGAATTCTGGATCTCTCCGCAGTACAGAGTGCAAAACACCACTCACTTCTAAAATATCACCCACTGCTGAAAAAAGCCAACCCCCAAAAGTGTACCAAAACTTTCCAGACGCTGCGCCCCACCTAGTGTTAAATCAGCCCGTATCAAAAATTCATTAAACTGATGGATATTTATGACACGGGGGCCGAAACAAGGCGTATAAATATTCATCCGCGAGGGTTGGTGTTTACTACCTCAGGGTGCGGGGGTCGTAAGGTCTGCAATCTAATGAATGATCCCGTTTGCCGAAGATCAAGTAAAATGTCAGGCTTCAAAAGCTACACATACTCAGCGATATCTCTGGGTGACGGAGCCTTTTTCTACTCGCCAGTCCAACAAAGGAAGATTTTATGGGTGGTTTCTTTTGTGATGGAAAGGAGAAAGCAACAAAAACCAACACTTTTTCATGAAAAAAATCAATATCCCAAGGGTAAATGCATACTTGCAATGGACACTATAATTCATCGCTCACATGCTGCAATTTATTTTCCGTTCGATCGCTCCGGAAACGTCTGTAGTCAGGAGGCAAATTAGTTTGTTTAGCGAGGTTTTTTCCCCTCCTTTGGTTTTTGATTGTAAAATTTCAGAGTTAGTCTCATGCCACCATTGGTCCTATTAGTTAGGTTCTTTATTTCCTGTCAAAATCATAACAAGAATACAACTGAAGATTTTTCACACTCAAAGCGTTCTCTCTGAGGAGTTTCAGTGTTTGTGAACTTTGATCTATTAATCCGCTGCCTGTTTTTGTGCCTAAATTGTGGACTTTTTAAAAACTGCAACTTTTGGCGGGCAGATGTTTTCCCTAAACACAACAAGCAATCTTATTTCATTTGCTTGGTCACATCTAACATTGTTCACTTTATTTCTCAAAAAAAAGACCAAAAAACCATGAAACATTCAGATTGTGATCTGAGTGGAAATTGGGAATGCTGTCTTTGCCCATCTCCAACAATGGAAATGAAACGCTATGATTCTTATATAATGGTGACAATGATGGATTTGAGGGAGAATTATGAAAAATCGATTCAAAGTTAAAGATCAAAACCGCTGTTAATAACTCTGAGACAGCTTTTCAGCTCAATAGTGTTTCCCTTGACGACAGTCATGAAATGGTATTTGTAAATATTTGTTTATTTACTTTGACTGAAATGGACAAGACTGGTCTACAGGAAATCTGAAGTGAAGTGTACCACTTTATGAAGTACATGTTCACCTCTTAGGGGGAGAGATTTTGGATTTGAAAACTGCGCAATTCAACTGAGTGCCCTGGGAATGATTGGCAAAGTTTCCATGTGCACATTTTTTTGTTTCGGGCAACGGAGGAAGGCGCCCGGCCTCAGGAACCAGACATGTCACATGACTCTTCCCTTGTGTTGTCAAAACGGTGATTAAACACCCCATCCCCACCCCACCCCCCTGATACAATACTGGAGTCTGTTGACTTAAACTCTCACCCTATCGTTTACGCATGACGGGAGTCTGGCTGACACGCACCAAAAACCAGGGTCATGGAGGTTAAACTCTTTTCCAACACACAGGCACAACACGCGATATCTTTCACTGACAAGAAAACTGGCCCGTGCTGGCGCTGATAAAGCCAATTTGTAACTGACAACACTCAAGCTATCTTACAGCTGTTAAAAAGTGACAGTGTCCCTCTTGTAGAAACAACACTACTGACTGAGATCTTAAATCATTACCGCCGACACAAACTACTACACCCAAACGATCAAACTCCCCCATTTTACCGACAAACCTTATCCTTGAAATAAGAATTAAACTCCCTTTCCATCCCAAAAAACCAACAGCACCTCTTGTGACTAAACTCAACATGATAAACACCCAGACGGCAGTGGTGAGTGTAAGAACGAACAAAGGGTGTTTGGTGGGTGAGTAGACACAAGAATCTCGAGTAAAATTTTATTGCCACTGACCACAAGAACACGGTTCTCATTCAGCGGCCTAAACTTGACAAGTGTTTGGTGAAGCAGAACAGCTCACATAAATCAATGTAACACTTTATGTCTAGAAAGAAACACAACTTAATAGTTTGTTTGCTGCAAGCCCCGCATCTGATATCAGTCTGTGTGTGTCAAGTTTGCGGTTGTTTGGCACCTCTACTGTCATGCGGGTTAGCTGTGCTGACTTGAAGGATTTCAACCTTTTCAGCTGTCTAGCACTGCCGCACTAAAAAAAACTTACTCTCTGAACCTGTAAAAGTACTTAATCCCAAGGTTCGAGGGGGTCACCAGCCACATATAAATTACAAGAAAATGAGTTAATGATCAGTGTGGAAAGTGAGTAAAACAAGAAGGCCACTCGAAATTCCATTGTACCAATATCTAAGCAGATGTTCAAAATAAACAAAAGATTTTTCCTACGCTTTGACATGAGGGCGCCAGCTTAGTAACATGTATTGTCAAAGGGTTGGATTATCTCACCTGCGTTCTATGGCCCTCATCATCACTGTTTTCATTTGATGGTTGCTCTTTCAGCGAGACAACTTTCAGGCCAACCACTGCAGGTTTTGCTAGTCTCTTGCCACCGGTGCTGCACGCACTGCACACCATCGGCTGATAGCAGCTTTCATCCTCTTCACTCCAACGACAGTTGAATTCAAAAACTGTGTGGACAAAAGAAACAGGTTGCAGCTGATGTACAACTTTTGACACATTTTTTATAGAACTCTGCTGGCAATTATTGCCATATATCTGCTGATTCTTGAACCATGGCTTGAGCTCTTGCTTCCAAAGCTGATTCAGACAGATCCATCCCCATCTTTTTTCCTCCTTTTCTCCCCTTACTCAATCTTTCTCCTCTCTCTCTCTCTCTTCCCCCTCCCTTCTCTCTCTCTCTCTCTCACACACCCACACCCCCCCCCCCCCCCCACACACACACACCTGAATTTGAATGTGTCACCACAGGCAGGAGAGAGCCTTCAACAATCTGGGTCTTGTCCACTACAACAACCCTGTTGACACTGGAATGGTCATCATTGATTGGATTTCCACAGCAACACCTATCCAGCTTCTTCTTGCTGGACTTCCTGCACAATCTTTTGAAATATTCATTGACTGCCGCCCTTGGTGAGAACTTGACCTCGTCTTGAGACAAGAAAAGACAAGATAATTACTATCCCTGAAGGGAAATGACCCAGACATCTCTAATTACCTTATGTGAGTTGAACAGTATGTCTCTCACATTTCACACAAGAATAAGTTTCAGTGGATTGGCAAGTTAAACACAGCAATTGTATCACCATAGGATATACCTTTACCAAACTTTCTAAGAACTATTCGTATGGTCTTTCTGTCATATATAGCAATATAACTGTCCAATCTCAGATATTATTAGTGTTCAGCTTGGCCAAAATTTTGTTGACGACAGCCTTTCGGTTGAATTCTATGCAAAAACAGGCATATGCCAACTTTTGCTGCACTAGTTGAAAATTGACCTTTTTTGTGACATAGGGACATGTTTTTGTTGAGACAAGATGTGTAAATCTTGCTACAGAGCAGATAGAATGAACAGAATGGGCAAAGAATGATTAGAAACAAACAGAACAAGGTTCGCTCGTAAAGTCACCAGTGTGTGCAATGCAGGTTCTAATCTCACACAAAACCTATGAAGTTTGTGAAAGGTGTTTTGACACGGTGTTCAAAACCGTCTTGTCGTTCTTTGTTGTAGCCCACTTGCCACGGTCTCTGCACCGCTGATCACAGTAATAGGGTAAAGGTGTGCTTGCAAAAAAAGCTAACTTTAAGATCTGTCAGTTCAACTGAAATTTTACGACCAACACATGCCTCCGTCTTAAGAGCAACAAATGCCAGCATTGGTGAAGAAAACAACACCTCTGACTGTGAAACCCATAAATGGGTGACAGCAGGTAGAGTGCAGGGCTTACACGCTCTGTCGCCATGCTACCGTACTTTGTGGTGGAACTGGGTCGGTATGTCATTTCACCTCTTATGGTTTCACAGCCAAAGTTCCCTATAACTCTAGTGGGTTTTTTGCTTACTTTTTTACAGCAAAGTTGGATCCCTTAACTGGAAAACAGGGGTGCATGTGTTAAATTCCATCGACAGAAACTGCAAGTCATTTGCTTACTCCCCTGTCTTGACTTTTTCATCATATAGACTGGGTGCCATCAAATATCATAGACACTTTTGTCCATACGGCACTCAATGTGTTGTCTGACTGCTGCGCAGTTTGCAAAGATGTAATTAAAAGGTCTGAATATAGACTCTATGTCTCCTTGTTCTTAGGAGCTTTGTCAGCCCATGGCATAGATGCCAGGCCTGCAGCCAGCCAAAATGTCCTTTTACTTCCCTCACCTATTTCTGGCTTTGAAAAGTTTTCCTTTCAAACAGTTATTCATAAAAAATCATGGGATGAAAAAAAGTGACGGTAGAGTATGAACTGTTTGTAAAGACTTACAAACAGATGGTAATATTGGTCAATGTTATGGATAGGCATGCTAGGCTCATTTGTGAAATTTTATCATGTCTGCCCTTGGTATACTCATAGACCCTACAAAGACCATATGATACACCGTGAAAGATTTTTGTCCCATTTTGTCTTTTTTTTTTAACTTTTATGATGGTTGTAATTTAAAACTAAGCAGAGAAAACCTGTACTGTAGCTGAAGAAAACCAAGAAGAACCACGGCTTTGGCAGTAAGTCTGATTATTTTAGCAAATTTAAAATTTATTGGTTTGTCAGAGAGGTTCCCAGAGGAACAAATAAAGGAAAAACAGGCTGTATGACTCTCTACTTCTGCATTCTATAATCAACACAAATTAAAGGCTATGACTACGGCATATACACACTCTTACAAAGTACAAAAGATTTCTCATTCTGTCACACAGCCCTTCAGCTAGCAAACCAAAACTTCAAAATCTTCAAACACACGATTGAAAAAGGCAACAGAATAAAAGGAAAAAAAACCCTACCTAGTTGATGTACAATACGTGCCTCACATCTGACACAGGAGACACAGGGTCTGCGTTGCCCAGTCTCCACACAGTCATCGCCCTTCAAGAGAGAAAATCACCATTCATGGAAAATTAGCCGCATTAGGCAGAGGGAGGCAAAGTCACGCATCTTTTCCCATCGTTTCATTTACTGGCATTGTTTCTGGACAGGCACCATTCAACATAGAATCAAACAAACTTTAAATGAAGTTAATTATCCAACCTGGGCAAGGATAGGTCAAATCTTGAGGCTCTCTTCTTCAATAACACTAATTAAGTTTTCTCCAAGTTTTTTTTTCAAATGGAAACTTCCTGGTATTTCAGCGTCTGCAGGGAAAGAACTTCATAGCTTTTTTTCCCATCCCTGAAACTTTTCACTTGTCTTGAAGGTTTGATGACGGTGACATTGCGACCTTTGACCTGACAAATCCTGCCTCTGAACACATTCTGCGGTGAGTATCGCAATCATTTCCACAGATTTATTGGAAACCATCGTGGGATCAAAATCCATGGGAATGAAGACGCAATGAAAACTGGCTGTAACTAGTTAACTTTTCACAGTAAATCAATCTTTCCAGGCGGCAGCTTTCACACCAGAAAAGAAAACACAAACAACGCCGAAAAAGTTCATTAACATCACTCACTATATATATACAAAAATACATACATCGTCTACTTGCCTGTGTTCTGATAAATTATGATAAAATCAGAAAAATTAAGTTGGAAAAGAAAAGACAATACAAGCAAAAAAATGTTATTTGTATGGGGCGCTGTTTTCATGTAAGTCTTTTATCTTGAGGTTATTTTAAGTATTTCAAGATCATTTTTCATGTGTAATGGAGCCTGATATATCGGAATGTTGCTGCATTTGGTGCCGTAGCAGCAATCTTACTGTGAAAATCATGAAGACTTTTTCTCTAACTCACCGCAGAAAGAGTTCAGTTGGGGGGAAAAACAGCAACATGGGAGAAGCTATGTTTAATCTCATGCTCGGCCGACTACGACAAATATTAGCATACAGCATTCAATTCTTAAGTGTTTTTCTACTGTTAGGGGAACTCTTCAAAAGCCCAGAGTTTTCCACCATCACAAAGGAAACATATGTCAGCTATAAATAACACAGAGCGCGATGTGCAACCGAGTCTCATTCATGGACAAAAAAGACTATACACACTCTCTCTGTATGTGATCTTCAGTGTGTGTACTTGCCCTTGCACACGCTTTTCATTTTCATCATTGTCATGGAGTGAGTGACAAAAGTTGCTTTTTGTTTCGCTGAGGTGTATGGAAATGAGGCTGAGTACTCTACCCTTTTATTTTGATGTTTTCATTGAGCCGAGAAAATCGTGTCACCCATGTTTCTACACATTTCTGGCATTGGCACCAGAGAAGCAGTTTATTTCACTTTTAAACACGGCAGTTATTTTTTTTTTTAGCGTGACATATGCGACTTTGAACTCATTAGCTATAACAAGTTCTTTCTTCCGTTCATTAAAAAATAAATCCCCAAATCAAAGAAATTTTCTCTCATTTTCTTTTCCACTCCTGCACTGAAGCAAACATTTAATAGCCTGGTAATCAATTTCTTTGATAGGACATTCTCTTCAATGATATACATTCTGAGGTCAGACACCACATACTTTCAGAAAAGTGTTCTTACAAAAAAAAAGATTTCTATTTGTTGTTTAGTTGTTTTTGATTCCAAGAGTGCACTCGGATTAAAACAACAAAGCAAGGCACAAACAAGTGGAGTGTTTGACTGGATGTGGAAAAGTCAAATTACAACTCACATAAATCCACCCTTCGGAAGAGAGAATATGGTTTATGGGCGGGGGAGATCTCCTTTGCCTGAGCTTGCTATCTTTCATGGATAGCCACGTTACAAAGTCCACAAATTTAACCCTGTACAGCGACTTTCATCCTTTTTCCTGTACATAGGTCCACCTACACCCAATTTAAAAAACAGTATTTCACAGAAGTGTACAGATGGAATGGGGATGAAATATCACTGCTTCAGTCTGGTGTATCCAATGCCAAAAAATGCTGACAACAACGCTACCTCTGTGCATACTTTTCGTCTATGTCCGCTACTATACAGTCTTCAACATTCAAGCAAAACCCACATCATTGATATAAACTGCACTAGTCATCATACAAGCCAGATGACTCAGAAATTTGAATCACACGTGACCAAAAGTGATCAACAAAAAAAAGCTAGGAGCTTTTTTCACATCAAAATTAATTCATTTATTTATCCAAACATTTAGTTATCAATTTACTTATTTATTTATTTACGCCAATATTTATTTATTTGAGACTCTACTTCAATAGATATAAGAGCTAGCAGAACTGCAATATTACTGGTATGAAGAAATATTTCCAAAGTTCAAAGGTCAACCCAGAGATGAGATCACAGGGTTTTCTACCATTTTTGGAGTGCTTCTGAGAGCACTTTTTTGTAAAAAATTTCACTTCACCAAAATCAGTTATGACCACTCATAATAAAAAATGATGTGATTAATTAACATTTACAACGAATATTAAAAATACCAGGGAAATGAAAATGCTTGTCAGTTGTGATCAACCAGTCCAGGGTTATTCCATTTGTTGTCACACACATGAGGTTACAGCATATGTAAAAGTTGGCCTATTGTATGGAAATATAGAAGCACTTATTCTAGCACTTGGCAAGTTCTCCTCGGACATTTCTGAACCAGATGCTTATTTTAACACTCTTTCCTGACCCCTAGCTCTGATTGGTTGGTGGGAAATGTTAATATGGGAAATTTCCAGGGGGTTGAGGTGTGTGTGACTGTCACCATACCTAACCTAACAAAACATCAAGAGAAAGTTTTCTCTTCTCAGAGACATTGTTCAGTGAACAAAATTATTAAAGATAGGCCAATCAACTGTGATTTTTGTATTTGTTTCATTTTGCTTGATATAAATTAATATTCTGAGTTTCACAAGCAGTGGACATAATGACAGTGCAACATCTCTCACCTGAAGTGTTGCATCCGGTTCCACATGATCCAGCTCATCCAGGATATCAGCGTTTCCTTTAGCAGTTTTACACGGTTTTCCCTGATGTTTTCCACCACTGGCACCTTTCCTTTTCCTTCCCCTGGGTGTCTTCCTGACAGGGGCACTGACTTCACCGTCACTTCCCCCATCCGTAGTCTCCACAGCCTGCTCTTTCTTGGTGCAGGGTAGCCTGAAAAGTCTCCTCCTATTGGTCGGGCCGTCCGATGATGTCATGTTTGATGATTCATTCTGAGCAGCTTCAGTGGTATGCTCACCTTCTTTTGCAAGTTCTGACTCATCAAACAGTGGTGGGGTACAATCAAGGTCATCATCCAAGTTCAAACAAGGATCATTTGCAATTGATGAGTCTTCACAAGTTATCGAAGTTTCGTTCTTTGAAATTTTCAAAAACTTGTATAACTGGGTACTGTTTGGTTTTTGCTGTGTGTTCACAGATTTTGGAGTGGCACTGTTTTCTTTGGGATTGGAACTGACGTTGTTGCCTTCCCGACACTCTGAAAAGGCATTATCTTCACCTGTACCGTCTGGTTCTGATTTGGCTTCCACACCCTGTGTTGCATGCAATACCTTGTTTGGTTCTACCTCTGTACCGTGCTGTGAACGGTATGCAAACTGCTTCAGTGCCAGCCTGCCCTTCGTTGCAGCTGCCCCACTCTCTGAAGACTTGCTCACCTCCAGATGCACAGCCGAGCCGGCGTCCTCCACGCCATCAAAGCAGAGCTTCCCCTTCGGAGTTGGCAGTTGTTGGCTGCTTTCAACTTTACTGGCACTACAGACAGCTGGCGAGAAAAACGGTGACACTCTCTGGCTGTCCGCTGCCACATGAGAGCTCCCACCATCTCTGTCGGGAGTAACTGTACTGATGGAATTTGAGGCAGAGACTAACCCTTGTCGAGAGTTGTGTAGAAAGTTCCCAATAGTTGGCTGGTAAATAAAACCCTTTTTGGGAAGGGCTTGCTCATCCTTGCTCTTTGCTTTGAACTGTGAAGTTTTACTCTTTGCAGTCTTGTTCACCATGGGTGACACAAGGAAATCACAATTTCTGTTACCGGGGTAATCCGCAGCTAAGTCTATCACCGTGGTTGAGTTGGTCAGTTCTTTCTGTCTTGGCTTTATCACCATTGTCTTTGTATCCTGGCTTGGCAGAAGGCTGTCGTCAAGGTTCACTTGTGAACAGGGTACTCCGAGTGAATTATTGAGGCTGTGAAAAGTTCAAATAAAAGTTTTGGAACTCCTGTACTCACAGCACATGATAAAATGAAAGTAGTTGGAAAATAGGAGAAACTCAGAGCATAATTCAAATCCTTGAACAGTTTCCTTTTTCCACTATGTCAAAGTATGTGCGGTATTAGTTTCAAGTGCTGAGCACATAACTGGTATATAAACATGTTACCAAAAAGAAAAGTAAAATTTTTTCTCAGTATCTTTGACTGAAGTACGTACAGTTTAGTTTAACCCCTTGAGTGCTGAAATTTTTTTCCACCAAAATTTTAGTGCAAATTTTACCAATCTTTATGAGTTTTTCTGTTATTTTCCTGATAGGTTTGGACAAAATGGACATCACTTTTCATTGGCTACAATTTTTGATCAAAACTTTGGGAAAAATCTGAAAAAGTTGACTGGGTTATATTTTATGAAGGCGACAAAAATTGACTTTGGCACTCAAAGGGTTAAAGAAACAGTCAATTTGAGATCATTTAGTTCTTGATTCTAATATTTCCAAACAGTAACAGCAGTTATTTCCTTGACTCTCAGGAATCACTGATATTTTTCCAAGCCAACAGTATATTATAATCCATTGTTGAAAGAACTTCAGAAACCTCTTGCCTATCAGTAATGGTGATCTCACAAAATTGGATCTCATAATAAGTACTATTTTACAGTGTTGAAACACCCACATATTATCTAACCTGTAAACATTGTGGTTTTGACAATGTTACCCACAAGCTCTGTGGTGAAAGGGTTAACTGACATTCATTACATGCCTTGATGTGAGTGTAAATCAGTGCATTGACTTGAATAGGAAAATTCAAGGAGTTAGCGGGCCGGTGAATGATGTACTGACCGGTTTCCATGGCTACCTGGTCCAGTGAAGCCCTTTGACGTTTTCATCGTCAAAGTAGACGCTTAACACTAGAGTTAAAATATCCATGCAAGCACAACTGTTTTGACTCTCATTAAAATCTGTTTAATGCTGGTCAATAATGGTAAAATTGTTTGAAAATGCATGTAACTAAATGCACGCAACTAAATGTCATATAGCAATAACTGTGAAGAGGCATGTAATAAAAATATTATTGCCTGAATACATGGGTTTACGTGCCGTCGCAGGAGGAGACAATTCGCCCTCCTGGCATTGGGCAAATTGTCACCTGCTCTCAGGCACATAAGCCCATGTATTCTGGCAATAATATATAATACTCTACCTGATCTCAGGACATGGATCACACAGCCTTGCCTTAGCAAACAAGTCCAGGGAAGCATTGGCATCACTGAATCTATAGTAATGTTTCACCTGTTGTCTCACCCACTTGGATAAACCTGTAGTGGCAATACACATGAGAGAATTTTAACCTGTTCATCCCCAATTCCCTGTAAACAGGTCCACACTCACTATTGATAACAATGGGTTTGGGCCAAACCATGGTGCTGAAAGGGTTAAACAACTTCGTATTCATTCTGTTGACATAGCACCCATGCATTCAAAAAATCCACGCTACCATTGTCAAAGACACACATATCCACATCACAAATTAATATCAGCGTTCTGCCCTGTCTACATAACCTAGCTCTTTGATACTCATCTATCTAAAGTAATTTAACCGAGTCAGTCCCATTAGTCGGTGACATAAACCTTTTCACAGCTCTGTGCCACCCATCCTTGTTTATCTTCAAATTTATTCAACCAGCAATATTTTACGCCTGTGAACCCCAATCTGTGACAACTCTGTATTGTCCATCCCTCTAAATTAATTACTGAGATATACTTATTTATAAATTATAGTATCAACCATTGACTATTTTGATTTTGTATCAACCACAGCAAGAAATAACATTTCAATGGCCCAGTGCAAGAGGGACGTATCCCCTGTGTTAAAGTATAGCAGATACACCCCTCTCGCACTGGGCCATAGATTTGTGCTTCATTTTATTGCATAGACATTTACTTGAGCAGCTAGTCTGCTGTCTAATCAAGGCTAAATTTAGCGTATGATATTTTTGATGCTTCACTTTCTTTGGAGCATCCTTCATTCTCAGATGCATATCCTGTTTTTTCTGTTGAAAGCCTTGTTCGTGAGATTAAGATAAAGTGTGAGAGGGGTGGTTGAAGATTTTATGCTACATTCCTTGAATGAACTGTCTGGTACACAATTATGTTCAAGAAACTTAGTTCTCTGGACTTAAACCACCAGTTCAATTGTCAGATTCTCTGTACCAGCATCACTACTAAGTTCGACCCTTTGAGTGTTAAAGTCAATTTTTGCCACCTTTATAAAATACAATGCAGACAATGTTTTTTTCAGATCCACATGTTTTTTTCAGATTTCCCCAAAATTTTGATCAACAACTGTAGCCAATGAAAGGTTATGTCTACGTAGTCCAAAATTATCAAAACATTACGGAAAAATTCTTTAAAAATTGGTAAAATGTTGCACTGAAATTTTGGTAAGAGAAATTACAGCACACAGAGGGTTAATGCAAACACTTGTTGGGTAGTTGAAAACAATATCAACCATCAGGAAATGATGGAGAAAAACAAGAAATGTAAAGTACCAAATATATCTTGACAATTTGCCATTTACCTTTGATGTATCTCCCTGGATTCTTACCAAATCTCTCATCAACCAGTATCAGGGCTCCCCAGTCTTGCCTTCAAAATAACATTGATTTAAAATATCAGGGTTATAAAACATGATCCGCTGAAATTCTGAATTTTTTAAGTTTCACAATGTGATCTGTGATGTGACTTTTGTAATGTTCTGCTTTTCTTTCTTATTGATTTACATAGTTCAATAATTAATTATTACAACATGTGGAAATCTGACGGAAAATTCAAGAATTAACATGAGAAATGATCAAACATGGAGCAAACAGAAGCTGACAACACTTTTGTATGCAAATTCTAATAGACCAATCAAAAGTCACCTCAGAATCAACAAAAACAAACTGGCCAATGGTAAACAGTCTTGCAAGTCAGCTGACACATTGCTAGTGTAAGCTTACCTGTGTCTGATGCATCGTCCCAAGGCTTGGTTCAAAGCTCTATAGGCCTGTATTTCATACCAATCACTGCCAGATAGCAATCCCCTGGCTGCCATGTGTTCATTGTTATATTTCTTCTTCAACTCCACCACAGAGTCCTTGAAATTTGGAAAGGGAATCCCTACCTGTGGTTTATGAAGAATGTTTCATTTCAACAATAATAACAATGCAGCCACAAGTAGATGCATATTACACATTTTGGCAGTTTTATTATAGACACTATTTGGCACAATATGCCGAATTTTGATTTCCTAATACAAACACAAGCAAAGTCTTATCTCTCAACAAATGACCTGACCTATGACACCAACCTCTCAGCAAATTCCACAGTTTTCATCATAAAGACTGGCACCAGTGTTATTCAGATTAATCTCCTCACACCTGAAAAAGCCTTATTTTTTTCTTTTTTAAGGTAGTACATGCCTCAAAACTGAACAAATTTTGCTCAAATTTTCTTCAATGAAACTTTCAACCATATGTGTTAACGAATCGAAAATAAAAATAAGGGGTCACTGTGTAAAGTTTGATACTGGAGAAACAAACTACAAAACTTCTACCAACATTTGAAATTCATAATGGCTGCCATACCTGTGTTAACTCTATAGGGAAAAATTAAATTTTTGATTTTCAAAAAATCACAACAATGACAGTTTTTTTTCCTCCAAAAGCTTTAAAACGAGCCCCATAAGTTGTAGATCAGAAAATTGTAAAAATTTTGAAAGTCTGAAAATCTGTCCCTGAGGTGTGTCCTACATGTACCTTAAACCTCAATCAGTGTACATGCATGTATAACAAGGCTACAGAGGTGCAAAGGAAAGTGAAATTGAAATGAGACTAACTGTGATGACAGCTCTTGCATTGTTATCAGCAAAGTCCAAGCCCTCACTAACTTTACCCCTACACACAGCCAGGAAGAGGCTCCCGTTTACTCCATTGCTGTCAGCATCTGTAGTAAAGAGAAAACACACCATGTCTGTATATTTCGGTCGTGAGTCCGAAAGGAACAAGTAAACAAAGAGAATTAAAAAACAAACAATTTAGGCACAATGTCACTGTCAAACAAGTTTAACACTGGTATTGTTAAGTTTGGAAGGGAACTAAAGGGTTGTATACAGAACAAGTCATCGTTGATGACACAGTCCCCACTTGTTAATGGGTACTTTGATTACATGTCCTAAGAGGATAGAGTCCTCTTCATTAATTGAGACATGCCCAAGTTTTGGCTAAGGACACGAAAAAATTGTAACAAAATGGCTGCCATGCAGCCATATTGGATCATATCAAGAAACAAATTGACATACATATGTATGACATAGGTTAATGTCCTTGTACCAACTTTGAATAAAATCGGTTAAGATATGCCTTAGAGTATTATGGCCCTCGACAGGAAAAAATCGTAATAAAATGGCCGCAAGGCAGCCATATTGGATCGTATCACATAACAAATTGACATGCATATGTATGACATTGGTCAATCTCCTTGTACCAACTTTGAATAAAATCGGTTGAAACATGTCTGAGTTATTGCTCTGTACATGAAAATATCGTAATAAAATGGCTGCCTAGCGGCCATATTGGATCGTATCACATAACAAATTGACGTACATATGAAAGACATAGGTCAATGTCCTTGTACCAACTTTGAATAAAATCGTTGAGATATGCCTGAGTTATGCCTCTGTACATGAAAATATCGTAATAAAATGGCTGCCTAGCGGCCATATTGGATCGTATCACATAACAAATTGACGTACATATGTAAGACATAGGTCAATGTCCTTGTACCAACTTTGAATAAAATCGGTTGAGATATGCCTGAGTTATGCCTCTGCATATGAAAAAATCGTAATAAAATGGCCACACAGCAGCCATATTGGATTGTATCACAAAACAAATTGACATGCATATCTATGACATTGGTCAATGTCCTTGTACCAACTTTGAATAAAATCTGTTAAAACATGTCTGAGTTATGGCTCTGTGTATGAAATAGTTGTAATAAAATGGCCGCCTGGCGGCCATATTGGATCGTATCACAAAACAAATCAACATGCATATCTATGACATTGATCAATGTCCTTGTACCAACGTTTGATAAAATCGGTTGAAACATGTCTGAGTTATGGCTCTGTACATGAAAAAATCGTAATAAAATGGCCGCCTGGCGGCCATATTGGATTGTATCACAAAACAAATGGATGTGCATATCTATGACATTGGTCAATGTCCTTGTACCAACTTTGAATAAAATCGGTTGAAACATGTCTGAGTTATGGCTCTGTACATGAAAAAATCGTAATAAAATGGCCGCCTGGCGGCCATATTGGATTGTATCACACAACAAATTGATGTGCATATCTATGACATTGGTCAATGTCCTTGTACCAACTTTGAATAAAATCGGTTGAAACATGTCTGAGTTATGGCTCTGTACATGAAAAAATCGTAATAAAATGGCCGCCTGGCGGCCATATTGGATCGTATCACAAAACAAAATGACGTGCATATCTATGACATTGGTCAATGTCCTTGTACCAACTTTGAATAAAATCGGTTGAAACATGTCTGAGTTATGGCTCTGTACATGAAAAAATCAATATAAATGGCCGCCTGGCGGCCATATTGGATCGTATCACAAACAAATCGACGTGCATCTGTATGACATATGAAGTAATCCTTGTACCAAGTTTGAATGAAATTGCTTCTTGCATCTCTGAGATATCTGCGTGAACGGACGGACGCACACACGCACGGACGCACACACGCACGGACATGACCAAACCTATAAGTCCCCCCGGACGGTGTCCGTGGGGACTAAAGGGTTGTAAACAAAAATGAAAGAGAAGGTCGACTCAGTTATTACCGTATCAGAGTGATCATGGTAATAGCTGAGTAATATCAGTGAAAAGTTCACAGCAAAGTGGCCATCTAGCAGCTAAAATTAGCTCCTATCGTAAAACAGTGGATGTGTCTAGCATTCACAGGGTATTTTCCTATCAACAGTTTGAAAACTGGGCAAGGATGGAGTTAATAACACTCTCTGTACAAGAAAGTGACCAAAATGGCATCCCATCCACCACATTGAATCAGAGCACCAAACAAATTTATGTACTTGTGAATAAAAGTGTGTTGTACTTGTATAATGTTAACAAGCAATTCGACAAGAGGTATCTAAGTAAAGAAAGAAACTGGACAGGGAACATTTCAGTAATGTCTTGGGACTGGAGGGAACCATACACAATTGCCTTCTTGTGGCTGCAGTAGATCACATCTTAAATAAAATGACTGATAAAGCTATGTGTTGCATTTACCGGTACTCAAGTTTTAGAAAACTTGCTAAACATGCTTTGCTTATAAAGAGTGACAATCAAAAACTATGTTCACTACGTCAAATCAGCAAATCATACTTATTTCTGTCAGTGTCCTGATGCTATAGATTATACCTAACACTGACAACATGATACAAGGAATTTTCAGATAACTTTTTAAATTACTGCTGCTTCCACAGCCCATCTCTGTTTAGAATAAGCCAAGATGCAATTATGTTTCCATGGATGAGTCAGACCTATCAATATATGAATTGGGGGGGTGAACGGGCTAAATAGAACACATCTAATTTACCAGTGACATGTGAGACACACTTGCATGACAACACAGCAGCACCCCTTCCAAATAAATGAAACTTCCACACTCACCGCTGTCTTCCGACTCGAGAATCGCATCATAGAACTGCCTCAGCAGGTCATCAAAGTCTGCCTTGTCACCACCCCGTGGCTCACAGATTACAAATTTCCTGCGCTCCAGTTGATCCCAAAGTCTAGTGGCCTAATAATGCCGCGAAATAGAGAGACACGGTGTAAAGATAAGGCGACCAAGTATTAACAGATATGACTTCTAAACACACCTTTTGCATATCGCAGCCAGCTAGGGCAGAAAAACGTTAGCAGTTGCCAGTGTATATATCATCTCACACCGTTGTGAAAGTGACGCCTGGATGTCTGAATTTTACTGGATTTGGAAGAAGCAGAAAAAAAAGAGAGCTTATCCCCCCTCTGCATCTGACAGTTGTGAAATACCCGACCAGCCCTGGGATATGATTAACACACAAAAGACATTCCCTCATGGAGCAGATCCATGCTAAATCACTAATTCTATGGTGACAATTTGCAGTTTGAAATGTCAATCTAATTTTTTACCCGGGGACAGGATTTTTTCCTGAGCTGATATCACAAAACTAACAGAGAGAAAATACACAACAATGACTCAACAAAATTAGACTCTGGTGAAGAACTAGCACTGCATAATTTCCCAGCAAGCACGTCCTCATGATATCGTTTCCAACAATTTTTTTTTCCAAAGACATCCTTGACATTACGTCACACCTGTACCACAACTTTGACATTCATCATGACAAAGAAATGATACTCGCTGATGGGAAAACAAATTATTTCTAATTTCCGGTATTCGATCCCCTAGATGGTCTTCCTAGAAATAAATGATTTACTGCAAATATTGCAATTAGTCACACCAGTTGAACTGAATGTTTTTCTGAAGTTTCTATTCCCCCCTGTGTAACATTACCAATTGTGCTGAATAGCAAAATTTAATTGAATTAAAATTACAAGAACTTTAACGGAAACATGAGCATGAAAATTCGATATGAACTTCTTTTGTTTGGGATTTTTTGTGTGCTGCAGATGTAGAACAGAAGTGTATCTCTCTGGCTGTATTCAACAAACGTACAAGTTTGTGTCAATACAAACAAAGGCCTTGAACATTTTCACCACGTGCAGATATGTAGGATATCATACTAAGATCCATCCCAGTAACACTGAAAACAATGTCACAGATTTTGATAGGGAAAGGCGGATGGTTAAACCCACAGCAGTTGCAACTTTTGATATGTTTGTCAATATTTTTACTCTATTTTGCAAAATGCAGTATCTTGCTTCTACTCCCGAAACCATGTCAAAATGCAGTATGCTTAACACGTCAACTGTGCCTGTATGTGTTTGTAGTTCCATGTTATTGATGACAACTGATTTTAACCTGAATCAGAATTCATCTATTGGTATCAACATTGACAAGCACTTTGCAAGTTATGAGTATCACAAAACAAAAATAGTAATAAAATACGATCAGAAGTCACAACCACTGACGAGGTTTCTTACTGTATCAATGCAATACTTAGCCGACAATGGAATAACTGCTGCTATAGTGTCATCATATACCCAAGTTTTCTAACCTTCAGAAAAACTGTATTGCTTGCAAGATTTAAATTTAAATCTTGCAAGCAACATATATAGCATATGAAAGAGGAGTATGCAAAATAAATATACAAGGTGTGAAAATGACCAAAATTCCCTTTCATCAATGGTATATTTCAAAGTTCGTTACCTAACACAAAACAGAATGTTCAAGTTTGACCTAAAAGCCTTCATTTATTGGCTGGGTTGCATGGTTTAGAAATGTTCTAGTTGCCATGGAAACTTACTCTCCATCTCTTGGCCAGCTTTTCCATCATGCTGTAGGATGGGAAGAAGCAGAGGACTCCATGGGGAATGGAATGACACACTTTCAGTATTAGAGCTCCAATCTCATCCTGGAAACTGTAGGTCTGAAATTGGTTCAACAGAAAGTTGATTATGAGAATACGCACTTGGATGAATGATTTTATAAGAAAACAATCTGTGAAGAATTGTGATGTTTCTTCTTTTATAGAAACGACTGTGAATTTTCATTTATTTTCTGGTTCACCTAACTTTTTTTTTGCAAGTTTTTCATTAAATGAGTTCATTTCAGTGGCAAATTTTCGACAATTCAAATACTTAATTGGCAGGTTTTCACTGATTCAGGTCATTTTCATTGGCAGGTTTTCATTAATTTGGCTCACTTTCATTGGCAGTCATTGATTCTGCTCACTTTCAATGGCAGGTTTTCATTGATTTGGCATTTGACATGTTTTCATTAATTCATCTTAATTTCATCAGCAGTTTTCATTGATTGGGTTCACTTTACTTGGCAGATTTTCATTGATTTGGCTCACTTTCCTTGGCAAGTTTTCATTGATATAGCTCACTTTCATTGACAAGTTTTCATTGATTCGGCTCACTTTCCTTGGCAAGTTTTAATTGATTGGGTTCACTTTACTTGGCAGATTTTCATTGATTTGGCTCACTTTCCTTGGCAAGTTTTCATTGATATAGCTCACTTTCATTGACAAGTTTTCATTGATTCGGCTTACTTTCCTTGGCAAGTTTTAATTGATATAGCTAACTTTCATTGACAAGTTTTCATTGGTACGGTCACTTTCATTGGCAAGTTTCCATTGATATAGCTTATTTTCATCTGTTGGTTTCATTGATTCAGCTAACATTCATTTGTAAGGTTTTTATTCACTAAGTTTACTTTCACATTTTTCATTGATTCAGTTCACTTTTTATTTGTTTCATTGATATAGTTCTCATGCATTTTCTTAGCTCTTTCATTTGCATCCACTGAGTCTGTCAAATGTGAATGGTGCTTGTTCTTCTGAGAAATGAAATTTTTGTATTAAGTTTGTGCTGAGCTCAAAATACAAACCAAGGATGTTTGTTACACACTATGCATCATAAACAGCAACTTTTCTCTTGATTTACGCTGTTTGATGAAATAAAAACTAAACTATTGCGACGTTTCCAATCCACACATCACGCAGATCAACACTTATAAATCAAAACAGAAAGCAGGAAAAAAGGCACTAAAAAAGAAAATTTATTGGTTTGAAAAAAAAATAAGATGGGGAAAAAAATTCTAACCGCACATTGCGTACATCCTTCAAATGAAATGTCAGGGCTATTATTTAGAACAACCTATAAACAAAACTCAAGATGAGTTATTGGTCGTTTTAGCTTGTATGATTGATTTTGTTTTGACATCGGAGATGGCTACAACTCAACTACAAAATGTAATTAAGTTCACTTTGTGAGCTTTTGACAATTTCATACTTTAAAGGACACTAAAGAGTTATCAAATCACCCACTATATTGCCATCCGTGTTTATGACGTACAGCCACTGAAATGTTATATCATTTAATCTTTTCAACTCTTGATAGTTTGGGGCTTTTGGAAAACTCAACTGATCACATCGACATGTACTTTCAAAATCATACGAACACTCCACGGCTAACTTACTAGATTTTCTTAGAGTTTGTTTCCGCGTTTCACCAGTCTCATTCTTCTACAGAATATGACCGTGTAAATCACTGTGACTTTATCGCAAACTGCAAAACGAGGCTCGTTGCTTTATGATCCGCGGAGCATAGAGGTTTTCATCCACTCTTTCATGATAGTTTTCCATCTGAGCAGATCCTACAATGTTTTCATTTTATTGAAAGTTTCAGTGGTTTTTTTTTTTGCATGTGCTTCTTTTCTACCGTGCAGTTCACTGCCAAGATTCTCACTTCAGATGCTATGAAATGCTATCAGACCACCTGTTGGAGCAATTAGCTTGATCAAACTAACCACACATGGGTGACACAACTTACCTCAGCATACTTATACGTGGCGTTTAAGATTCCTCCACTCGGGCCAGTAGCAACAGTACCCACCCACACCTGACAAAACAAAACAGCCATATTTATAATCTCTGTGATCTTAAAATTAAACCAAAATCTCCAAATTTGACAAAACATGAACTCATGACAATAGTATCATCTTCTCCACATGGCAACTGACTAAAGTGTATACTCAACGACCTTCACGGAAACTAAAATCTCACAAGTTCAGGTTGAAACAAGTGGAGCATATGGCCTTTATCACATTTTTCTATTATTGAGAAACTCTACTGTGTATGAGCACCACTGGAGAGTAATGATTGTAGGGTACATAGACAGTTGCACTGCACATAAACCGATATACTTCTTGTCAGAAGTAAATCTAAAGGTAAGATGGAGTCTACATCACTGGTAGGGTGAAGATACACAGATGCTCGGTGCTTTCACCCGTCTTTACTCAACATCGGAGATAGAAAGAAGTCTAAAGAGCTTTTCGGATCAGAGTTTTAATGCCTATTTCAGCTTTTTCCTCCTAATGCCACTTGTCTGCTGCGAGTGCTGTGAATTGGAGTTTGAACCGTAGAACAGAAAAATACAGTACTGCCTGGAGAAATATTAGCTGTCCTTTAAATACAAGTGTCAGAGTTTCAAAGGAGTACCGTGTGTGTTTTTCCCCTTCTTCTCTAAAAACTCCTACAAATCATAGGCAAGGACACGGGACTTCAATGCCTTTTCCTGGGAGGGTTCGTTGGTGACATAAAAAAAATAAGTCCTAAAGGAACCGACGCAAAGTTTGTGAAAAGCCACCAAAGGTTTATCTGGAAGTTGATATAAATTCTTCAATGATTAATGAGGCTGAGAAAACAAATCATTGGTTGGGTCTAAAATTACATGCTGGATCACGGGGCATCATCTTGGAAGAGCGGATTCTCACCTGGGAATTATGGATAACGTGATTTGATTCCAGTTGTATCGGGAATAGCACTCCCAACTCAGAGGAAAATGATGCCATGGGTGACAGTGTTCCAGAGGTTAAGACAATACTGCGACTGCATGAACTCACATCGTTGAAAGCCTGGGGCGGAAAAGAAATTGAAAGTGTTCGACGTGAAAGCGGGAAGATTACGACTGTCACTTCCCTGTGATCCAGGAAACATGATATCATCTGAATGGGCGGGTCGTACCACTCTGTGCAAAGGAGGGAGAGCGAGAGCTGACAGGTGGTATAGATCTTCTCATGAACAAACACTGAAAGGAAAGTCAACAATGTTGTTGTTTGAGTCAATTGTTAGAATAGTCAGAATCAGAAATGAAAAATTTAAAAAAAATGGCATGTTACCAAGTGGTACAAAAACATATCACACGAATTACAATGAAAATGCATATCTTTTCTTGAATGCCAACTGAATGAACTTAATCAAATAAATTCACTCTCAAATTCAAATCTGCAAATCTTGTTCTTCTTTAGAAAGTGTCTCTAGTGTGATAATGTACCCCCTCTCAGCTTTCTGGTTTTATTTCACAAGATTTTAACATTCTGAAGACTTTGTTCTCTTTGATGGTCTTAAGCTGCATGTGATATGTGTTTACCAAATGGGGACAGTTATGAGAAAATGGAAGATCCGTTTTATCTGTACAGTGGAGTCATAATTCCTTGCTCCCTAGATGAGGTGAAAAGAGTGCTCATATTTCAAAGATGTCAATCTGATCACATGGTTTGCCAAAATACCGAACAGTCACATTTTTGCACCTTTTCTTCCTGAAGTCTGTCGGAAGTACCAGTTTTCAGTGAGACAGTTGGTGTGAGGTAGGGTAATTTTAACAAGAGTAGGACAGTGGTTTACCTGGCCTTATTTTGATTATTACAGTGATGGCAGGGGGGTTCAAAGACCTCAATTCATTCAACGGCAAAAACTGAGGCAAAATTGAGATGTTGAATTCTGATTAGATGCAACCACCAACAGAGTAAATATCATGTCATTACTCAGGTTACTAAATTGGACTGCGGAAATGGCGTTCTTGTCTCCTGAAATAAAACACACTCTGTCATGTACAGAGGTTTTTTTTGCGTGGAAAAAATGCAGATTTAATAAAGCCTTGTATTTTTATGGAAGAATAAAAATATTCTGATGTAGTGTAGCCTTAATGAGTGATGAATTAAATTCTGATGAAAAAGAATAGTTTACATTTTAGTCGTGCATGAGTTTCCAGTTTCAACTCACTACGTGTACTGTATCCATAAAAATAAAAAACTCAGTGGATACAGTGGATTCTTGGTAGCCTTAACTGAAATTCAAGATGCTGATTTTAGAATCTACAATTGCTTTTAGATAGGCAGGGTTTGCAGAACCTAGAATGGGAATATTTCAACAGGACAGGTCTGTGCCCTTCCTAACCACAGATTGAAAGTAGAGTGAGTAATTACACCATGATGGAGCCAAACTGATTGACAGCCTCCTGACTTTTCTACTGACTGAAACTTCCATGTTGGCTAGGTCAGAATTGGAGTTAATTCGCACAGTGAGGGTTGTTAATTTGCAGATTGCAGTTTTTTTATAACACAGACAGACTCATCACTGATGAGCCAAGCCACACATCTCGGTACAGGTATTAGTAAGCATGCCAGGGCTGGAGGGCGTACTGACATACTGAACTAACAAATGAGTGATGTCTAGGTAACTGACAAAATTGAATATTTCAACACCTTGACAGTGAAAGCCGAGTCCATAATTAAGAGAACACAGACATGTCTCTGTTCTCTCCATGACAATGTCGTCAGGCTTGCAAGATGAACAAACGATGAGATTTGTGAAAGCGTACATAAAAATCACTGTTAGCGACTACATATGCTCTGAATGAGTTTTCCATCAGTCTTTAAGCATTTGAATGTTCCAATCTGATTAAAAACACTTGGTCAGCATCTTTCCTAATCGTCTATTAGACCAAAAATAGGTGTAAAACCATAGAAATTTTGGAGAAAACCCTTCAAACAAACATATTCAGGAATCACTGCAAGCTAAACTGAGGCAAAGTTTATGTATCAACCATAGATACTCAGTGTACTTGAAAAAGTAAAATTTGGTTGACACAGATATGTTTGAATTTTGTATCATACCAGATGAATCACCTTGCCCTATAATTTCAGTGACACATTGTATCAACCCTAGAACACATAAAGATGATTCAAAAAACCAACAATGTCTCATTTTCACTGTCTTCTTCATGGAAAGAAATTTAAATGACTCTTTGAACTGTTGTCATAAAATATCTTTGATTGCTTTAAACTGATTTAATACATGCTATTTATTTATTTATTAAAGTTCTACACATATGAAATTTGCACTGGGTTCCAAAGTTTCTTAAAATTTTTGCAGTTTTTGGAAAATATTCAAGATCAAACCTTAGGCCGTACAATTCACTGATCTCCTATTGTGGAAATAGTGGTTTGACAATAGCGCCATATTGTGCCGTGTGATTTTGCAACGAATTAGGCTGTGCTTGGCATATATATCTGTACTGGGCATGGCAGAAAAAAGTACAGGGAGTCAAAAAAAGGAGGAAACGAGTCTATGAAAGGAGCGGAATAAATCAGAGATGGGTGGCTTTCATTTTCATGACTGTAGCAATATTGTAACCATCACAGCATGCATGCCTGTCTACTGCCTGGCGACCACAAATATTCGATCCGCTTTGGAAATGACAAGCCATCACCGCAGAGCTAATAAATGCAAAAACTATAAAAACAAAATGAAAAGATATTTGAAGAAAAAATGGCAAGTCCCACTAAACAAAAAGACACACTTGAATACAGATAATAGGCAACCTGGGCAAAGTGCACGTTTTTTTTCTCATGTGAGCTATGACTCACACCAAATAATGAAAACTTCTATTGCAGTTGACATTTTATTTCTATACTTTTATGAAATCATACTTTGAAAGTCACCATAGATTCCTGAACGGTGGAACTTTCCTCCGCGCACACTGTGTTTCAACAATGCGCCATTTACGCTTTAGAGAGAAAGCGACAGAATTCTATGCATGAACACCTGATATCTTTACTGTTTCATAGGTCACACACCCGCTTGAAATATAAAGCATTTTCCGTCATGCAGAAACTTGCGATGAAAAAGCAATCATGAAAAGACACTGTGTGTTTTTTCCATTTAATTAGAGGCTTGATACCTTATTAATGATCTGTCAACCTGGCTGAAAAGAATCTTTGAAACGGCCGTCTGAACTGAGTAGATTGCATATGCCGAAAATCTTATCTATTCTATCACTGTCAATATTTTTATTGTCAAAAAATTACATCCACTGGACCAAAACAGGACAATTTTTCCTTTAAAAAACCCCAAGAAAGTCAATCCTTAAATGCAAGCTGACTACAAGTACAGCAAATCAACGACAAAATGGAAAAATGTTTCCAAGTAAGCTAAGCTCTGCGGTGTAAGCGGTGAATATGAAAGCGATGAATTGTACAATACTGAGACCCGTATTCATCTCAAAACATTCTGAAAAACAACCAGAAACTTGTAAAACAGAGGTGAAGAAATATTACCATGAAAAAGGGCAATGTGTGCCAACTTAATTACTGGATCTGCCTTTGACAGCTTTATCTACTTTTACCATACCAGGGAGACGAACAGTTTGTTCGGCGAGAAATACCTTGAACGTGGAGATGGCCAGCATTCACGGTGAGATGAGATTGTCAAAGTCGGTCTGTCTGAAAACGGCTGACGAGGAGAGAGTGAGAGTGAGAGAACAGTTAGAGCGAGCGAGAGGAAAGAAGTAGTTTTTGAGAGTGTAGAACGGTGATTATTGCGTCTAGACATACGCTAGCCAAGGCTAGGAGTGTGGTTTACATACTGGTGTTCACAATAAGCTGACTAGACTTACCGGCACCGGCCTAACAATACATCTGCTATGCCTGACAAACCTTTTGAACTCTTCTGTCAGATTGGGCTTGATAAATATTCCCCAAAAATCATAAATTTTCATCAAAATTTGGTCTATTTTATGACCCACGGAAGAATTACTCTGTCTGCGTGAGATTGTGTCTCCTAAAAAGAAAGTTTACCTTGGCTGGATTTATGATGGGGGCAGAAGCAACCGGAAGGGAATCGGGCTGTCAAAAATTTGGCGGGGGGGAAAATGGAAAGGTCACAAAGGTTAAGAGATTTTGCCGAAGTACGAGCGCTCTAGAGTGATATTGAAACATGCCGAAGATTGATCTCTGGTGCACCGTCTCTTCGGGGAGAGATAATTTTGAAAGGAACATGTCAGTTGATATGGGAGGGAAAAAAATGCCAGTGTGCTGTCCTTATTTACCATGTCAGTACAACCGTCAACATGATTCTTTATGAATAGATAGACCCATATGGAAACCCTGTGTCATTTCACACATCGCTGATACGACAATACTGCAGTGCCCTCCCTCAAGCTGTTAGATGATCCTAGGATTAAAAAGCCGTCCGAGGTGTCAGATCAGACCGGCCTGTGTGCTCAGCTATGCTTTGGCATGGATGACTGCGAGATGTACCGTACCTAACAGCACTCATTATGCAGTTGGTGATATGCCGCCGTGTTTTTTTCCACTGATCAATATCAGCACCTTTTGTCTTCTCAAGCAAAATTTCATGAGCTCACCTCCGCACAAAAAAAACTGCCACCTTTTAAATAATATTCCCTTTCTGACACCATTACTCCTTGTTTTGCAAACACCAGGGGAAAATCTAACCCCACCTCATCAGTTTCCACTGCAGACCATTGGAAAGCAAAGATTTGATTTTCAAAAAATACCTGTCAGATTTCTCTCAACACTCCTCCAGACTCATCACTTTGAAAGCGTCTAGAATTACACCGGGCTGCATACATTCAACCCCCATCTATTTTTCTTTTTCATTTGACTGCTAGGAAAATTGGAGATTTTGCAAACGCTTCTGTTGGACTCTTTGTTGCACAAGGCCAGCCCCTCACTCCTCGATCAAATTGTGTTTGTGCTCTTGTAACAATTAAGCGTTAATCTGCCACACAATCTCCTGTGCTGTCTGCTCCCAAGTACGGTATTAAAATTTGGCGACAAAATTTATTAATAAGTGTCGGCCCGGCTCCCAATCCATTCTTATCAAATTTTCCACAGGTCTGAGTCACAAAGGATAATATAATAAAATAAAAGACTTTGACACACAAGTGGAATGGTCAGATAGCAGACACTGATATGAACACCCATAATGATTGAAACATTTGTCAAGTGTGTGCGTGGATACAGAAACAGATTGTGAAAATTGAATTTATGATTACGAGGTTTGAGTTGCGAGATACCATCACACCATTTCACGGAATATTAAGAAGTAATACTGTAAAGCCGACGTGTTGAGATCACCGAACAAGATATGGCGACCAGTGTACAGATAACAAGCGGCAGCCATATATATATGCCGACACAAACAAGTGTTGAAACTGTCTGCCGACAACTGACTGGAAGCGCAAACAAATTTTTGTTTGATTTTGTGATTTCCATGGAGACTGGCTATTAATACCTCATGGCACTGCGGAGAAAAAAATTGAACTCTGACCCGGGTACATTTTGGCCCTCCCTGCTACAAAAGGTGTTTTCTGCAAATTCTGCCTGCTTGCAGAATTTTCGTTGAAGCGTGACTCGGCGTTATTGACTGCCTAACGCTACATCTGGCTGCGTATCATTTATCGCACAGACACTCCCTTGCCCAATCGACACAAGCTTTGGCAGCGGTTGGCAGCTCCTGCTGTCGTACCTCATGATGTGAGACGCTGAAATTACGACAAGCGTTTTGCTTCGTAACAGCGCTACCTGTGAGCATGGACACATTTGTTCAAATTATGTTGGCGACGCTTCTATATCAACTGAATTGAATCCTAAATGTTTGTGCAAATACCATCTCACGACCACAGCTTGCCGTTAGCTGATCCACATCCATGAGGAATTTTTCAGTGACAATGTACTTTTACTCTTGTACAACTAATCTTGGTGTAGAATGATCGATTTGAAACTGCACAAGTGAAAACTGATTCGGGTCGAAACTGCAAACCAGGACAGTTTTTTTTAGACAAATTACTGCAACATAAAACGTAAAGTAAAACAAAATGAACTGGAAGTGATTAGCCATCCACAAAGAGAAAGCCACTAACTGCGTCTATTATGAATACCAACATAGAGGGCCTCGCACATGTAATTTGCTGCTTTAATGTCCTCAAAGTTGTGTTTGCTTTGGGCTTAGGATAGATTGATGAAAACGTGTGCACTTGACGATGCATAAAGACCCCGTCTACAACTACCAGTCTCAGTATGGGCAGCAAAAACCTACATATGGAACTGAGCAATCAATCAAGGATTAGTGCACATCAACTTGGATTCTTACATCCCTGCCATTAAAACGCAGGACTAACTCCAGCTATATTTCAAAAGATAATTTCAAAACACTCCCATGAATATATTTTGTCAAAGATACTGCAGTAGACCCAGATGATGAAAGTAAAATCATAGTTGTTTTTAATATCTGCATGAAAAATAGGCAGGAATAGGCATTTTGTCATCACGACAAAAATTGTTTTATCTTGTTTTGTTTTAAATAATGTTACTGGAAATTATTCTGGCAATTTCAGAATGAAATTCAGCTGTTTCTTTTGAGAAAAGAGAACATCAAGCAGAAACTATAAATTTGAAATTGTTTGTATTAGATTCAGGATCTTCACTAACCATACTGAGACCACTATGTGTACTTGAAAAAACATCAACTGCCGCAATCCAAGCCATGATCTCCTATCCAACAAACTCTGGTAGGTTCAACCACTGTCCACACAAAGGCCTTTTTTTTAACAGTGAAGAATTCACATACAATTCACAGACCTGACAATGTATGTATCCGGCGCCAGAACGAAAAATGACATCACGTTTGAAATTATCAATTTCCTAACAGTTCAGTTTGTGTGATAGTAGACCTGAGACGAGGACACAAATTCCTGTACCATAGAATTTTCACAGCTCAGTTATTGTATGCATTTCATAGTAACATACACGCTCACAGTCTGTGAGTACAGTATCTCAGGAAACAGACAAAATCTCATTCTCTATCTCCCTCTCAGCACACTCTCTACATGTTGCCAAGCAAACCTTTTTGATCCCTTCATCAGAGAGTGCACCGTCCTCATGCTCAGCGACAATGTGGTGTCATGCTTTGTAGATATAGAACACATCATAACACACTCCTACAGAAACCCATGCCCAAACAGCTAGGGGACATCCAGTCACAAACTTCCACAGAATCCCCAATCAATAATCACCCGAGAAAATACCTGGTGAAAGAGCCTACTCCAGAATAAATGAAAGACACTGATAACTCCATGTTCTGAGGGAAACTGACGCTGAACACGCTACGTTGTATACGGTACACACAAATTGTATACGATCATGATAAATGCGTGCACAGGAATACACATAATTCCATCAACGCTTGTGCACATGGTTTTGTTTGTACCGTAGTCCGTTTGAATTCCGTGCTTAACCCATTGGCTATACAGCACATACTTTTTTCAGTGCGAAATCAATAAATTTTTCTCGTTCTCTTGATTTCTTAACATCAAACCATGGCTAACGCTTTTACAGCACACCACCATATACTTTACTACAGGCTTGTTGAGTTGAGCCCAATACTGAGAGTTCAAGCCTCCACCTTTCAATACCTGACTACTGTGCGCCCTTAAAAACCATTACAGGGCACTTTATGGTACTAATCTCTCCATCATGGTGGCTGTAGCTGGCCTGTTCGGCAGATTGCAATCCATTAAAACTTCGCAGTAAAGTGACAATTTTTGACCGTTTACTGTGGGACAGCTGTGTGTCTGCAGATTACACATTAGGCTATAAACAATGCAAACGACTATGCTACGCTATCAAGGTTTGAGAATTGTTTTTCTTAATCACATTTTATTAGGCAGGAGCATATGGGAATACCTGTGCTGATATTTCAAATTCACAGCAAATAGTATAACTCAGAGTTTTATGTCATAAATAAACACAATATTCTAGTTTCAATATATCATAGTAGTAAACAGTCATTCTACTTTTTAGCAAGATTAATCGATGTGATCTTAATTATTTTTTATGGTTCCCGCCGTACATGCTAGAAACCTTCACATGCAAAATTTTTCGATAGATTTGGCGTTAAACAAAGTTAAAATTAAAAAAATTTATTCCAACGGTGATTGTTCATGAACCGCTTCTTAGTCATCTGAACTACGCCTAACGGGCAATCTGGTACATTTGAGTTGGGTATTTTTTGTCGTGTACACAAAAACTTGTTCTGAACTATTTTCCTACTGAACAGCCTGAATTTGTTGAATCAATATTAAATTTAGCTGTACAACTTTACAAATCACACAGCGTGACAAAAAAACTCTTAAAAAGGGTCTTCATGTCAGCTGTCCTGAGCCTATTAAATAAAGTTACATGCAATGGAGTCTATCTCGTCAATTTTTTTTCTCCCTTTTTGATGTGTTTTGTGATCTTCTTATTTCTAACAATATATGTTTGAGCTGCAGGGATCTGTTTGAGCTGCATGAGCAGGTTTTGACTCTTTCAGTACTTGGAGCAAACACCAGTTGTGCATGTCTGCCTCATTCAATTTGCCCAACGCATGTCATCCTCCCAGTTGTTGTTCTTTCAATGTATTTTTTTATTGTGTCATGTACAAAAGGAAAAAAACAGATTGAAAAAAAACCCTCCTTTGTTGGTGTTTTATCCCATAAGTCATCTTATCCATCGGTACTTTGTTGGGATCTGTCACCAGGGCGGTTGAATAAAAACAAACAGCTTGTTACAGGCTGACTCAGTGTATGTATGCACACAACATAATAAGGTTAGAAAAAAACACAAATACATACGCACACAACACACGGCACACCTTAATGGTTGCACACAGCTGCAAGAATTTTTTTCTGAGTTTTCAAACCAACTGAGCAAAACTAATATACATACCACTGCAGGATTCATACACCAAAAATGAACAGTGTAAGTCCATGGTTTATCTCCTTGATACAGAAGAGAAAGAAACAAAATAAAAATTATCAGTGACGAGAAACATCTAGAGATATTGGACCAGAATTTGAGGCATTTTTTAGTATGCTGGAGATCTTAAAAGGGGAATAATCTACCCCTCCCCTCCCTCATCCCAAAATGACTCCGTATATATTGCATATTGACTCCTGCGTCCATGTTAAAAGTCGTTAACCCTGTGAGTGCTGTAATTATTCCAACCAAACTTTTAATGCAACATCTTACCATTTTAATTTATTTTTTCTGTAACTTTTATGACGATTTTGGACCAAAGGAACATCAATTTTCATCGGCTACAATTTTTGATCAAAATTTTGGGAAAAATTTGAAAAATATTTGACTGCGTTAGATTTTATGAAGGTTCCAAAACTCGACTTTGGCACTACAGAAGGGTTAATTATCTCATGAAGGGAGCTGCCATAGTTTCTGATAGCCTTTCCCTCGACGCAATTGCGCAACTTTCCTGCCTACACCATCAGTTCAATCCTGTGTACAGTTGTTCTTTTTGTGAAAGTAAAGTCATTCTACATAGAGATTTGTGCAGACAAAAAAATGGAATGAAAGGATTAAAACAGCTGCTACAGATAGATACATTTTTCTTTTGTATTTTTAATCCTAAGCCTGGCATTGTCCATTTGATCTAAGATTTGGGTTCTATAGGTGTGGAATCAATGGATCAAACACACCTTCTAACCTTTTAATTCGTGTGTATTAGTTTATTCTGTCAGCTTCTCAACTAATACACTGTCAGAAATGATCCTGACACAAAATGTAAATACTGCCAGTCTAGCATTTGGTTATACAGGTAACCAACTCCTACAGTCACTAGTTGCTAGTAATGTCTTGTTTGAAATTATTGGAAACGATCCTGATACAAAATGTTGATACAGTCAGTCTAACATTTAGTTAAACAAGTCACTACTGGTAATTTCTACCACTGTTACTAGTTGCTAGTACTGCATTGTTTTATATGCCAGAAATGACCCTGACACACAATGTAGTTTAACATTTGGTTAAACAGGTGACTACTGGGGCTAAACATCCACCACATTTTAACACACCTAATTTTTCTCATTTTATTTTCATTATCTTCATTAACTATACCAGCATGAATGCGACTGGCATGCATGTCTTGGCAATGCATCCCTCGTGTCCAAATATTTCACATATTTTGCAAAGACTATAAATTTAGCAAGTATTCGAGAAAAAAACTCTATGAATAAGTTTCTTCCCCCATCCCCAAAATAAAATTGATTTGCTTGAGAGAAGTTTGAAATACGAAACCTTCCAACCACATGCCAGCTACAAATATTCCTGAACTTCCAATAAAACTCTCACCTAGCAAACCACTCACATATTTCTGAAAATAAAGTGAAATCAGATCTTCCACAAACTTCTACACTTTCTATCTTCTGAAAAGACCATACAAAAATCCACAAACTTTGTGACAGGAAAGACCTACATATAGGAAATTTTTTTTAATCTTAGCAAAATACTATTTGGATATTCAATTGAGAGAGAGAGAGAGAGAGAGAGAGAGAGAGAGAGAGACAGAGAGAGAAGAGAGAGAGAGAGAGAGAGAGAGAGAGAGAGAGAGAGAGAGAGAGAGAGAGAGACACTGTGTGTGCGTGTGTGTAGAACAAGGAAAAAAAGAAAATTCGACTCTCACCTCTTCTGGTAGTCAACCAACCACCATGATTGCTCTGAGAATAAAAAAAGAAAAAAAAACTGTAACTAGGGGAAAAGTTTAGATGATATTATCATGCAACTGAAGTAAGGTTTTGACTTCCAAGGTACTTTGTAGTCCTTCTTGCGTGAGACCCTATTGTTCTTCCATGCTGAGGTTGGGCTTATTTAGGGACAAGAAGGGGGTGACTGGGTCACGTTTGCTCCAATAGAAACAATCTGAAATCCATTACTGTGGCAATAGCTGACAAGTTATTCTACAGATAGGTCACCGAATTAGTTTTAACGTTTTTTTTTTCGAGTTGATGTATGCAGAGTGCTAAACAGTCTCCAGAGGATATGGCCTGTTTACGGTCTGTTTGGAGCCCAATGAGACAGAGGACATTAACCGCAAAACCAACTGGTCATTTTGGTCAATAATTTGTGTGTACCTTCAACTTCTTCTTTGCTGAAAAGAAGAGTTCAATGAGCGTGATATTTTTTCCCCGTTCACTGATCTCCTCTGATGGCTGACTGCAGCATACTGCGGTGAGAAAAATTCCCACTGGTTTTAAATTCAAGCCCAGCGGATGAAAATCTCGATGAAAACCAAGGCAGAAGATGAACATGAAATTTAATATTGCTGTGGCAGGCAGGCCCGCATCACTTGTAACTAATGTCTGTCTATGCTTTTTAAAAGCACTTATATTTGTAATTGGTGAGTACAAAACGGTTTTGCTATTCTCTTCATGAGTTTATTTTCCCCTGAAACAAAATTATTCCCCTGGTGGTCGTTTCTAGTGGCACTGTTTACTACTGTCAACAAATTAGCTTATCCCTCTAGCATCGAAAACAGCCCTCCCCCGTCTATTAGAGTGCCCTTCCAGCACACTGCCTCCAAGTATCAAAAAACACAAATTTCCAGTCTCTTGTTTTCACTTCCAGTAGGTTTTTGTTTACAGAGGTGTGTGAAAGAGAGAAAAACACATTTCAAGGTAAGCTTTAGTTGGGTGAAATTGTAAAGAGAGCGGCTGTTAAAGCCCTTGGGATGGTAGAGCGTTGGACATCATTTGTTGGAGTCGACTGTGAACAGCAAAGTCACACTTGAGTTGATGTATGTTTTCATTGTAAACTTTGTTATTTGTAGTGGGTAACCTAGATTTTCTGGTAAATTGTTAACTGGAAATTAAATAATAACGAATCTTCTTACACTTCCATGCAGCCTTTTTAACACAAAAATGATTTTTTTTAAAAGAGAAAAATATATCTTTTTTGAGAATTTGTGAATGATCTATTTTCTGTTCATGGTAAATTTTCCATTTGACTGTTTAAACTACATTATTTTCACTGAAAATTGTAGACAGCAGGAATGGAATAAAAACATGAAGACACAACATGTTTCTGTTTGTTTGTGATCTTTTTCTAAAATTATTTCAGAAACCAATAATAGTTGAAACTGCCTATGGTTGGACAAGCACAGAGTACAACTATAACAGAGTCTGATACTATATACTTACTGTGTATGAATGGATGGATTTGGTCTTCTCTAATGCAATCCTGCCACACAAACAAAAATTGTGACATTAATTGAAGGAAAAAAGACAATTAAGGTATGATAGAGATTATTTTAAACTGATATCCATGTCTGGATAATCCACTCTAAAGCTTGTGATCCTTTTGACATAAAAAAACTAACTAGTATTTCTGTGTCAACTTTTGTTGGCAAACTATGGTTAGGGAAAACTCAACAGGGAGATGACAGTACGCTTCAAGGAGCTACATTTAGATCAAAGATTTTTAGATTATCGTCTCTTTTCATTATAATATCATGTGATTTGAACTTGATTTTGAATTTAATTTCATGAGTGTGTCATTCCTGTTTACCTATGACAAGATTAAGTATTCAAAAAAGTATTTTGCCTTGAAATTAAGAAAATATTTTTTGCCGCTTTTTCCCCCTTTAGAACAAACAAAATTTGGGTGACTTGCAATATTCTTATATAATAAGACTTTACCTGTAGTCGTGCATGAATTTCAAGTTTTCACGGAACAAGTAGTCTAAAATGATGAACAGCCCCTCAAGGAGCGATGCCGTGTGCGAGGACAGGGACGGCTGATCGGGTTTGGACGGGTCAAAATTGTCTGCCATAATGTTGCCGAAGCTATGCTGTGTGAAAAACAAATGACAGAAAAAGAATATTGTGAGAGAAATATAACAGAGAAATCTGTGATATTGTGCAGTATTTGCAGCGACAAACATGTGTTCCTGAAACTTTGATGTTCACTATTTGTCAGGAAAAATTTCCAGTAAACTAGCCATGGTGAAATGATGGTATTTGAAAGCTTTCAACACCATTTGTTAGTACGGTCTCATTGTCTCTAAAATGGTGTCTGGGGACATGAAGTCAAATATGACTGGGCAGTTTGATGTCTTAATATCCACCTTACTTTACCCTTGCATGCAAAGTATGGCACGGGAGTTCGCTACAAAAATTACAACATGAGAAAGTTCGGCTCTAAAATTTACTTATTTATTTATAAAGTCTTTATTTTAGTAATCATTTGTTTTTGAAAACTGAAATCACTTGACAAGCTATCAACCTACAGTATGGCCACACAGGAAAATGGGCATTTTTTCATGGTAAAAAATCTTTATCATAAACAAATAATTTTTCATTAATTTATACAATTCTCCACCATTATTTTTGCGCTATTGGGAATTATTGTTGACAATACTTGATGAACTCAATACATCTCTCTTTCTATACATGGTGAAAACTATTTTGTTTTGAAATGGAGTGAACGGGAACTACCAATTATGCATCTTTGCATATACAGACTTCATCATTTGTAAAGACAGGAAAGGAAAGCATTGGTGTGGTCAATTAATGCCTAAAGACATTGTTCAGTCTTCCTGGAGATGATATTTATTTATGATACTCCTCGATGTTGTGGTTTTAAGCCAAGATATGACTATCTGAATCATTGAACGTCTGTACGCGATAAAAACCAACATCCGCAGCCCTCTCCTGTCACACAAGACTTCTTGCAATGGGCAGACGATTACACATCAGAAAAACTAGATTGAAGTGGCAATGATCAAACAATACTTCTTTCATTTTTACTTTAGACATTGCCAACGAGACCGTAATACTGGAAAGTTTGAAATATGACAAAAAAAGGAGGAATATCGATTTTGACCTAGTGAAGTTCCCCGTACAGTAAAATTCAGAACGCTCTGACAGCGGCTCAATAGACAACAAGCTTCTGACTGAAATATTTTATTTGTCTAAAGTAAGAGTTGTTTGCTGTACAATGTGGCAGGTATGGGAGACAACTGAAAAAGAAACTAGACATAGCGTATCGAATTTCACTCCTTTGTTTGGTGTTCCACAAACCTTGCCGAAATAATGGCCGTGAAAAAGGACACTGAGGCAGGTATTGATAGTATAATGTAAAAAAGGACGATTCGGTGGGTATATTTAGTATGATGTGAAATCGTAAAAATGTTGAACTGTGTGATAGATTCAGCGACTTGTGGAATTAAACATTCACAGATTTTTTTGACACGGTACATACAGGTTCGTTGGCAAAGTTGTTGTTCATGTTCTAACCACCGTGAAATACTTTGAACTATCAACAAGTACAGTTCTGCTCAAATATTGTGTATCTTTATCAATACTACTTGTTGTTTTCCATCACATTACCACCTTGGCATAGGTATTGCTCTGTGCTAATATTTAATGAGCTTTACGCACTTACAACATGGCTATAATTACACTTCTCAAAGATGTACTAAGCTGACAAAATCAAGGATAGTCGAAGATACTGCTGCAAACACTGCATCAAGCCTCTTGTTGATACTGCGAAAACATATATTAGAACAATGTAATACGTTAGTTTTTCTCAAAATCTTTACTTTTACACAAGCTATTTACTTTGAAAATGTGAGAAAACAGAAGTTTCACTTTGTTTCAAGATACACTACAATACACATTAGAGTTTATGGAATGGATTTTCCCTGCTTTTTGTATGAAATTTGTACAGGTATTTGGCTTTCATCTGTGGAGGCCATCATCATCAAAGTTGCCACAGCTGCCGGCAAAAATAGTGAAAAGTGGTGTGGGCGGTGTTTTACAAGACTATAAGAATATGTTGATCTGTTATGGAAATAAATATGTTATTAAAACAAGCCTGTACACTGTCTACAAAAATATTTCAATAGGAACTGTATATCTTTTTATTATGATACTCATGAAAAAACTCAACATGACTCCAAATGTGGCCAGGTTTAATCCCTAGGATGCTTTGTCAATGCCCTGCAACAATAAAACTGCTTTTATTATCATGGTCAACAGCATAAAAACTGGCTTACAGATTGGATTAGGGAATGTACACTGCTATTTAACAAGCAAAGCTGTTTTAACAGCCACAAAAAAAAAATGGAGTATTGTAGCACAAGTGTGTAGCCTGTGATTTACTTTGTATCTTTTTCATGGCGAATACTACAACAGAAGAAACTCATAAACCGCAGATTTAGGGCACTGTCCCCACTACACTTGAAATTGTTAAAATGGGATAAAATTATACTTCAACTTCTGTTACAAGTACAGCTATCTCTCCTACTGCTATACTTTTTTTGGTTTCCACATGTCGTGTTCATTTGTAATGCATGACTTTGTCAAACACCGCTGAGTTACAGCAGCAAAAGTAATGTCAGGTCACTATGGCCTACAAACAACGACTTTGCAGCGCTATGCAACACCAATATTTTTGTATTTTATCATTTCTGAAAAAAGTCAATTCAGAATCTAAGGCTGCGTACATCTCATGCTTGAGCACTTTACTTTTCCATTTTCCTATATCAATAATACTGAGACTCCTTGATCAATCCCGGACACGCTGAATCTACAGAATATGATGCCATCATGGCTCACTTTGGCAAGAAAATGTTGATTTCTCACTAGGAATTCTCACTATGATAAACTTAACAAGACATCCTCAACTGTTTGAAATATTCAGAGTGTGACAAGACATAAAACAGCTATCTATACATCCCAACAACTGAACCGTAGAGCAGCATGAGCACCGATCTAAATGGTGTTCGGCGTGAACCTTGTTCTGAGACGTGTACTCCGAGTCACAGCGTTTTTCACAACAAGAATGAAACCAGTGGTAACTATCCATATGGCTATTTACTTGAAGATAATGGTCTAAGGTAGCCTGTTTCTCTTGCTATGGCTAGGCTACTTCATAAGGGTCAGTCACCGCTGCTTTAGATCGGGAAACAAGCAGAAAGGCTACTCCACCCAAGATCAACCACACATACACGCGTACATACAATGCATAAAAATATGAATATGCAAAAAACACACACGCGAACACACACACACACACACACACACACACACACACACACACACACACACACACAAGAGCTATAACATCTCTTTCTCTGGTTACGTGATACCAAATGAACAATCTTAAAATACATGCATAGCATTTGACACATTTTTCATAACAAATAAATCTGCACTGTTAAAAGTCCTCAATCAATTTTTTCTCTTAAAGATAAGTAATCGTTCTGCACAAAATTTGTTTTCAAAAAATGCGCCAGCTTTGCAGCGCTAAACCATATGAAATGTACAGTGAGTCAATATTCACCCATGGCGATCTCAAATATTAAACTGAACTGAACACAGTTTTATCACCGTTTGTGGATTTAGAAACCAACACCATCAGATAGAAATGAAGCTGTATAACAAGATTATTTTTTAAGTCTCAAATAAAATACATTCCGTGTAGAGTTTCCGATGGATAGAGAGAAAAAGCTTAGTTTTATTCACATTATTACTATATGTATTTAACATTACACAAATAATGATAATATTTTATTATTATCTTCTGATTTTTTTTAATATCTACTTTTTAATCTTCATAAAATCTGTGAAATATTATTAACACTGTGGGGTTTACCATAAAATAATGAAATATGGCTTCATCATAAATTTTACAAAGTATATTTGAAATAATCTTTTTACAGAAATAATTCTATTAACAACAATTGTAAATATATTAATGCAAACATTAATATACCACCTTTCGCATGTCAACAATTTGTAACAAATAGCTTTCGCACGGCAAATTTTCATGAAAACTTTTAAGAGAGCTCTCCTTTCACTAATTGTTCACATTTTTCAAAGTGAATCGTATATTTCAGTAATATTTGTCACAAATTGTTTAATTGAGCATTGACGACTGCCAGAGTTGCAAAGGCCAGCTAGGCATTAATGAAAGCAGATTGTCTTTGTTTGGAAAATGTGATAAATAAACTTAGGGGAGTAATTTGAATACGTATGACAACACTGAGAATTAATGGCCGCAGCTAAAAAATAATTCCTAGTTATTTCAAATGAGATTATTACAGGCAATATAACTATACTATCTGGAAAGTGTATTTTGATAGTGGCTGCAGATGTTACCACACAATAAAATCAAATAAAACACACCACATTTGCCAATGGAGGATTTACTGGCAAACAGTTGCAATTGTACATGGTATATACCCATGAGCTGTGTGAGGGACACATCTGTGACAGCCACTGTACAGTTTTTCAACACAAGATGGCGCCATTACATCTATGCTTATCATACTGTGAAACTAACAAAAGCACGTACATGGTTTGGAAAAGAGACGTGGATTTTGCCGACTAACTTTACATTGTCATTTGCTGTGGAGTAAATGATCAGTAAACAATTAAACCAGGATGCCTTTCAAATGAATTACTGATGATGACCACGATTTTGGCACAAATAAAGATTTAACAAATCAATAGATGCTGAACAAGTTGAATTACCAGTCAAGAGAAGGAATGACCATATATGGAGTTAAAAGATGTCTTCACTTGGTCTTGATCTGAGGTGATTTCACCATAAATTAAGCAAGCATGGCATTGAGTAGCTGGAGTACCACCCCTTCTTCCAATCAAAGACTAGTACTGTCTCTGGTTTGTGTAGCCAAATGAGTACAGATGAGGGCGCTACACTCATTTCAATACAGCACTGAGTCTTAAAATCATGATGCAACATCTGAAAATACTGAAATTTGGCAGTTTATTGTTTTCGTCATTTTCACTCCTCCAAAATGCGCAGATTGAGAGATTCTATCGTTTCAAAATTTTGCAATCTCTAATAGCTAGCTTCCTCAAATTCAGACTTACAGATTGCATCATTATTTGAATTATTTTGTATCATCAGTCATGGTAACGGAAATCGCGGAAAGTGCACAATAACTTAGAATTGCAAGTGAAAGGCATTCACTCCAGCCCTAACAACTTTCAGGTTAAATACATCACAAAAGACGTCCACGGAGAGATTACACACATGATGTTGTTATCATAAAAGTCAACACTGTGCAGAAATAAAGAAAATATGTAATCAGTGGGCATCATGAACTTCTGCACAACCATAGAGAGATCAGAGTCTGCTCAACGATACTGAGATAATGCAGGTCCCATAAAAACACACTGTGCACTGGGATGTTATCTACACTCTTTTCATGCAAACGTACAAGTGACACCACATTTTAACCTCCAGGAATCATTTACACTAAAAGATATATTAATATCACTTTCATAATAACAAAAGCACGGCGGTTGTAATTTTAATGTTTTGTGGTTTCAAGCACATTAAGTGTTTTTTTTGTCATTGTACAGCTACAGAAGGTGAAACTGGCACAATTAAGTGGTGGACCCATACTGCATGTCATAAAAAACATGTTACAAAATCTGCTGATGAATTCAGTTCAAACAATAGCTATGCATATCCCTATACATATGTTCAGTGACAGCACTTAAAACTGTGCTTCGGGGGGTATAAGAACAAAAGCGTGGAGCATGCATTATTCTAACAAAAAAGAAGGAAAAGGTGATGGAAAACACATGGAAAGTCTAAATGGTATCACAACGTGTGTTACAATGCTTGCAATGCAAATGAAAGCTGATCACAGCCAGCAACTAAGTGCAAAAGTTCAACCTTAACATGATAACAAAGGAAACACACTGGTTTTTTGTGGATGATCATAAATTTGTCTAAATTTGATGGCCTATGTTCTTGATTTGACCTTTTAGTGTCTTGGTTACATCTAATCTAGGCACAGTGAGTTTGAGATGGTTAAATTTCCCACTGTCAGGCAGAGAGAGGGAAGCGGGGAGACAAAGTTTGACTGGTGGAGCCAAAAGAAATGGCCAGTTCGATGACCTCTGGATAACCTTACATCCTGGCATTTTGGGCCGTATGATAAGAATTCAGGATCAAAACTTCTTATTTGAAATTAGTGAGTGGGATTTCAGCACAAGAACTTAGTGAATATAACAGGCCGGTACTGAGTTTTAAAATCAAAACTGTCTAGTCTGAACAAAAATACCTCTAAGTGACGTCATATTTGGCAACATGATGATTTTTCATTGTGAGATAGAAATTTCTATTCGAGACAAAGAGTAAATTGTCTCCTAGACATGATTACGTTGATAACTGTAGTCTGCCGTTTCAAGAACTTGTTTGTTTAAATGTTAATTTTGGAACAATGCAGAAAAAACTTGAGTGAAATATACCAATGAACACACACATGCATATGAGACAGGGGGAGAGAAGGTTGAACTCACCCTCAACATTGGTATTGTCAATGGTGTAATGGCCATGGAATCCAAGACTGCAATGAAATCAACACCGGACCACACCCTCTGTGATTTCTCAAATTCTGTGTGACGCAGTGTACCAGACATGCTGTGTATCCACCGTACGAAACCAACACACTGTGAAAGGAACACACAAGGCTGTCAAAGATCTGTAGTTTTTTAATCACATAATGACATCACTTTGCAGTGTTTATTGCCGAGGTTTGGAAAGATGGGTACATGTACGTGGTGTGGGAGCCCCAGTACCAATTCTGTCATCATGTAATGGTATTGATATTCTGAGGGAGGGGAACCCTGGTATAGACATGACTGTTGAACCCTTGAAAAATTTACCAGGGTATCGGCCTTTAACCCTTTCACCCCCAGTTCCCTGTATACAGGTCCAACTTTACCACAGAAAACAATGGATTTGGGACAAACCATGGTGGTGAAAGGGTACCAGCCTTTAAGGGAGGGGGGTCATCAGAGCTGCACCTGTGTGACTTTCTTGTTTACGAACAATGTATTTCATTTTCGATATATAGATGCATGTCAACATAGCTGAAACATTTATATTGTAAGATGTACATTATGACAAATAAGTTTTAACATTGATTATTTGTCAACATACTTTGGATACAGAGTTTATATTGGTTGTATGGATTCATGTGACCCTTGAGCGTAGTTCCCATGATCCCCCTCCCTTTAGCAAAAACCCTTTTTTGATTCAACACCCATTTTATTTCACAGTACAGATGGATCCGTTGACGGGAACAGACAGAGAAAAGTGTGAAAAACTGCTTTTCATTGGTCAGTTGAAGGGAGTAAGTCACGTTCAAACATGGCTATTGATACTTTTCATTCCCAAGCACTCAAAATACTGCTAGTTATTGGCACTTGACAATCCAAGGTTCTAGTGATTTGCTTTTCATCCAGTTTTACCTTTGTTATGTCCTGTCCCCTAAAACACTCCTAAATCAAGTGTTGGCAGAGGCACAGCGGTGAAATGGTTAAATGCAGTTTCCATGAGAGTGCAAAACAATATTCCCACAGATTCCCAGTAAATATCAACTTCTCTAAAATATGGCAACAAGTGGAACAGTAAATGGGACTAGGTAGTGAATAGATATACATGCATTGCATCTGTTGTATCATGTTTTCATAAAACAGCATGGATCAGACAGTTCACTTGAAACAGCATCCAGGGTCTCTGATTGATGCATCTGCTTGTTTGTTTATTTATTACTCTTGTTTGTGGTTTGTCTTCTCTAGCACAGGCAGCTTTGTCACATTATGTGCAATAAAAACTTCTGACCACTGAAAAAGACATTGTAACTCCGGGACTACAGTTCTATTTTGAATACTGGCAGCTGGAGTTCAACATCATGATGGGATTCACTCTTGTGCTCTCGTTAAATCTTTGAGAAAACACAGTTTCTGTGCAGAATTGCACACACTGCGTTTGCGACTTCCATTGTACACTTTGTAGGATATCTTCCAACGGAGGGGAATAAAAATGAAATACATCAACAGCTTGATACTCTCAAGTTTTGTCCCCAGTCTCACTTCGCTATGCAATGGTACCGTCAGTTGGGGGTTCAAGTTCTTATGATTACTTAGATTTCCTAGCCAAGCCATACCGTCATGTCAATTTCTTGCACGCAAGGGAGTACTTACTATAAGATATGAGACTTAAATGGTGTAGTCATATTGCTGTAAAATCTTTTCTGTAAAATATCTCTCGGAGTGAGATAAATTATTTACGTTAGTCCGACAAGTTTTTCCTGTGAGACAGAGGATACAACTTTTCACAATAAAAGGTTTATTACATTCGAAAACTGCCCTAAGGGTACGTCTATATCTATAATGAAGAGCTCTATAAGAAAAGTGAGATTACTAATATGACGAAACTAAAATCCGATCTTCCTAATAAACGTTTTCTGTCTCTTTGCATTAGACTTACGAAAAGAGCCAACCCAGGACATTCAAGTTGACATCCTGCTGCGATCAAATGAATAGACGGGACGATTAACACTTTCATTTCGTTTAATCTTTCAGATTACCCTGGAGTGTGATCCCATTGTTGCTGGTGACAGAGCCGTACCAAGTTACAGGCAACTAGGGGTGAAAGCGTGACACAGCAACTGGTAATTCAAGGTACAGCAGTTCAAGGGAAATAAACAGAAATGGCTTAAGTACAAAAGATATAGCTCTAATAAGGTCTTTACTAACCATTTCTCTCATTGCCAGCATGTCTTCAGCCTTCACCTTCATGGCAACTGTCAAAACATGATATACATCACAAAAAATATTGATAAACAAAAACAAAGTGAATTCTCTGAAATATATTAACAGATGGTGTTGACCAGTTACATTAACATTTGAGTATCAAATTGCCAGTATAGCAAAGTGCTGGTTTTATTGATACGGATAACACTGCCTAGTAATGGTAAAACATCAAGTTGCCTACAAAATAAACCGCCATGCTATTGTCGCAACCTCAAATGGCTTTTACCTTGTGCTTAGGGGGCAAACTATGTGATATTGCAATGTATTCTGGGTAAAAAGTCAACTTCTCACTACAGCAAGAGTTTGAGATAGTGGTCTGATAAATACTTTAAACACAAAACATTATTGTTGCCATGGCAAGAAGTTCTGTTTGTTCGTAATACTAGCTAAACTAATGCATTTTTTCAAGTTTTCAGGCAGTTCTGGTGTGAAATTTCTGTGTAACCTAAAATTTTATTTGGGCTTCAGTAGTCTTATGCATTTTACTTGTAGAAATCGGCCATATTGAAAATATGGTCAACCAGCTTAGACTTTTATGATTCACTTAGGTGGAAAAATCTTATTTCGGTTACTGTGAATTGGAATGGAGGTTTCATTGCATGTTACATGATTGAGAGCAGAGAAAATCTATCAGAAAACCAATCTGCATGTTTTCACACTATCCATGTGCAACAAAAAAATTTATCTCATGAAAATATCAGAGATGCCATAGCATTAAAGCACCACCAGAACAGACTCTTTTTAATGTATATGCAGACATGGTTTTGTTGACCAATTACCTTAAACATATCATTGCAGTAATACAAGCTACCTTTCAACTCTGCCTGGCAACCAAATATCTGAAGCAAAAGATGAATTTATCATATTTTGCAAAGAGTGAATTTAGCTTTTCTAATTAGTGCTACTTTTCAACTCTGAATGTGACCAGAATTTGTGTATTCCAAATGTCAGTAAATTCACAGGTTTTAGATGAATGATAAAAAATTTTGAAATAAAGCTTTGATTTAAAAAGTAGGGGCAGGTCTTGGTTGTGTTCAGTTCTTTAAAGCAATTCATCATGCACTCTTCAACAATCTTTGATGACTAGTAAAATAATCGTGTATTTTCTGTTCAGACAACAGCTTCTTGACATATACAGTCACTGGATCATCAGAGAAGCATACAGTACATCCTACAGAAAGACATAAATTCCAAGCCTACTCAATTTATCCAGCTCATCCATGGCGTCTTCCAGCTCTTCCTGAGTGACTCTAAAACTGGCAGCATCACGAGAGGAATCTTCAATGTTATGTGCTTCATCAAGGACCACTACTTGATCCTTCAAGACAATTTCCATCTGCCAACATACAATGATTAGGAGTGTAGTGAGTGTATAGCCACACCATTGTCAGCATTGGTGATAGAGAGGTACAATGCCAGCCTGATAAGGATTTCTTTGACATTTTCTAATATCTGGCTGATAGTGAAAAATTTCAGTCTGAACTTGCTGAGTGCCTGACATTTAAAAATATATCACCAACATGGCAACAACTTGCATTAGAGTATGAAAATAAACAATTTATCACAAATGGTAAAAAGTATGGAGACTCTGATCAAAAGACAATGGCGAATGGAATTGAATTACTGAATTGGAAAATAATATTGCTGTACAATAGATTGGATCAATATGAATGAATAGATCTGAATATTTTGTAAGATATGGTAGGTTTGTGACTCTGTAGGTTGGTTGGTGGATGTAGATATGTAAGTGTCATGTATGTCTTCTGTGTCAGTTTTACATGTAACGACTAGGAGTGTTGTCTCCGGACTAAAGAAAATTTTATACATTATAGGGCTGAGTCACAGAAAGTTAAGTCACTTGATTTACTGCAAGAGTTCTGAAAGCTTAAAACTCAGTGGACACACTGGTAAGTATGTTGTTGACCTGAATACTGTAAGTACTAACTTCTTGATGAGGAAATGCAAGTGCCATTATTTCCTCATAACTGTTTACTATCAAGGAAACTGGAAGGCACACACTCTACGCTTTGATATCAACAAAGCCAGATGTAAACTTGATTGTTCAACAAAGGGTTCAGAAGGCATGGCAGAAGAAATATTCAAAATGCATAACTGAAATGAGGTAAACTCAAATGAAAACTAAAGTTTTGTAGTTCAAGAGGAAAACACAGTGCAAGTTACTTACAGCACTTCTGATCTTAGGATCAATGAGGTAGTTGTACGGACAGAAAATGATATCAGCCTCTTCCATCAGACTTCTTACAGCAAAGTATGGACATGCCTGTAATATGGAGTATAACAGTTTAACACTTCACATTTCAATGCTGTTTATAGTATAAAGCAATACTGTAATGGTTCTATTGCACACACAAATAGGACACAAAGATGACAATTCAATCTCTCTTTCCTGGCACAGCTATTTCACTGCACTTTCCTGACACCCATTATGTGGCTAAAAACAACACTGGTTCTGTCAAACTCTGGGACAGCAAAATGCATCTTTTTTCATCACACTACAAAGTCTTGTGCTGCTTGTGGAATGCCCGACTGTATCATTCTTCACATGGATTCTAGTGCTGTTACAAAATATTTGTATAACATACTCAAAGTCACTGAGTAAAAGTGTAACACTTTTACATTTCCATTTCTTGACCTTGACCCCTCATCAGTTTTCTGTTTCTTCTTCACCTGCTTCTCATTCCTTTGACCCTTGACCTCTTGACTTTAGACCTTTCACCCTTTGTATGTTATATACACTTACCCTGATTCTTTTGCCTAGAGTAACAAGATCTTCAACATCCCAGGCTGTATCAAAACCTTCTCTCAGTCTCAGATGAGTCTGTGTCTTGATTTTGTGTACATGGTGGAAGTAGGAACAATTGTCACCCTGAAACAAGAAAAAAGATTTCCCGAGTGAAAAAATCTTCTTTTGCATATATCTACCTATGTCTGTTGACCACCAGTATAGAAATATGTTTTTATGAAATTTTCATAAACAACACATTGGCTCTTGAACAACAGATCTAGTCTTCATCTTTGCATGCATATTGTCGGTGTTGTGAGCTGCCTGAGCCAATCAGAGGAATTCTTACATTTTTCTGCTCCAGCAGTTGTTTGCATCCTTCATTCTTATTGGATGACTTGGACACGTGTGGATGTACACAGTAGTGAGCTCTGCTTGCCAGTATCACCATTCTGAAATATAACGTAAAGAAGGGGTCATGAGTTATAATTCTATGATACACTTGTTTAAAGGTATTAAACGGAAGTTGTTACAACCTGTACAAAGATGGATTATATACCCGGAGTTGACTGATTTATTTGATTCATCGTGAATATATAGTTCTATGAAAATCTATTCTCCTGTCTTCATCTCTTTCTATTTAATTGAGGGCAATAGATTATTCAGCAGCTGCAGATTACAATGTATACACAAAAAGTATCTTTGGATTCTCATTTATTGTAGAATGCACCTATGGGACAGATATTCAGAGACTCAAATATTATGAATCTTTTCTGATCTACCACTTGTGGGGGCTCATTTTGCAGTTCTTCCAGTTAGTGAAATTTTTACTGTCTTAGTTTTTTTGAAAATTGAAAAATTAATCTTTCACGATACAGTTAACACAGGGATGGCAGCAATTTTGAATTTCAAATATTGGTAAATGTTAGGTAATTCATTTCTCCAATCTCAAAATTTGCATAGTGACCCCTGATTTTTATTCTTGCTTGCTTTGTTAAAAGAATGGTTGAAAGTTTCATGGAGGAAAGCTTAAGTGACAATTTAAGTCTTTCAATTTAGAGGTACGTACCAGCTTAAAAGTTTTCATAGCATATTACTTGTGTTTCTATGTAAACATCTTGACCACTCTGTACCTTGCAAACAAAAGACTTGGCAACACACAAAGACCAGAAGCAACTGAATTCATTGCTTTTAAACCTTTGAGTGCTGTAATTTTTCCCTCTCAAATTTAAGTGCAACATTTTTCCAATTTTTATGAATTTTCTGTAATTTTTTTTATAATTTTGGACCAAACAGACATCACATTTCATCGGCTACAATTTCTTGTCAAAATTTTGGCAAAATTCTGAAAAAATTTGACTGGGGTACATTTTATGAAGGTAACAAAAATTGACTTTGGCGCTCAAAGGGAAAAATGTTCAACTTACATGTTGCTGAACCCAAAATCTTACCTAACATCCCTGTATGCTGTCCTTCGTAACTCCCTGACTATCTGTGCAATCTGTTTGTGAGTCCTGGTACCAAAGAATATCCTTGGAACTCTGGAGAAACCGGAGAAAATTATTCAAATTTTGATCGTAGGATAAAATCAGCAAAAATTTAACTAAAATAAAACATCAAGATTATTCACAGTATTAACGGTTCTTTGTAGTGGTGACCTGTTTAAACCAAGTGTGATGAGGTACACCAATGCTCAGTGTATATGTAATTTTCATTCACAGGTAAATTGGCATTTTGTGAGAAACCAGTTCTGTATTCACAGATGATGAGTACTTAAGTTGACAGGAGAGATGACCACAGGGAAATCTATACTACGGGCCAGATAATGCATATGACAATGCCTTGCCTTTGTTAGGATCCAGGTCTTAGACTACATCTTGGTGAGGCATGTAGTATTGGTATTTGTGATGATTTATACAAAGTACTTGGCTGTTCACACTTTTGGTGAATTGTGAAACTCTGTCAACAAATTCCCACATTGCAGTGTCTTTACCAACTGGTATCAACAAAATGTTTTTCTTTTCAGGTTAAACAAGATAACTACTTGTTAGCATTCAGAAGACATTTTGACAAAAAAGCATGTCCGCATTGTATGTTATGCAATTTACATTTGACTTTTGTGATACAAGGAACACTGATGAACATTTCTATTGGTCTGTCATGGTAAAATATTAACTCAATACTTCACAATGATTGGCTAAATGTAATATGGATTATAGCTTGTCAATCATCAGCCCCATTAGCATAGTTACAAACTTCATTATTTTCAAGTCACAGTTACAAGAAAGTTTGCACTCAGCTGAAAATCTAACATTCAACCTTTCCTCTTTATCCTGTTTGAGCACTTTAAGTTATAATGACTTCTGAAACTCACAAAAGGTATGGAGTCTGCAGTGCGTATGACTGATGAAATCAAAGACTGTGACTTAAACCCTTACTACTGGTACACTGGAAACAGTAACAGCATCAGAAAAGACTAACTTACTTGATTTTCTTGGGTTTGTTTTCCATCTGAGGAGAGCCACTCAGAGTCTGTCCACAGTTGCATGTACATGGAGAACACACCTCTGCGTTTGTTACACCCTGTGATACCAAATCTAAACCAAACCCTGAGATAGTAGAGAAAAATGTACATAGTGTAGGGTAATCATTCTTTTGAAAGATTATATATCTTATACTTTTGCAACTGTTTCATAGTTTATCACATTATGACCCGTTCTCACCTCCTTTAGGCTAGGACCTGAAGAACTTATTCAAAGCACTAGAATGTTTGATGATTTTTATTTGATATCAGAAATTGTACCTCTATACAATAAATTGCTGGACATTTTAAACATGTGAGGCACAACATGCTGTTCTGTTGTATTATCAGTTCCTTGGCAAATTTGAAACACCACTGATGATATTAAACATTACACAATGTGATAAATTATCTCATAGTATCAGGTGGATTTGTTATAGACCAAAGATTGCAGCATTTATAATTTAACAGGCGACTGTGTATGATACTCTGTCATCAAAAAAACAGAACATACACAGTGTTTTCTCCACGTTTCTCTCTCAAGGAAGAATTTCCCTCTTTGCTTGAAGATTGGCAGGGGTCGTCAATCTGATTAAGGGGGAATTATAATAAACGATGCAAAGTAATACAAATTAAGATTTGTCAAGGTACCGGTATTAAGAAAGTTAAGATTATAGGATTGATCAAATATCTAATTAAACTCACTCCCAAGTTTCCTACTCTTTTCCTTCTAGTTTAAATGTTGAATATATTAGAATCCTACACAAATCATTCACACTTCATTCATACAACTTCAAACACAGTTTTGTAATCTGGAAGCAAACTCCAATTGAAAGTCTTTCATCTCCAGCACATCTTTTTGCAGATTGGAAGCTATTATCACTTTACTCTGCCTGGGCAGATAGTGGGTTAAATCTACTATTTGATATTACATCATAGGCAGCAATCATAGCGCCAAATACGCTATCAATACTCTCTTCACGGGGGAGGGGGGGTGCATGTTGCATGTTTGTGTTCATTGTAAGATGGAACATTGTAGGTGAGGATTCGCACAATGCACACTCTAGAGATTGGAAGGAAACACTGCATATACAGTTTTTTACCTGAGGGATTTTTCAGCTGCATTTGCCACTGTGGAGGAGTGGAAGTGCAACTTTCAAGGTCTTCAGGATCATCCTCATACACCACACCTTTCTGAGATTTCTTTTTACCTGCTCTCTACATAGATAAAGACAGTGAAATCTATTAGTAAAGATGTACAATTTGTCAATTTTTTGCATTCTTTGAGAAGACATTTACACTGATCAACATGATGCAAAAGTGGTCTACAAAATATATATTTATCGCTACTCTAAGTCTGCACAAATAAAGAAAGCAATGAGACCATATTTCTGAAGTCAACAAGAAATACATGTTATTACTGAAGTTACTGGCCATCTAAAATCTCTATATAACAGAACAGAAAAACCAAAAGACAGACAGACAAAGAAAGCGACAGAGAGAAATAAAAACTAGCAGGCTAGAGGAATCTTGTCAAACATTTGAAATCAACAAACCATAGCATTCTCACAAAAGTCATATCTGCCGAATGTTTTCTAAAGTCTAGTTCTGATTTTCAAAAATCCTTGGTTTGACAACAGAATTTTTTAGTCAGTAGAAGAAACATCAAAAGAATACAGAAACCAACCTTCATCACAAAATTGACAACCTTGTTCTCTTACATAGGACCTTCACAATCAATAAATAGGTACCGGTATGTAACCCTTTTAGGACATTGTGTCACATAGTGTGACCTTGTAGTCTAAAGAGTGAGTTCACTGTATTAAAACAGGTCTACACAGGCACATGTACTGTAACGTTATTAAGGTAGTACATGCCTTGAAATTGAAAGACTAGAACTTTTACTCAAACTTTCTGAAAGGTAGAGCGCGCCTCGGGGACGGAGAATCAGACTCAAATTTCTACAATTCTTTTCTGATCTACCACTTGTTGGGGTCATTTTAAAGCTCTTGGAGAAAGAAAGACTTTCACTGGCTTACTTTTTGAAAATCCAAACTTTTATTTTTCCTCCATAGAGTTAACACAGGAATGGCGGTCATTATGAATTTCAAATATCGCAAAATGTTGGGTAATTTGTTTCACTACTTCCAAACTTTTCACAGTGACCCCCAATTATTATTGTTGATTTTGCAAGAGATTGGTTGAAAGTTTCATTCAGGAAAGTTTGAGCAAAAGTTTAAGTCTTTCACTTTACAGGTGCATAATACCTTAAGAGGACTTTAAACGAATTGCTTTTTGAGATAAAGAATAAAATCAAGGGTCACCTTGTAGAATTCGGGAATACAGAAACAAAGTACCCGATATTTCCCAATACCTGAAATTTAACATTGCTGCCATCCTTGTGTTAACTCACGTTACAATTTTGGTTTTCGCGAACATAAACAAGTGAAAACGTTATTTACTTATGAGCCTCAAAATAAGCCTCCATGAGCAATAGACTAGAAAAGTATTAGAAAAATTTGAGAGTTCAAATATCTGTTCCTGGGGTGCATTCCTAAAATAGGCAACTCATTTGGCACTCTGAATAATTTTGAAATTCCAACATCAATACTTGGAGTTCATAGCCATCACTTTGAATACACAATCAACTAGAGTTGTGCAAAGTATGTGTTCTATCTTACCTGAGCTGGTGTTCGGAACTTTTTCTGTGCTGGTTTGAAGTCGTCCTCCTGCGACTCTTGCTTTACAACAGAGGCAGATGTGTTTGTTTCATTGTTGTTATTGTTGTTGTTTGTTTGCTCTGGAAAGTCCACCATTAGGATTCACAATTAGATGAAAAGGAAAAAGTTAAATTGATAAATAAATTTGAAAAAAGTGTGAAATCTTCAAGGGTGGATTGTATAAAGTTCCCCTTTTCACATCACTACTATGTTATACCACAAACCCAACAGTGAGATATGGGGAAGTGGATTCACTGGTTTCATTAACTTTCATAACCCTAATCCTATCAGACAGTATCAATTCCTTATGTGACAAATTTTTTACCTATTTATACCTACTTGGCATGGCAAGTGTGTAGCAGCAGGTTCGGTGACTAAAAATCACATGTACAATATCTAGATATTCAGAGGCCTGCAAATATTCAATTTATTAAAATGCAATGTATGGGACCTGCTATGCCTCATTGCTTGTAACCAACTTGACCTTATGGTGACATATGAACTTGAAATGGCAGTATGAGAGATACACTATTAAAATATATATTGTTCCAATAAAGACTAGAAGAGTCTATTCAGTACATTGCAAATCAATGTTTCTACATAAAAACTAATTTTATTTCCAAGTGAACAGCTATAATTTTATTTTCGAATTTTCTTTTTTGTTAGAAGGGAAAGGAGAATCTTTGAGTGGGAATAAAAAGGGAATTCAAATGCACCTTCCCTTTTATCGACCTGTTCGATATGACCATGATTTCTGTGGAATATTTTGGCATGTACAAGTGGACCAAGGAGGTTGGAATTTGGTACAATGTGGAATGAAAAGATTTTGGTTATGGAAGACATCAAGACTATTTGTCGGGGTGATAACTTTGACTGAGAAAGCAGGTAAATGCTACCAGGACTGGTAGCATTTACCCATTTTTTAATTAATATCTGAATTCAGTCAAACAACCTCCCCCCCTCCTAATGGAATAGTTACGCCCATAACCAGAGACTATCAACTGGAATTTCCCACAGTACAACAGTAAAATGGGTACATCCCATCCAGAAAGTATCACTGAGGATACACACAGCGTTGGAAATTACTTGATGACTTGGGCCCTAGTCATGTTTGATTCAGATTTACAGACAAATTCATGAGAACACAAGAGACAAATTTACTTGTCCGACATCCATCCTCTGTACACAGTCACAATGTAAATCATCTCCTGTACAGGCAATGACTTGTCAAACTGTCAATATTTGCCTGTACCATTCCATATCAAGCTGCAATCAAAACCAATTTAGCCAGACCCTCATCCATCACCCATAATTTGTCCCCGGACAGCTTTTAGCTTTGACTTTGTACCATTTCCGGCAATTTCCAAGAATGTTGCCTTATTTGGAAGTCATTTTCTGCCATTACCGGTCGGTATTTGATGACACTGATTGCACATTGATGTGATATGCAGCCTGATAAAAACACCACAGATGTCATGTACACACACACAACACACACGCTTTGTGTTATTGAAACTAACAGTGAAAAGTGACATCAATGTGATGGCCTCTGAAAGGGAGAGTGCAAGCCACTGCTTCTGAGCATAAATCATTTCACAATCTGATGATTTTATCTAGCTGCTGTTTGCAGTGTCTATCCCATCTCTCTTGTCCACATATGGACAAAGGTGTGTACATTAGGCTTACCTTGGACACAGGTGTACACATCCCCCTTACCTTGGACACAGGTGTATACATCCCCCTTACCTTGGACACAGGTGTATACATCCCCCTTACCTTGGACACAGGTGTACACATCCCCCTTACCTTGGACATAGGTGTACACATCCCCCTTACCTTGTACATAGGTGTACACATCCCCCTTACCTTATACACAGGTGTACACATCCCCCTTACCTTGGACACAGGCGTATACATCCCCCTTACCTTATACACAGGTGTATACATCCCCCTTACCTTATACACAGGTGTATACATCCCCCTTACCTTATACACAGGTGTATACACAGGTGTATACATCCCCCTTACCTTATACACAGGTGTATACATCCCCCTTACCTCATACACAGGTGTATACATCCCCCTTACCTTATACACAGGTGTATACATCATGCTTACCTTGGATATCCACAGCACTATCAGCCTGCATCTGCTTCACAATACTTTGCATCTGCTGGGTTGCCTGCATAGGCTGGGGAATGCCGTTGTTGATGGCTGTCCCAGGTGGACGGTGGCAGTGACATTGGCAATTTGGATTATCTGTTTTGAAAAATAGAGTGAACAAAGAGAAGCAGTAATCAATATCATGTTTTGGCACATAAAATTACCTTCCAGTCACCTGAATTATTTATCATGATCTGGCTGATGGCAAATTTCGTAAAGTGTAGAAAAAGAACTGGATATACTACAGTGTCACTGTCATTCACTTTTCCCAATGGAGATGACCACTAAATCTTTGAAAGCAAGTTTAGTCATTAACCTTTTCCATTAGCACAATGTACTAGAATGACCTTTGACTTTTTTGACCGCATTGGTTTTTTGACCACATTATTTCAATTTTTAGATTTTCTCCTGAACAAGAATATAAAGTATCATACATAACGGCATTAATCTGCCCTTGTTTTCCTGTTATTTCAGAATTTTCACAAAATTGTGAAAGAGGTGATATATACCGATGATTTACATAAAAATTCGCAGCATAGGATAAGTGTTAATGTAAACAGTTGTATAAAACTGTAAAGTGCCAAATGAACTGCACAACTACACTAGTCCTTTCTTGTACTTCAGCAACAGAACATACTTTCATGACAATTTGCGAGCAAAGACAAATCTAAATCAAGCATTAAACTAACTTGTAATTGCATCTCCATGATATTTGATATCAATGGTTACATGGTGACATTTACCATTTCCACAAGCTGTCATTCACAGTCAGTGAAAAAAATCAAGGTTCTTAGAATATCAGAGACAAACATACAGCGGTGTACCATATAATCAGTACTATCAGGCAGGGTCAGTAAATATTTAGTGTGTCCACTAACAATCATGTTAATTTGCTGAAAGGTCTGTAGCCACAGTAAGCTACTTTTGTACCAAACTTTCACATAACTTTGAGAAAGTAAACACATACATCAGATCCAACATTCTCATTTAAGTTTGGGTAAAAGTTTCAGTTCTTCATCTTCAAGGTGCAAACTACGTGTATCTCACAAGGTTCTCTTATGTTCACAAGTAATACTTTCTTTCATTACATTGCTGTCATATTACGGTACATGTAGTTACAGTGAGGCTACTCAAGCCTGTATTTTCCCAGTAATTTATTTGACATACAGATTCTATATGGTATGTAACATCCTTGCGCATTGGCTGGAGGGCTTTACATACAATAGACACGGCAAAATGAGAGCACCCTTGAAACCAAAGTACGACTTACTTAGTTACAACATGTTTTAAGAAGATAAGTCAGTGAAAAAAATGTTTTTTACGGTGGCCCAAAACTACCTGTTCTCCGCATTCAAAGTCTGCGTCGCATTCAATCGTTTTTCTCTCACATATGTCTCCGCATTCAAAGTCTGCGTTGCATTCAATTGTTTTTCTCTCACATATGTCTCCGCATTCAAAGTCTGCGTCGCATTCAATTGTTTTTCTCTCACATATGTGTCCGCATTCAAAGTCTGCGTCGCATTCAATTGTTTCTCTCTCACATATGTGTCCGCATTCAAAGTCTGCGTCGCAATCAAATGTTTTTCTCTCACATATGTCTCCGCATTCAAAGTCTGCGTCGCATTCAATTGTTTTTCTCTCACATATGTGTCCGCATTCAAAGTCTGCGTCGCATTCAATTGTTTTTCTCTCACATATGTGTCCGCATTCAAAGTCTGCGTTGCATTCAATTGTTTTTCTCTCACATATGTCTCCGCATTCAAAGTCTGCGTCGCAATCAAATGTTTTTCTCTCACATAAGCTTATGTCTCCGCATTCAAAGTCTGCGTCGCAATCAAATGTTTTTCTCTCACATATGTCTCCGCATTCAAAGTCTGCGTCGCAATCAAATGTTTTTCTCTCACATATGTCTCCGCATTCAAAGTCTGCGTCGCATTCAATTGTTTTTCTCTCACATATGTCTCCGCATTCAATGTCTGCGTCGCATTCAATTGTTTCTCTCTCATATATGTGTCCGGATTCAAAGTCTGCGTCGCAGTTAATTGTTCCTCTCCTAGATGGGCCACAGGTGCCCAAACACTATTAATAAGCTTATTAGGCCAAAGTAAGTAAATTCTTTGTTTTGCGTCCGCGCGCGCCTAGGTTTTTGGAGATTTTTCGGAAAAAAAACACAAACTTTCCTTTCAAAATTTCACCGTTGGTGGCGCTATTTTGCCGCAAAAACAAGTCGTGACTTTTAACTTTGCGACGAAACACTCCTTTACGGCAGTCAGATTTCACTAATGGACCATGCGGTGACGTAAAACAGTACTCTCTACACATTTACCCCTGTCGATACTCTCAGCCTCACGCCGGAGCCTCACGTTCTCACTGTCTGTTGTGGCTTTGCCTGTTGTGGCTTTGTCGTCACGATAAAAACTGGATGAAAGCAGGGAAATAATTGAAGTTAAAAAGCAGGAAACCTTTGCACGGCAACTTGAAGGCATGGTCATTGCGAGCAATCGGGACTTGAACAGAGAGAGATTCAGTCGGCCGATTTGACTTTGGTACTACGACTCAGAGAGTATGGCAGACAGAAAAATCGGAAAGTGTTGAGGCCTAATCTAGTTAATTTGTCTTTTAGGTTTGCCAAAAATTTGGTTAATTCGTCCATTTTAACTTGAAACAAAAAATAAACCAGAGATCAGTCCTGTAAACGAAAGGCCCGCTTACGTACTTTTTTGTTCAGTTTGAGTATGGGAAAGTGTATTAGAATCCCTCTGTGAAAGTTCAAACTTGTAGTAGGCGGTCGTAGCTGCTCTTGAAGGGGGTCACACTTTCTGCATTAATGACATCGGCTGGTAATTTATTCCAGATGTCCACAACTCTTGCTGAAAAAGGTACTTTCTTGTGTGAAGTCGAACAGTACATTAGTTTATGAAGTTTGGGACAGTGTCCTCAAGTTCTCGAGTCGGCTGCTAACTCAAGTGAAAGGTTACAGTGGTCATGGCCTTTGATAACTAATTCTAGAGTTGAATCATGTCGCCACGAATTTTTCTTTGTTCAAGTGTTATTAAACCAAGTTGTTTAAGTCTATTTTGATAATTGTAGTGTTGAAGTTTAGGTATTATTTGCCGTGCTAAGATTTTTATGTCCTTTTGTAGCCAAGGTGACCAAGCTTGTACTGCATGTTCGAGCTGTGGTCTCACAAGTTCCTTGTAAAGACGAAGAATGACATTTCTGATTTGATCGACAATGATCATTTGATGAGATTAACATTCTGTTTACTTTTTTGCAAACTTATCTTATATGCTTGAAGGTTTTAAAGTAGAATGAAGTAGATAGCCCAAGTCATTTTCTTCAGTTGTACATCAAAGTGAAATATTGTTCATTGAGTATTTATTGTGGGGGCTGTTGTAGCCAATATGCGTCCGCCAGTGTTCACTCAATTTTTGTAGCTTGTCCAAATCAGCTTGTAGAATGTCAGGATCACTACAATTTCACAAGGGATGATATATTTTGGTATTGTCAGCAAATTTTTGAGTTCAGAACTAATTTACCACCAGTATGATTGATGTAGATTAGAAAGAGTACTGGTCCAAGAACTGAACCCTTTGGGACACCACTTGTTACGTATTCTCCATTCAGGTGATGCTCCATTTATGACTACTCGCTGTTTTGTATTTGTCAATCATGCTTTGACCCACTGTAGAATATTTCCATTTATGCCATGATACTTCATCTTTTCAATCGATCTGGGGTGTGGTACTTTGAAAGTGCAAGGAATATAGATTAAGCTTACACTTAAATTTGGGTCTGATGAGTCTGTGTGTGGAGACTGACAATTGCGAAATGCTTTCTTTTATTTGATTGAAAGGAAAGGTGCTGGTTTTACGGATGGTCCCGAGGAAGCTACAGGGAATACTTTTGTCAATTATATCACCAATTTCTTCTTCTCTCTGATGCCCCATCTTTCTAAAATTGAATGCAGAGGCTACAAGTTACCATTTCTGTTTGGTGTTTTCTTTCAAAACAGACACCTTTCAGCAAAACTATGACATTCCATCAGAGCATAGACATCACAAGAAACTTGAAAGAAACGCACAAGAACTTGAGGACAAAAGACCGCTACTGTATACTGTTATAGTGTACCCATTCCTCTAACTGTCCAGATTTAAGTAATTTGATGAGGCTGTCGAGTTGCTGTGCAATGGTATTGACACGTGGACACTTTGAATACACAAGAAAGAAATCTAAAACTAATAAGAGAAAAGCAAACGTCAAAGAATGACTGTTTATTTTGATCCATTTGTTATGAAAATGCATACAGTGATCATACAGTGTGTCACACTGTGACAGGAGTATTCATGTAGTTTGAGAAAAATTGTCCAATAAAGGCAAACAGATTTTGTGTTAAATTTTCTGTGTGTGTTTTTTAGCCGCTTACCCGCGTACCTTTTAGGATTTTGAGTGGACGCAAAACTCATATACACACATCTTGTAATTAATTAGTCAACATGACTAATTATGCTAATCCATGGACTTATCAGGGGTTTTATAGGTTAGTCAACATCGCGAAAGATAGGAAAGGTTACTAAAACTCCTTTTTCATTTACATCTCTATCTTTCCAATGTTGACCAACCCTTGATAAGTCCACCGATTCGCATAATTAGTTGTGTTGACTAATTAATTACAAGATGAGTATATGAGAGATAAACATCCTTGTAATGGGGTGTAAAATAAATAAAGAGTCAAGAGGCGAGGTTAGGCTATATAGTCATTTATTTTATTTACTACGATCAGTCAGAGCATGAAGAAAAGGAGAGGGACTGATAGTGACAGAGAAAACTGAGAAAAACTCAATAATAAGCTTTATTAATAGTGATTGGGCCGCTTGTGGATGGTCGTCGCAGTCAATGATTTTGTCTCCAACACATGAAGGCGTTGGCAAGTTTTGGTGAGCATGACCCTCGCTCCATGACCCATGATTGCATCCGGAAAAAATATCACTCTTTTAGTGTTCGTGATCGCGAAAAGCTCATTTTTTAAGGTAAGTGACAAAGTAATTTATTGTTATTGTAAGCTTATGGGGTTAATGATCTAGCCAAGGGGGTACGCTGCTCACCAGTATGGGCGCATCATAATGGGTCCCACATGAGCGTCCGAATGTAAAACGGCAGCCCGTCCCACAACTGCCAATACATCCAGGGCTAGACGGTGGCTAGATCATTAACCCCATAAGTTTACAATACAATGAATAACTTTGTCACTTACCTTCGAAATCAATGAGCTTTTCGCGATCACGAACACTGAAAGACTGATACTTTTTCCTTATGCAATCATGGGTTATGGAGCGAGGGTCACGCTCACAAAAACTTGCCAGCCCCCTCATGTGTTTGTCACAAAATCACTGACTGCGACGCCCATCTAGGAGAGAAACAATTGAATGCGACGCAGACTTTGAATGCCGAGACATATGTGAGAGAAAAACAATTGAATGCGACGCAGACTTTGAATGCGGAGACATATGTGAGAGAAAAACATTTGATTGCGACGCAGACTTTGAATGCGGAGACATATGTAAGAGAAAAACATTTGATTGCGACGCAGACTTTGAATGCGGAGACATATGTGAGAGAAAAACATTTGATTGCGACGCAGACTTTGAATGCGGAGACATATGTAAGAGAAAAACATTTGATTGCGACGCAGACTTTGAATGCGGAGACATATGTGAGAGAAAAACATTTGATTGCGACGCAGACTTTGAATGCGGAGACATATGTGAGAGAAAAACATTGATTGCGACGCTGACTTTGAATGCGGAGACATAAGCGAGAGAAAAACATTTGATTGCGACGCAGACTTTGAATGCGGAGACATATGTGAGAGAAAAACATTTGATTGCGACGCAGACTTTGAATGCGGAGACATATGTGAGAGAAAAACATTTGATTGCGACGCAGACTTTGAATGCGGAGACATATGTGAGAGAAAACATTTGATTGCGACGCAGACTTTGAATGCGGAGACATAAGCTTATGTGAGAGAAAAAAAATTGAATGCGACGCAGACTTTGAATGCGGAGACATATGTGAGAGAAAAACAATTGAATGCAACGCAGACTTTGAATGCGGAGACATAAGCTTATGTGAGAGAAAAAAAATTGAATGCGACGCAGACTTTGAATGCCGGGACATATGTGAGAGAAAAAAAATTGAATGCAACGCAGACTTTGAATGCGGAGACATATGTGAGAGAAAAACATTTGATTGCGACGCAGACTTTGAATGCGGAGACATATGTGAGAGAAAAACATTTGATTGCGACGAGACTTTGAATGCGGAGACATATGTGAGAGAAAAACAATTGAATGCGACGCAGACTTTGAATGCCGAGACATATGTGAGAGAAAAACAATTGAATGCGACGCAGACTTTGAATGCGGAGACATATGTGAGAGAAAAACATTTGATTGCGACGCAGACTTTGAATGCGGAGACATATGTGAGAGAAAAACATTTGATTGCGACGCAGACTTTGAATGCGGAGACATATGTGAGAGAAAAACATTTGATTGCGACGCAGACTTTGAATGCGGAGACATATGTAAGAGAAAAACATTTGATTGCGACGCAGACTTTGAATGCGGAGACATATGTGAGAGAAAAACATTTGATTGCGACGCAGACTTTGAATGCGGAGACATATGTGAGAGAAAACATTTGATTGCGACGCTGACTTTGAATGCGGAGACATAAGCGAGAGAAAAACATTTGATTGCGACGCAGACTTTGAATGCGGAGACATATGTGAGAGAAAAACATTTGATTGCGACGCAGACTTTGAATGCGGAGACATATGTGAGAGAAAAACATTTGATTGCGACGCAGACTTTGAATGCGGAGACATATGTGAGAGAAAAACATTTGATTGCGACGCAGACTTTGAATGCGGAGACATAAGCTTATGTGAGAGAAAAAAAATTGAATGCGACGCAGACTTTGAATGCGGAGACATATGTGAGAGAAAACAATTGAATGCAACGCAGACTTTGAATGCGTAGACATAAGCTTATGTGAGAGAAAAAAAATTGAATGCGACGCAGACTTTGAATGCGGAGACATATGTGAGAGAAAAAAAATTGAATGCGACGCAGACTTTGAATGCGGAGACATATGTGAGAGAAAAACATTTGATTGCGACGCAGACTTTGAATGCGGAGACATAAGCTTATGTGAGAGAAAAAAAATTGAATGCGACGCAGACTTTGAATGCCGGGACATATGTGAGAGAAAAAAAATTGAATGCAATGCAGACTTTGAATGCAGAGACATATGTGAGAGAAAACAATTGAATGCGACGCAGACTTTGAATGCGGAGAACAGGTAGTTTTGGGCCACCGTAGTTTTTGTTTGTTTTTAGGAATCTTCAATTAGTCAAGTACCTGATATACTAAATACATTTCATGACACTTAATATGGAGACAAAACCTGACAGGAAAAAGTTTTACATAAATAATACAATATCATTTAATGTATGGTGGCACTTACCTATTACGATTTCAGTGTTACAGCAATTCTCTTCTTTCTGCTGCAGCAGTAATTGTCTCTCTACAAAAGGTGAAAGGTCATGGGAAAAGTTTCACATGTAACAATGCAGAAAATAATCACAACTTCACAACTAACAAGAATTGGTCCCTTTCAGTACATGCTGTGGTTTATGTATTTTCAATTCAACAGAAACTACTTTACGAGTCACCAGAAAGTGTTTGACCATTTTAGTGTCCTTAAAAATTGTAATAAGGACTCTAGAGCTTTAAAATAGCATCATATGAAAATGTTACCATGAGAAACAATCATCACTTTCAATGTCAGATAAGAGAACTGCTAATAAAGACACTTTTTCTATTGAATCACTTCGATGTCTTTACCACCACAAATACCACAATTTGGTCAAGCTTTACTGTTTTCAATGATGCTATTGGACTGACATACAGAGGCATGGGAATGACAGAGTCAAAACAACTGCATCAATGTGTTTGTCCACACTGAATGATCTTTACCTAATTCTGCTTTTTGCCAGGCAAGACAGGAGCAGAGGAGTGCCAAACTTTTACCGCTGCCAGTAGGGCTTTCCAGTAAACAATTCTGCTGACGTTGTAAACCCTGAATTATCTGAAATCAAATGTACATTGACAACAATCTTACAAATGGTTATTTTGTATGAAGGTTTGCTTGTAAGTACTCTGGCTGTACGTCACAAACCAGTTTAGCCAATTTTGGCCAAAATGAGTTTTAGTCTTCCCTTTTCCATCTATCTTTAAATTGATGAATACAGTCCTCTTTTACACTATGGAGTAACAATTCTGACAAAAATTATCAATGCCACATTTTCAATAGAAATTGCAAAGGTCACAAGACAATGTAGAATTATAAAGTTTAGTCTGACTGACTTGTTCATTGCGCTTGCTGTAAACTTTCTGGAATTTGGAAATATTATCAATGTAAATTTTATATCAACACCGGTATGTTTCGATAGGATACGTTTTATAAATAATATCGTAAATTTCTGTGTGTATACAAAACAGTGACATCTAAACTTAACCCTTTTCCTGCCAGACAGTAATAACTGTATCACTTCCCCATCAGCCAAGTCAGTAAAAAGCGGTATTGAGCCAAAACATGACGTATTTTCACCCACTTGGCTTGGTATGTTATAGCATCTTTTGTCCAAAAAAATCTACTTTACAGTATTATGTTTTCAACAGCCTTCAAATGTACAGTATTATGTTAAAATACACCATATGGAATATGTTGTGTTTCATTAATTTTCACCATCTTGACCTGGTGGTGAAATATGGACTTGGCAGGAAAACGCTTAAACTACACTATGGTGCATCATAAAATGATACATGCTGCTCTCTAAGAATTGAAAGTTGATCTATGAGACACTTATTTGTTCTTTTCATCTCATTCAATGCTATTGAATTCATATCTTCTACTCCAATATGCTATACAATCTGATTTACACACTCTCTTTTTAGTACATTAGTCTTGCATGATTTCATCTTGTCACAAGTACTCAAGGAATACTCAAATTGATTACACATTTACAGCGAGATAAGAATTCATGTATGTTGAAGAATGTAAGGAAAATCACTTCGAAATTGATTTGCTTCTCAACAAAATAACTTTTATATATGACTTACTTTGTTCATCATGGAAAATTGTGATGGGTAGGGTTTACAAGGAAATTGCACTTTGACCCCACCAATGCTGCGTTCTATGCCAGGACTTGCCATCTTGGACTTTATAGTAAGGTTTGTGGGCAAATGTAGGAATCTGTGGATGGAGAAACGAGCGTTGAGCTATCCTGTGACATCCATTTTACATTTGTGGTTCAAAATTGATGTTCTTTCTCGTCTCAAAATCATTGTTTGAAACTGTCATACAGGAAGCCAAATGTTATCCAGCACCTGATGAAATACCTTTTTAACAACAGTGCTGTACATCTGATGTGTTATGAATCAGTGACATACTTTCAAAGTTCACCACAAGTTCACAAGGAAGGTTTATTTCCAGATTATGACTTATGACCTTTTAATTTATCCACTAATGGCCACCCCTTTGGCATTCTTTTAACCCTCAATTTCTTATTATTTGTGTGCCTATCAAAAATCAGAAAACTTTAATGGATGGTTGCATTTCTGTGTTTTGAAGAGTTTCACATAGTATGAATAAGATAGAGAATCCGTAAGTGCAGTGATTAAACCACCGTTCTACCATTCGACTTCAAGACCTGACATATAAAATAGCTGGACCTACCAAATGAACTGAACTATGGTAAAATTCTATTTCTGCACCTGGGTGCACTGGCACACATACTGCTTTGGCTTTGAACCCCCCCCCCCCTTTTTTTTTGCCGCATGCAGACTTTTTTTTTTCTTTTTTAATGGTCTACGTTTCGACCAGCAAGGAAATGTTGATATTAAATGTAGACTTTGCCCTATTTAATGCACCCTGCAGGGTTTTGGTACATCATATTCAGATTTTTCAGGAAATTTTAGTTTGGATGCCAGTTTTGGGCCGAAGTATAGATGTCTGACCCCTAAATTTACGGAAAATTGTAGAGTTTGTGCTTTTTAGTCTGAACTCCACGGTACATCGTAGCCAAATCGGGGGAGGGGGGAATGCGGTGTCAGTCCTCCCCCCCCCTCCCCCGCGTTTCTGCCATGACATTTGTGAAATCATACTGTACATGAAAAGGGGAGGGGCTACCGAAGTCATTCAGCGACAGACAAAGTGGAATAGCTCACAGAGAGGCCAACGTCTGGTGTAAAAAAATCTAGAGAGGGCAACTGCCATCCCCTCAGTCGATTAGCAGGCTATGTCTAAGATTGCACAAATCGCAAGGACACCGGAAGTACTTCCGGTGTCCTGGCGATTTGTGCTATCTAGACGCGGGGGGGGGGGGGGGGGGAACTGACACCGCATTCTCACTGTCGAAGCAATCGCCAAACACCAACGATTGCTTCGACAGTGAGAAAGCAGTGAGATTGGGGGTGCTGCTGCCAGGACGTGTCCTGGTCGTTCCTGACCTTCTGTACAATAATGTTTAGCGAAGTCGGATGACGGGCAATGACTCCTTCGTATAACATGTCCCTTGTCAGTGAGAATGAACTTGAAGTCGATTCGAAAGTAGGTTGTAATCGACGCTACGAATTAAAAATACGATTTCTAAGAAAACCGAATACGTACCTTAATTTTCAATAGCCTTTCAAAGCGTTCAGTTCGATATTTTTGCCACTCACTTAGAAGAAATCCCTGACTTTAGTAAATTTCTGAAATGAAATTTACCGCCATCTAGTCGAATATCCGCCATATTGGAGTCTGCGCAAAGAATATACCCATGGTGCATTGTGTCAAAGTAAACTTTTTACAACTTTTTACATGGTAACGTTTGACAAGTTTTACTGTCCTCTTGAAGCTACTTTATAACCGCATCTTTTTTGTTCTCATGAATTAAAAACAATTAAGAATCACCACTTTTCCGACAAAACATTTGATGCAAACACTTTTTGGCCGTGTTTCTTACCTATTTTCAAAAGTGGTTCGTAGGGTTTAAGAAGACACATTTGGGTTTTGTTCTCAACGATCACTTTCGTGATGATGACGATATCGAGCGACAGATGAGATGCTTTTATATATCAGCCATATGCTTATGAGAAAATTTTCTCGATGTACCTTTGAAGTCAATAGTGTTCTTTTCAAAACATATTTTTATCAATTGTATGGCGGTCCAATTGGATGAAATATTCTGTTAATATTATGAGGAAATTGAAAGTTGCTTATAATAATGCTGCTCGTCTTTTATTGGGTTATGATAAACGTAGTAGTGCAAGCTCTATGTTTATATCTAACAGAATCAATAACTTTGATGCCTTGCTGCGAAGGCAAATTATGGTTTAAAGCAAAGACTTCTAAGAAGCAGTAATGATATTGTACGATGTGTGTATGACTCATTATATTTAAACTCTGAAATGATAAAGTTATGGAATAAGCTTCTTTTTGTATAACTTAACCAAGCTGTGTATATTTATCACCAGATTTTCTTTTGTTGTTATATGGACAATGAGTCCGAAATAAAGTTTATAATAACTAATACATTCCAAATGATTATGAAAGTTCCACCCGCCCTTAGTACAAGAAATCATCAAAACTTCAAAAAGCATCTTTTCTTAATGAGTGCTAAATTATGTTGTACTTGAGTATTCAAATTCTCTCACGAATGAGGGTTGAATTGTAAGGCGAACCAATGAGGGCGCTGTTCTAATCACCTGAATCTAAGAAAAATGAAAAACAAACTATTAAATCTTCGTCAATCAGATATACTGCAGGAAAATAAATTCGATCAAGGAAGCATAGAGTGGAAAATGAGAACATAAGTCAGCAAAATGTGTTTGGTCATCGAAGGAACAAAGACATGAATAGCAAATTCGTATGCTATTACTGTATGTTAGATTTATAGTGGGTATTTTACACAAATCTGACAACAGATTGAAATCACGATATATAGAGAAACAGTTATTTAAACAAATATTGCACTGAGGAATTTAAATAATTTGTGACATTTTGCGGCCAAACAATAAATACATTTCTTTTCTGACGTACTTGATAGAAAGGAAAATGACACTTTTGCGATAAACCTATATTATCTTTTTGATCTAGATATATCATTTGGCTGCGAAATGTCACAGATTTTACATAATAAAGTTGTGGGGGCTAAATAATGTAGAATGAAGCTTAATTTATGTTCATGAATGAGAGAGGCATGTATGTGCCCATCACAAACCTCTTTGTAATGGTGAGAGAAGTACAAGTCTGAATGGAAAACAGATATACACAAAGATGACACCATAGCAGTTTTCCCCATTCTACCATATAAGCAAGAGAAAATTAAAATATATGCGGATGACACCATTTTATGCTTGATACACACAGCATATACTTAATGATCTTTTCATTTTCTTCAATCAAAAGGGTATAGAGAAGGGAGTTTGACTACACTGACTCTATTGAAGTGATTGACTATCTAACAAAGAGTTGTCTGATATTGATTGCCTTTTCCTCAAAGATTGTGCTAGAAGGGCATGAAGTATACCATATTAAAAGGCGAGAATCCATTAATGGGCTGAACTGTTACCCATTTGCTTGCATGATGTGGGTACCTATTTGATGGCTGAACTGTTACCCATTTGCTTGCATGATTCCATGTATTTCAAAGTCCCATATCATATGACATTTCATCTCCCTGAAATTCCTGTGTCTGTTTGCCAAAATTCATAAACTTTACCTTCCTTTTGTGATACAGATCAATTGTGGATTGAAGGTGTAGGTTTGGTCACTTGAAGATGTGAGTTTCAAAGACATGTAATTGAGATAAAATGGACAAACATTTATACATGTAAATGTCAACTGTAACAGACGCAAGCATGCTAGAGAGATTAGCATTAGACACACATTCACGGGGAAAAAATGTTTATACCTAATGGAGTTCAGAACTTAGTGAAGGACAAAAATTGAAAAACACTACTTTCTATGATTAATTAATCCATTTTATTGACAAAATGACCATGAGTTGGAGAGTGTTAGTAAATCTCAATCAAAATTACACAATTACTTTACACAATGTCGTAGAAAAATGTTACAAAGATGTACAGCAAGGGAAGAATAATTTATAAAAAAGACCAAGACTACCGGTATGTACATGAACCCTATAAAGCAAAGTGCCTGAGAAAATTCCCGCAGTAAAAATTTCCAAAAGTCAACACTGTAAGATAGCAAACTTTATTATTTCAGCATTCAAGAATATGTAATATATAATGTAATATCTGAAACATGTAAATGTTGAGTCTTCTCTGGAGAACTACATCATTCAATCTTCTGAATCTAGACTGTGACTAGATGTACCTCTAGAGGGCAGTTTGAAAAAAGTTAACCTTTAGGCCAGCAAGAATAATTAAATTATGGCTTCTTCTTAAGCTAATTTGGAAAAAAATATATATTGAAATCATGGTAAAGATATACTTCTGTAGTGCAGCTTTAGGGCATTTTGTTGTGCATTTTACAGTTTTTTGTTTTCATACACTGACATAGATATGGCAAAAGGCTTTTCTGACTTTTGAATGGTAGGGTATCAACCACAGCAATAGATAAAACCTGTGAAACTATCATTGAAAATTTTTTTTTAAAGTATACAGTAATCACTTGCAAAACAATGGTCGTAATTTCTTTGTCTTTATTACGTATTATATATAGTCCCCATAATGTGTGATAGAATCAAGAATGTAAGGGTTAAGACACAATGATTCTGATTGGTTAATATAACCATTTGTCTATACAACCAACAAATCATGGACCTCCTTACAGTAGAACATGCAGTGGCCAATCACCTTAATATGAAAAACTGTAGATGTATATATTATACATATGAACATACTAATAATTGCATAGTATATAAAAGTTTGAAATTCGATTATATAAAATCTGTGTAAAAACTATAACTGTAGAAAAGTCTACAGAAATCACGTAAATTTCATTTCAGTAGGATTCAAGTGTATAACTTGGAATATATTGAATAATTCACATAAAAATCAATCTAAATATAGATTAAAACTATAGAAAAAGGTGTTGGCGTGAAAACAAACTGCAGAAACTTCTACAAAAAATGTGTGGAATCGAAAACTGCCCAGTCAGTTACTTGATAAATCGTGCACTGAGACACTTAAAAATTGCCTCACTCTGGTCTCTGCTACTTCCAAGTCAATTCTGATTGGCAGATTCAAAATCAGAATAACCTTGTCACCAACCCATCAGGAAGATGCTTCCTTGAGTCACTGGAGACCTAAGTTTTCTGCACACTACAATAGTGATCTGGAGTAATGATTTCTTCATTGAAGTGATCATGGTCAAACTTGCATTCCATTGCATCGCCAATCTTTCCATTCCAATCAAAAGGAATTCTTGAATTTATTTTATGCAAAATTACTTTCACATTGTCACTCAATGTCCTGCATTGTATAATAACCCTCCTCTGGAAAACTGATATGTATAAAAAGTACAAGCGCAACTCCATATAAAATTCTTTCTTGAAAATATTTCCGTGTAAATAATTTTCTCAATGCATTCCTGCTAGTAACTTACATGAAACACGTTTCCAGCAAAGCAAATCTATGGAGCATGCAGACAGTGAGGAAAATCCAACTATCATGTAAATCACTTGAGACATTCTGAAATGACTGTCCTAGTTACATGTATCTCAACACAAAAATAACTACACATTTGTACAAACGATTCATTTTCATTGTAAAGGTGACCCTTGATGACTTCTTGTTGCTCAGATCTGATTCATTGGCTTCTAATTTGCACCTTGCAGAGACAGTGAAAAATATCATATTTGTACCTGCAGTTTCTTTCAGTGATTCCATTTGGCAGTGGATTTGACAACAGTGCCATGACAGAGGAAGAAAGTCTGAGTAAGTGCATCGGCAAACAATCATTATTGTTCACTTTATATTTTGTTCACTTTATTTCCTCAGCGTTTCACTTTCCCTGTTATTCCATGACTTTATCAGACTGAAGGGTGGTGCGGGGGTTTTCACTACTTCATTTGCATATATAGGTTTGCTCCTGCACAGAAATGCATTGAGCTCTCTGCAGCAAAAAAGGTTCTTTGGTAGCTTTAGTTCTGTTCATCGTCGGTGTCAACACTGTCAGATTCGTAGACTGGATTGTCCTTGGTCAGCTGCTGAGATGAAAGCAAGCCAGATGAGGGCCTTTGAAATTTCCTGGCGAGTTCCTTGACATTGGATTTGGGTTTCCTCTTTGTGTTCTTGTCTGCGTTTTCTTGCACCTCATCTTCAGGTTGCCTTTGCAGTGTGCCACCGAGAGATGGTTCAACATCAGCATAGCCTGGGTTCTGGAAGGCAACTGCTTCAGGAGGGAGGTCCACGACAAAATCCTTCTTGAGATCATCATCGTCTGAGTCCTCGGGGTCAAGGTTACGAGACTCAAAGTCACCGAGGTTGTTCTTGCTGGAGAGGAACAGCACAGTCTGCCCATCTGTTACAGTTCTCGGCCTCTCCTCCGCCTCATCCATGGCATGTGAACGAGCCCCCTGGTTGTTGAACTCTGCACGGAGGTCGTTGGTCACTTTCACACTGACAATATTGTTCTTGGGATTTTGCACAGGTCGGTTTGCGATACTGGCCATATGGGCACGGGCTTGCTCATCATGTTCTTGGGCCCTCTCGGCACTGACCATTTCTTCAAAATCAAAGAAGGTAGGGTTCTCAAGATCATGAATCTCACGGCCTTGACCTCCCTCCATGTCTTGGAATTCCGGTCCCATCTCTATCCTTTGCCGATTTGGGTCATATCTGGAAAGAGACAAAGGACAAGACATATCAGTAATGTACTACTTCCTCTCATGAAATTTATTAACATAGAGGGAAAATTGTCTCTTCTAATTCTCAATTTATTTGACATCATTTTACTGTTTACTCTTTCTGATTCAATACTCAGTAATCGAAATAACATTTCTAGGATAATATACGTCTGAATATACAGATATATAAAGAGGGATATCTGGCTGTATTGACAGCTTCTGCAGCTATTGTTGACATGAAGACAAACGCTGCAGATATAAGACATGTTCTACATTGAAAGTTGCTTTTTAACAACATTTTATTTGACGTACCGAATTTTGGCATGGCTGGACTGTCTCTTCTGTGACAGCACCCGTCTGCGTTTGACTACCAGGAAGCACACAAGTATTGCTATGAGCACCAGTAATGCTACCACACCGATGATGATATAGATGACTTCAAGTGGAAACCTTGTCTCCGGGTTCTGAGAGGATCTTTGGACGTTGATGCCATTCAGAATCTCACAATGAGGTCCTGTAAAATTACCTGTCATATCAAATGTGAAAACAATAGCTAGTGAGTATTCTTGATTTTTGTATTGTGATTTCTGAGAAGCTCAAGTGAGCAACAGATGATACAGAACAGTTTGTTGACGGATATCAACTTAAACAAAATCTGCCTGTGAAACATATAACTACACATTTTATGATCATCAGCTGACACTAAAAATTACATAAACCAGATGACATCACAACAAATGCTGTGAATAATAGGAAATTAGATTCAATGATACTATGACGTTTGATCATCTACTGATTTCTTTTTACAAAGCATAACTTTCCCTACATCAAGATCATGAGAAATGCATTCCACACAAAACTTACCTGCACATATGCATGTGTACTTGCCACCTCTGTATGGTACACATATACCGCCACCAAAGCATGGGTTTGGAGTGCAAACGCTGCCATCAACTTCACAGTTCACACCTAGATATGGATTGGAGCACAAACATTAAACATACATTCATGGGTTATACTCAATGTAAATAATATGTATACCAAACTATTACCATGTTATTTTGAAGAACAATTGTTGATTATAAAAGTAGAAAAATATTATATTTTAAAATACTTTAGTACTGAAAATTTCATATTTTAGTTATCGAAGTCATGTGATTATCGATCAATAGATCCATCTTGATTTCTGCTAAAAGTCTCACTACAGCTGAAAATATATGACATTATTACAGAACAGCATTCTAAAACAACTACATGAATTGATTGTTTTATTTTTCTTTAATATTTTTGGGAGTAGGATATTACCTGTCAGGGGAGGCTTGCAGGGCTCACAGTTTGGTCCACCATAGCCATACATGCAGCCCTCACAGTCTGGGGAGAATGGTTCCAAACATCTGCAGGCATATCTGGTGCTGGCTGGATAAGGAATGCAGGTACCATTGTGTGGGCATGTAACTTCCATACAGGTGGTACCATCAGTCTCACAATTCACACCTGGTGGTTAAACAGTAAAATGGTAATTAGACCCATACAACAAGGTTGGAAAATTATGAAGAGTACATTCAGCTCTCAGGTATGTGAGCGATGGAAGGATAGCTTTAATATTGCAAGAGCAAAATCTAAAATGTCAGTGATGAACTCAAGAGACCATCAGATCATTCTCAAATGTAACTATTACATGTGCAGAGTGATGATATTATGCCAAACTCAGAACACACAGGCATATTCTTACCAATATATGGTTCCACACAGTTACAGGTATAACCATTGACAGCGTCAATACAGTGGCCACCATTCTCACATTTGTTCACTGCACAGTCATCTATGTTAGTTTCACAGTATTGGCCAGTGTAGCCACGGCGACACTGACAGTCGTAGCCATTCAGCTTGTCCACGCATTCCTCAGTCCCTGAAATTAAAGGAAACTTGATAAGCATACATAAAACCATTCCGTGCAAGTTTTTCTCATTTCTGTCATTTCTGTCAAACTGAGAGCATAGTAAGACCCAGTACAGTATGGATTTATGTTTATTCATTCTCAGTGTTAACACTAAGAACAGCACATGTTTATTCATTCTCAGTGTTAACACTAAGAACAGCACACAGTATATTCTCTTCTTCTTTCAAGTCACCAAACAATTCACATTTCCAAGTGACAAAATTGCATCTTAAAATTTGTAAGCTATCAGAATATTACAAGTGATGTTTCATTCGCAAATAGAACTTTTACTACAGTAAAATCCAGCATTTCAGCCCATTTCCCGCTACAAGGGTCAAAGTTTGCCATGGAACACAACAGAGTTATATGAAGATGAAGCATTGAAAGGGTAAAGCAATTTGAATTAAAGTAAATGTGAAGAACATGAATTTGTAAAACCTTTCCATAAAGAATATTGCTGCTTTTGATATTACGATTCATTTTTCCGAAATCAAAGCCATAAAAACAACTGACACTAAAATAGTTCAGTCGAAAAACTGCTGAAATTTGACCTGTCATCTACAAGATTTAACAACTGTGAAATGATCTCAGGAGTGAAATGAACAAATAATGTTGTCAAGAGAAAAGAAAATACACAGAGGAGAGTTTCTTGATGTACCTGAGGAGTCACATGTGTTATTGACACAGTCATCTATCTGCCAGTGGCAGTCAGGGCCAAGCCAGCCTTCTTTACAAGTACATGTAAAGTTCTGTACTCCACCAAAGCCATTCTGGCATTCACCAATAGAATTGTCCGGATTACACGGATTCGGGTCACAGTCGTCAACATCGGTACAGGTGAAACCATTACCTGCAAAAAGATAACATTATGTGAAAATGTTAAGACTTTCTGACTTGGTCTACGTCTGTAAGGTTGATATTGTGCATATATTGGGACTCATGTAGCTTTCCCTGCTAGCAAGCCAGCATATTAGTGTGTGCCAACAACTAGACTACCAAGAATACTTTGTGCTAGGACAGTGACCTTTGATACCAGTCATGATGACTGCCTTCGAACAATGTTATATTTTTCACCCCAAATAAAAATATTGAGGTGTTTTGATTGATTTTGAAATTCTTAAATTATCCCCTAGTAATTTTATTACTTTATTGCTGGCAAATCATGATCAAAGTAAAAATGTTACAGCTTGGGCCGAGAAGTTTGATGATGTATTCAGAAGCATTGTGGGATTGCAATGGCACTGTGACAATTTAGTCATGGACAAAATCCTTGACATACTGCTGTGACATATGGAAATCAGTGAGAGACTTGCAGCTTAGCAAGTTAATACTCCCCCTACATGCCTTGACTGTAAGAGCTCTGTATCATGCTAAACACTAGAACTTGCTTTGTCCAAAATCACAACAATACATAAACCAAACAAAGCAAATGCAATAGTAAAACTGACAGACAATCATTCGATCACTCACCAATGAATCCAGGTTTGCAAGTACATACATTATGTATACATTGTGCATAGCTACTGCAGTAATTGTCCTCAAAGCATTGGTTGACCTCTGTTAAGGTCACGGTGATCTTGCCAACATAGGTCAGTCCACCTGGGTCAGCAACTTGGATCATCAATTCATGTACGTCCATGTCCCAGGCATTCAGTGACTTTGCAATGACCAGTTTGTCATCAGCAATGTTGAAATATTCAAATGATGAGCTGTCACCATGGAAACTGTATGTGAACTCTGTGTCATCTTCATCTGGGTCTTGTGTCTCTAAGGTGCCGACCTCTGACCCCACAGGAAGAGTTTCTATGACATTGACAGTCACGTCTCCATTGATGGTGAGTGAATTTGGAGCTTCATTCACTGGTTCAATGACGATGTCGAAATTCTTCACAATTGCCAGATCAGTGTTGACTTCTCGAACTCTGATCTGAACCGTCCAGATTGGCGTTTCCTCGTGATCGATGGGAGTACGTGCAACTCGTAGCTCTTGCTGTTTGATGTAGAATGGAACGCCAAGTGATATGATCTCAAAGGCATATGCTGTCTGCGTACCATCAGGATCTACTAAACCAATGGTAGCTGTGAAGATGGAATGCAAATGTAGAAAATGTGAGCTCTTGAGGTCTGACATCCCATAACACTTATTATTATGAAATGGTCCGAAGGAAATAACTCTCTTCCCAAAGTCAGAAACTTGTGAAGTCAAGTTGGATACATGGACATATATGTGTATAACCAAAACAACATATGGCTGTTTTGATAATTAACCCTTTGAGTGCCAAAGTCAACTTTTGTTGCCTTCATAAAATATAGTGCAGACAATTTTTTTTAGATCAAGACAATGTCTTTTCAGATTTTTCCCAAAATTTTGATAAAAAATTGTAGTCAAAGAACAGTTATGTCCTTTTGCTCCAAAATTATAAAACAATTACAGAAAAATTAATGAAAATTTGGAAAATGTTGCACTAAATTTAGGTGGGAAAAATTACAGCTCTCAAAGGGTTAAAGGTCTGAACTACAACACAAAAAGTACTATTAACAATTTTATGATTTCTATTTGTTTAACGGGAGTCCTTTGTGGCGGAATGAAAATCAAAATAGATACTTCACATGCTCCAGTGTCAAATGTAATATAATGTCTTCATCACTTGAATTTAAATATTCCAAATTTGATAATAAACAAACCTTTTTTAAAACATTATTGTAGTTGTTATTGTCTGAATCCCTTGAAAATAATTTGGATCTTTATTTATCTACAAGTTTGAGATCTAACCTACTTTTGCCACTACATTTAAACATTATCAGATACATGTATCACCATGGAAACAGGCAAACACACTCATACGCACAACAACTGACTCTAATTGTGTCAATGATGTGAGAACACAAAATTCAATGACCTACCGACGAGGGCGTCCTCTGCACTGTTCTCCTTCATGGAGAGTGTTGACAGACCAATATCAATAGGTGCTTCATCCACATCAAGCACTATTATCTTCACAGAATTGACAGTACTCTGTTTCCAAGAAAGCAATAGTACATGGTAAGAATAGAGAATTTTAGTCTCCGTATGTCTGAGAATGGATAACATCATTACATTTTGTGTAATTTAAAGATGAAATGCATCGATTCTGCACAGATTATGTTCCCCTCTCGGTAAAAATATTTATTAGTTCACCGAATTGGAGAATATGAAAAGTTGGACATTAAAAGAAATTACCTAAGCTAAAATGTTCCTTTAAACACTGAAAATATGAAGACTTGGGAGAATTGAAAAATCAAAGAAATGTTCATATTTGTAGTTATATTAGAGCAGTTGGGCACACATATTCATAAGATACACCACTCTGGGCTGGCAAATCTCTGTGAAGTGAGGGCGCTGTTTGTGGTGATTCTTACCATTGCTGGATTTCCATTGTCCACACACTCCATGTATACCATGTACTCGTTTTTGTCCTCAAAGTTGAGTTCTTCCCTGACCAGGATACTGTTGGTGCCCGTCTGTATCATGAATTCTGTTGGAATCTCATCACTGTATTCATTGACGTCATCAGATTCACGTCTTACTCTGGAATCTGTATTATACAAGACAACGCAATGCTCAAAACGATGAGTTCCTGGAAAATACCTTGTTCAAAAACATTATCAACAAAAGACAAGATCATGCCACTAATTTAGTACAACCATCTTAACTGCATCACTTCATCAGAATGGAAAAATGCATTAACTCATCAAATTTATCAGTCTTCTCACTTCAAACTATGGCAACTGTTTCACCACAAACAGATTGGTTGAACCCACATGGAAGTTAGGCCCACAGGGTTCACTTGGTTGCAAGCTACCGGTATATTGTGACAGAAGCAAAGCAAATTTCACCCAAAGTCATGCAGCAACTCAGAATGAACTGTCATAAAAAAAAGTGGAACAAGAAAACAAATCGGAAAATTGGGCATTTTATGAAGAGGTTTTCTGTTACTCCGGACACAGACTAAGCCACTGAAATGCACTTCCTCAGAGCTTATAAAAGATGATTAGAGTCTTGTAGCTATTTCCTGTGAGTGCAGAGCACTTTCACAGTCAATTTTGGGCAAATTCTGCACAAACAAATAAAAGAAACACCTGATCAAAATTTGAAAACGATGAATTGCAAACTGAAAATATGACTAAAATATTTTTAAAAAGGCAATGACCTTCCCTGCTGCATTTCACACTGCTTCCAATGACCTTGGATTCCTTCATGTTGACTTTGTAATACAACCCTTTTCATCAGCTCTATATTTGTTGAAATTGATCTTTTAAACGCTCTCCTGACAGACGTGCAAAATACTTACTTTTATGAATGGATTCTTGATATTCCGATTCACTGATGAAATGACAGAAGTGTTCCTGTCTCTGTTCATTTTTATTCTGGTTATCTTCATCAGTCACAAAGACATACGCCACAATTGTTGTCCCGGCTTGGGCACTTTCCAACACCGTCACCACTGACGATGTGATGACGTTCCCAAAGAGTTCATCGTCCTCTTCAGGACGATTCGGTTGAAGTGTTGTATCGTTGACTGCAGCATCGATGAGGAACACACCCGAAGGTGGGTCATTTGCATTCAAGACGTGAATACGAAAAGAGCCAGTAACAGGTGACTGGAGATCTGAATCATGGCACTCGACGATGATGTCGTGGAATTTTACAGTCTCATAATCAAGAGCGAATCCGTTACCAACCAGTAGCTTGATGGTCGTTCCATTGTGTTCAAGTTCAAATCGGTTTCCGCTGTCAGCGACCAACACGCACTGGAAAGCCTGGTTGATTGAGTCTGGATCATCAACGTAGATTTCCCCGACAAGGGAACCATCCTTAGATCGTTCATATATGGTGTCATGTGCCAGTGTGATGGACCTAGGCGGCTCATTTACATTCAAGACAGTTATGGTCAAACTCTGAACGGTGAAAAGTGAGTCTGGGACGCCATTGTCTCTGCTGATCAGAGTAACGTTGATGGTCTTCACCTTTTCGTGGTTGATTACGTCACCATCGTTGACCATCAACTTGTTGCCGTCCACTAGTTTCAAAGCATTCAGCGGGGACTGTGCCTCTATGGTGTAGCTGTACAGCTGTCCAACGTCCTCATCAATGGTTGACAGCTCAGCCACCAATGTGTCCGGTTCTGAGTGCTCATCAATTGTAGTGCCAGCAGGGATTGCGATTCCACTTGGCGCATCATTTGTGTCTATGACTTCAACAGTTATAACCTGGGTAAACAAAAGTCAAGAATCTGAGTGTGATAATTGCCTTGAAATGAACGAGTGTCATAATTTGATATCATTTCTCATGATCATATTCAGCATTACTGCACCAATCTGTATAACTATACCCATTTTTCTATCCATAATCAACGAACTACGAAACCATTCATTTAATGATAAAATACCATCTTCACATTTTCATTCTTCGCTAATACACGATATACAGCTATAAAGAGGCCAAGGTCCCATCCCTCTGTTGCATTGAACATCACAGTGCTGCCAAAAAATGTGACAATGTCTTGCATCACATGTTGACATGTTGCACTGACCTTCGTAAGGGTAAGACCGCCCTCATCAGTTGTGGTCAGATTCACGACGTGGGTAGATTTCTCTTCATAGTTCAGAGCTGTATGTGTAATCAGCTGATCGTTCATGACAGCAAAGAAGTCCACTGGAGACACAGTGTAAGTGAATGTGTCCTGAGGACTGTTGTCAGGATCATACGTCCTCAGATGGGCAACAACCTCACCTGGAAAAATGACCGGAAAATAAATTGACGTTCAAAAGCTATTTTCTAATAAGAGGTAATTCATATTTGAATACTATCATATTAATTTCTTCTTTTTCATCACGTGGACCACCAAAACTTGCAACAGCAAACTAGTTTCAGAATGATGTTATTGTATTAATGTTACTTCATCAATATAGTAAGGTCGTAACCTTTGGTTATCAACTCAAAGGGTCTGTGCTCCTGGGGGAGTATGCTGTCTCCCTAATCCTAATCTAATGGACTCCCTAGGCTAATGGTGATCAATGCAAAATGCTGGGCATGTCAATTGACCTTTGACTCTTGCAAGTAGGGCTTAACATATCATTGAGTCAAGGTGACTTGACTAAGAACCAGTTTTCTGGGTGATGTTAGACCTGCCCAGCTATTGAGTTATAAGGAATCAACACATCATAGATAATCTAACAAACACAAAGGAACAAATAGAGGCCAGAAACCTTACCAAAGGGTGACTGATTCTCAGAGAATTAATACACTGATAGCTATGACCATTCATGCTGGGCTGTACAGAATATTTATACTCACCAGGACTGTTCTCCTTGACCTGGAATAACCCCGATGCTGACAAAATATCAATGGGAGGTTCATTGACATTGTTGATTGCAATGGTGAACCTGTCCTCAATTGACAGTCCATACTGATCTTGACACTCTAAGTCAACACTGAGTTCTGTTCCATATGGACCTTCCAAGTCTATATGGGCATCGGGAGCAACCTGAAAAAGTAAAAATTAAAATTAATTATTGCAAAATGTGGGTACGTTTTTCAGTATCAAATCAAACCATCTGAGTTGATAAAAACACAGAAAGTTGGGTTGGAGTGGAAGGTTTAATATTCTATCTAGATCATAACATTGTAATGACGGACGCAACTTTTGAAAGAACCAGGAAATTTTTCATCACCAGAGTATGTTTCACCCCTAGCACTTTCATTGGATGAGTAGACCTTATATAAAGTTGATTTGGGTTGCCACATACTGTAGAGGAAAAAACATTTTTAAATGATCCGAGACCACTGGCTAACTAAATTCAGACTCATACTGTGACCTGCAGACCACTGAATGCTGCATGAATTTGCTCAGTTCTACATCGTGTAGATATTTGAGTCAGCTTGTAACTTGTACTTACCACTATACTGAGACCATCCAATGCAAACTGAGCGTTGGCGTCATCCTTCAGTGTACACGTGAAATGCTGCAAGTGATGTTTGCTGTCTGGGTCCGACACCTCAATGTAGCTCACTACTGTCCCAGGCGCTGAGTTCTCATCCACCAAGTTCATGTTCAGGGAGATCGTGTCTGGCGCCTCATTCACGTCAGTTACGCGAATTGCGAAGACGATTGCCTCTGACGCTTTCCTGTCTGGTGTTGTCTGTTCCCTGGCTCTGATTGCAACGTTGATGATTTGCTCGGTTTCATAGTCTAGTGGTCTCTTAGTTACCAGTCTTTTGGTATTGGAACTTCCAGTTGTCAGAAGCTATCATACAAATAAAAGTTACAGTTAGGGACTTCTTAAAAATTGGAACTTTTAAAATAAATATAAATTTCAATAAAACGTTTCTCTTCAAACATTTTTACATACTCTTCAATGCATTTAAAGGGACATAAATGTGGTGTGTGATGGGTTAAAGTTGATTTTTTTAACAGAAAATTAAGCTTTTATTTTACCAGAACTCTTTAAGTTGTATTTATAAAACTCAGTACGGGTAAGTCAATGAACAAGCATGTGTACTTTCAAGTAAAAATGCACATTTATATGCTGCAGATGCAGGTGTAAATACCCTACTTTACTGTATCATTCAAACCATCAGTTGTTATTTTGGTGTACCTATGTATAACCTGAGATATGACATATATTGTTACCAGTAGGCTTCACTAATAGAATCAGATTTCAAGTTTTCTTATTTTTTGACTTATATTTTTAGTTTTTAAGCATGATAATGTATTACTGTCCCAAACCTGGAATGCATTTGTCACATCCTGTGTAATCTCAAAGTCAATGGCGTCTCCCTCAGGGTCCTCAGCTGTTACTATGCCAACCAGTGCATTGTTGATGTTTTCCTGCACCACACTGTTGTGTAAAGCCAGGTTGTAAGGAGCTTCCTGAACATCAGTCACCTGCAAAGGAAACGATACAAGCATACATTGTGACGATTTCATTCATCCAAACCAAATCTGTTTCAGGACATAAAAATCACTGTTCATGGCACATATCTGAGGAACACTGCACACATCCTCCCTATGGTAGAAATCACCACTTGTCTGAGGGTGCTTGTCCTGGTGAATAGATATGAACATACCCCTAAGGTAATTTTGTTTTGCATGGTGGCTTAATATGGGTCCACTATACTCCAGTCTTACTTTGACTTGCTATTTTCCCTTTTCCTATTAAAGGTATACCGTCACCAGTTCCAATTTTGCCACAGTTACCATGGAAAGAGAAAATCTAACCAATCACAGATTTTAAGCGGGTGCCGCTTTTTAAAAACAGCGCCCTCACATGGGATTTTGAATACCAAGGAACCATATATGGGCATATTTAGATTACAGGTGACTTTATACCTTTAAAGTTGTGATATACTTATATATGCCTCCCCTTCCCTGATTGCCCATTTATGGCAATTTGCTGATTACTTGAAAATATATGAACACCCTAGGTAGGAAAGATCACTTACTGAGATGGTGAATGACTTGACCGTGGTGCCATAGTTACCAGTCACCTGTACTGTTATGGTGTACGTGTCATCATCTTCATAATCTAGCTGTTGATTGGTCACCAGATACACTGTCTTGGTGTCAACCACCTGTGTGAGAAAGACTCCCTCACCACTGTTCAAAAGATCAAACTCAAAAGTGTCGTCTGCTTCAGTGCTAGTGGCCAAGATCCGACCTGTGTGGAAAATTGGATCAAATCAAAATTTTTTAAAAATATAACATCAATGAAGTCCTTTAAAACAATATCAATATCATCCCTCTCTTTGGTATATATACATATACCAAATGCAAGCTAAAAAGAAGTAATTTATTGATAACATTCTGAGATAGTGGCAGGATGGTAGAAATGAACAAACGAATTAGCAATTGAAATGACATAAATACAGAATTATTTTTTTCGAGCTAAAACTTTCTGTACAAAATACATTATAAAATATGGATCGTCACATTTTAATATCTGATTGTGTCTGTACATGTAGAACAGGCAAAAATATTGAGGTCTCAAAGATGATGATATAAATATACAAACTTTAGAAACAAAACAGAGCACCTGCCACTACTGAACGGTAAAATTACACAAAAAGGTGCTGGTATGATTCAAAATATTATTCATTCTTCCTTGCAACACAGGTGAGCTTGGTTGGTGTAGGGAATTGGATAAAATGTACGAGTGAAAGGAATGTAGCTTCTGCTCTTGAATGCTGGGTAAAGTAAACTGTGATATATCTTTGAGTGAGTCTTACCAACTACAGTGCCCACGGGACTGTTCTCCTGCACAGAATGATCATCAAGAACAACCTCAATGTCATCGCTGCCACTGGATGCAGTAACTTGGAGGTCTATCTGTACATTATCGGACTCAGCTTGGCCATCAGAACATTTTACAACGATAGTTCTTGTGTGAGTTAACTCTCTGTCTAGAGGAGCTGCAACCTAGATTAAGAGAAAAAGTGACAAAAGCATGGATTCTTTGTCCTTGAACTTTTCCTTGAACTCTGAGCTTAACTTTTGGTACAGATAAACCAGGATATTTTTGGATGGAAAACCACCGATAGCCATGATTTCTGATGATGTGATTATGAAATAATTGTAAACTTTAGCCTTACTTCTGGGGAATTAAACAAATTTTGTTTTTAAAACAGGCTACTAAAGTAAATTGTAGCCTGACTGGATCAGAATGGCTTTTTTGAACTGCTCCCTTGATGGGATTTACCTGAAGGTGATTGCCGCTGACTGCGAACCGTCCACCTGAGTTATCAACCAAGGTAAAAGTGTGAGTGTCGGAGACATCTTCATCAAGGCATGTCAAGACAGCAAAGTTTTGTCCAGTTGGTGTGGCTGAACTGACAACTGTGGCAGATGTCCTAATGCCACTTGGAACATCATTAACATCAGTTATCTGTTTAGAGTCAGACAGTAAGAAGATCGATCTAACCGTTACATTCACATATGAAGTGTGGAAACTAAAATGCTTATCATAATATCAAAACACTAAGTTAATGTTATTCATTCATTGAAAAAAATTTCAAATATTGATAAAAGGAAAAATCAAAACTGCTTTTTTACTATCTGTGACAACAATGGCTCAACAACAGTACCGACACATTGAAAGTAGGCTTAGCCACCTTTGACCCAGTTTAGTTTGACTTGTTAACCTTTCACCCAAGTTTGACCTTTGACCGATACCCCTTGGAAGTAATCATGTACCTGAAATGTAAGGTCTTTTTCACTCATCAAACCATTGGGGTCCATGGATGTCAGCGTGATCTGATAGATGTGTCCATAGGACGTAGTACCTTCGTAATTCACACCATCATTACCCATTATAATTTTATTGTCATCTGTGAACAAAATCAAAGAAGACAAATTTAAAAAGCTTTAGTGTGAATTTATACAAGCAAGTTCTATTTATGTGCAATCTAGGAAATGCAAATTTTATACCTGACATTCATGTTTGCAGAGGTATATCGAGCTTGGAATAGTTTTTTTTAATCACTGTAAAAAATAAAATGACAGCTGTCAATCATCACTCACCTGTCAAAATGAATCTGTCACTGCTGTCAATCATGGTGATAACAAGATCATCACCGTCTGGATCAGTTGCCTCAACCAGTGCTATGATGTCACCACTGACAGTCATCTCAGCAACACAGGCATCAATAGCCAAGTTATTGGGACCAACGTGACCTAATGGATGCAATGCATACAGACTTCCATAGCTATATAGCCGATGTATTTGACAAAACTAGCTATCTTAATATGCTAAGGGATATAAATGAATACATAAGTACCTATCCCTGCAAAGTTTATGTGTACACATACTTACAAGTTAATCTGCCATGGGGTGAATTTGAAGAATTTTCAATGTTGTTGAAATAAAAATTAACTTAAAAATAAGGCCAGAGAAAAAAAATCTTGTTCATCGGATTTTTTGGACCAAGGTTCAGGAGCAGTGAGCGAAATTTTTTTAATTTCTTTTTTCATGGCGTACTAACCTTTACAAAATGGAGAAATTTGAGCCAAAAATTGACCCAGTTTGTGTCATGATTGCAAAATTCAGACGTTGCAACAACGTGTTGATAGAGCTCAGTGCAGACACGTTGGAAGTCTCATTCAGAATCCCACATGCCTGCGAAAGCCCAACGAAGTGTAGGGCCCCACCAGCGGCGGTACTAAAGTATTTGCAATGCAGAAGTATGAATTTGCCGAAATAAAAAAAAATTCCAAATTGGGCAAGTAGAAGTGGCGATTCCGATGAACAATTTATTTTTTCTTTCTGGACTAAAGTAAAATATGAAAAAACTTGTTGCATAAACAAAGATATATGAGCATATAACTTTTTAAAACAAAAGAATTCTTGTGTGTGAAGCCGTACGACAGTAAAACTGTTACAATGATTTGATATGAAGCCTTACCAGGACTGCATGGTTTGAAGACGGTTACACTGATATCATTTGGTGCTTCATTCTTGTTCAGTAATCTCACCACTAGAGTTTCAACAATGGTGTTGCTGCCACTGTCCAGACATCTTATGTCAAAGGAAATTCCATTTGGATATGTTTCATAGCTGATGTCAGCGGCAACTTTTACGGAATGTCCTGCAAGGAAACACATAATTTCCATCATTTGGGATCCTGGTGTCGCCATTGAAACTTTATCAGAGAAAGTACAAGAGATGGTCAAAACTTTTTGCCAGGTTCTTTCTTAATATGCACCGGTAAATCAGTGTTTTCTCTGCATGTTCACTGAAGCGGGCAATTTCTGCCCCATTCATCAAAATCAGGGGGCAAACTTGACATTTTAGGGGGCAGTATTTTTTAATGCTTACTAATGACATTAAACAACATATCCTATCAAAACATGAACATAAAATGTATGGCACTGGTATCCTTGGACACTGAAGCACAACTATGTCCTGTACTGTGTTTTCTTTTCGATGCGTCCACTCCACATTATGACGTCACCAAAATTGAATGACAGGCGATATTTTGTCTTTTCCGGGGGAATATTCTGAATAGAAATAACGGCAAATTTACAGGTCACTACACTGTGCGCTTGGGTCACCATCATACGGACGTATTTGCGTGCTGTGTTTTGTGCGCTATTTTCGCGCAGTCAGTAACTTTTAAAGGGCAGAAAGTGGCTTGAAATGCGCAATCTGCGCAATCGCGCAGTCGAGAGAAAACCCTGGTAAATGGTACATGTTGATAGTTAATGGATAGTCGTGATATTGATGAAGTAACTAGCACTGCTGTTTCAGTAATATTACCGTTTAAGTTTTCAGAACATTTCTGTGTAACCCAAAAATGACATAACAAAAATTCTTGGAATGATGCAGAGATTGATGAAAAAAAGATAAAAAATTTACTAACTTACCATCAATGTAAAAAGAGCTGTCGCTGTTGACTAGTGAGAAAGTGTGGGTATCACCAGCATCTGGGTCAATGGCTGACAGTGTGCCAATCACTGTGTTGATGGGGACATGCTCCGTCACTGAAGTTGTTGACAATACGATCCTCTCGGGCGGTTCGTTGACATCAGCCAGGTTAACTCTGATTGTAGTCCTGGTTGTCATGCCACCTGAATCCATGGCCTGAATGTTCAGTAAGAAGAAGGGGTGAGTCTCAAAGTCGAAACAGTCTGCGTTGTTTACAACTAAATTCTGCCCCTGCACAGCAAAGCAGTTGTTGCTGTTAAGAATTGAGTATATGTGTGTGTCCCCCTGGTCTGGATCTTCAGTTTCAAACTGTCCGATGACTTTTCCTGTCAAAGTATCACCACCGGCATAGTACTCGTTGATATCGCTGTGCACAAAGTTTATTTTAGTTGGAGGTTCGTTTTCATCATTGACTACAATTTCAAAGACTGCACTGTTCGTGAGGATCGGCGATCCATTGTCTCGAACCTGGATGTGCACCTGGTGGACGGCGTTGGTCTCGTAATCGAGGGGACGGTTGACGACTATTGCAGACCCTGTGATCGAGAACTTGCCTCCAGAGTTGGTGATCAAGGTGAAGTTGAGTTGTTGGTTGTTGTCAGGATCGACTGCAGTGAGATACGACACGACGTCGCCGACCTTTGCATTTTCACTGATGGAGTTTTGTGTCCACATTGGCGGGCCTGGTGGTTCGTTGATGTCAATGAGGTAAATTGTGAGCACCGATATCTGCGACTGTTGGGGTATACCGTTGTCAGTGGCTAGAATTGAAATGGAGTACTGTGACTGCGTCTCAAAATCAAGTCCACCACGCGCCCTCAAGGTGCTGTCAGTACCAATGTAAAATGGGCCAGCATCACCACGGAGATAGTAGGTAAATGTTTGAGTAATGTCAGAGTCAATAGTGCGAAGGTAACCGACAACTTCGCCATGATCAGCATCTTCCGCTATGACATTGGAAGTGAGGTAAGTCAGGATTGGTGGCTCATTCTCAGTCTTTGGCGGTGCACCAATACACTCCGCAGTCAAAACACTCCATTGGCTATTTGATAGACAGGTGATGTGGTTTGAACCAACCAATGTACCTGTGGTAATTATACAAATACCAGGCGTTAGTGAGGCTGACAACACATGAAAAATATGCTGTGCCAGCTAGTGCAGGCAGGATTATCACTGTGATATGAGTGAATAAATAATTATTAGGGTAGGGAATTTCTCACAATTCATGATCCCAACATAATGCTAAAGAAACTGTAAATTTGATTGAATACAATACCGGTAATTTCCGAAACTTGCACTTTCTATAATGTAAACAGTTATGTTTCCTTGTCTTCTGCACTACTTCACTATTCAGAAATCCAAACGCATTAAATTCATGTTGTGAAGAACAATCCGAATACACTGCTGTTTATAAACATCAGGTCTGGATCCATAATTGACTTCACATTTTTGCAAAAGTGGTTAAAAGTTACTGAAGTTAAAAATAGGCCTGATATTTCAATACAAGCTAAACCGACAGTGACAAATTTTCATCGCTCAATTTTTACGACAATCTTACAATAGAACAAATATGATACTGATAATCACCCCTTTCATGAAATGTTCTTATATATGACTTGTGAACTCCTGCATACATTAAAATTCCAAATATATGTCGTATGGAACCCACCATAGTTGCAGCTGACATCACAGCGACTGAGATAGGCATATCCACTGGAGCATTCCAATGAGAAGCCAGTAATATCTGGTGGTTGGCTGCATACAGCTGGGCGACAGCTTTTCTTGTCAGGGTTTAATATGTAACCCACGGTACAGGAACACACATATGAACCTGCAGAACAGAAAAGTAGTTTGTGAAAGTCGATCAAGTTAAGTAAGAATTGCGTAATTGATCACGGGTAGCTTCTCTCTGGTTGCACCACAGTATGGTACTGTATCAAGCTTTTTCTTACCCTTTCACCACTATGGTTCAGCCCAAACCTATTGTTATCAATGGTGTGTGTGGACCTGTTTACAGGGAATTGGGGTGAAGATGCTGATTAGATATAGAGTGAACAAATTGGCGAGCACAAGAAAGTGCATGAATATTCCCCTCACAGCTTAAGCTATTGTCAACCTACATGCACAAGTCATTCCCCCAGACTTGGCACCAGTCATTTGGAATTTTTTAAAATCAAATATCTCACCTTGAACATTAGTACATTCTCCCTCACAATCATTGCTTGTACCGCACTCATTTATGTCAACACACGTGATGCCATCGTCTTGTAATTGAAAACCCTCATTGCATCCACACCTGAAATGAAAACACACACACCATATTATATCTACTGAGCTAGCTGTTAAAATAATAGAAACTTTGCAGTGAAGTTTTTGATGAATTACCACTCTGACCATCGAAATCAGAAGAGTGTTCACTTTCTAGAAATCTACAATTGCTAATGGACTGATGTCAAAACAGAGGTGTATATATGTTCTGTATATTCCTTATTTTTTCCGTTTGTATGGGGGAAGGGGGAAGAGACATTCTATGGTTGCATACAACCTATTTTACCAGCATTTTGGTGTGCACAGATAAATATTTTAACACCACAGAGCTGTGGGTTGATAACCTTGACATTGTTACCTGAAGGTACCAGGGACATTGATGCATCTCTGTGTACAAGGGTTACTGCTACTGGTACACTCATTGGTGTCTTCACACAGTCCAGTCACTGAGTTGTACTGATTGCCAGCCGGGCAAATGCACTGGTATGAGCCTGGAAGATTCCGACACTGGGCATCAGGCGGGCAGGGGTTGCTGATCAAGCACTCATTGTCATCGTAGCAGGTGATCTGGTCGGCATTGAGTGAGTAACCGGAAGGGCAGGAACAGAAGTAGGAAGATTCCGTATTCTGACAGCTGAACTGACAGCCACCATTGCTGATATGACATTCATTGGTGTCTGCATAAATAAAGACACACAGACATTATGTTACAGCGTGTTTAGCAAAGGGAATGACACTATAACAATGTACATTCAATGTTTACTTGCAACATTTTTGTGGAATATAAACTGAAAAATTTATAATGTCTGCTATTCAGTGACATTAAATATGTTAATACAACCGCGCATTATATAGAAGTACACACCTGTGATTATTGTAAAAATTCATCAGTTTTGTCAAAATCTTTAATATTAATCATTAGCATGTGTGCCAATCCAATTTCCACTGAATTTTCATGTTTATGTACACCTTTTATCGGGTAGCCATACACTTGCTATACAATGTTGGAAATTCATCAAATGAAATTTGTTAGACTCTAAAAACTTTAATTTCTTAAATTTTGACATTAAGAGTTCTTAAGAGCCTCTATAAATAATATAAGTCAATACTCTTCCATTCCATAAACTCAGTGGGAATTCATTTACATCAACATTGAACAAATGCTGTAAATTTGGGGAATAGCATGTGTGAGGAAATTTCAAGTTTGTACTGAATGTAGTGGAGTGCAGGGGAAATAATTTCCTGAAATCTCAATGTTGAATAATACTTACCAACACAGGTTCTGCCATCAGCTTGCAGAGTATACCCATTGATACATGTACACTGAAAACTACCATCTGTGTTTTCACAGTGATGGCTACACCCACCATTACCAATGCTGCATTCATTGGTATCTGCATAAAAACAAAGCTATAGTTAACAATCAATGCCATGTTTCACTGCATGCTGTCTAAGGAGCCTGGACTTTCTAGAAACACTGCATATCAACATAACTTCACAAATCTAGCTGAGTATTTGACAGTCAGTGCACCGCAGCACAAGTGCTACTTCTGCATGCCTGCCTCAGAAGACACTTTGACCTTGGGTCGGGTCAAGTAGGGTCATCAGATGTGCGCCCTCTACAGGCACTATTTATTTACGATATTTGTTTTTTTCAACCAAATTTTCAGTCAATTCCCGATCAATTTGCAAAAAAATTTAAGTTTTATTTTTGCTCTGAACTTGCACTTTTGTAGTTGACATTAAGTTATAATTTCTACTGAATAGCTAACAAAGTTGCTTGATTAAAACCTACTTTGATTTTCAGACTTTCAGAGGTTCGCTTTCAATAAGCATCTGTACAGTGTGGACTGCATAAAAATTGGTAACAGAACAAATGACTTAAAATCTTTGACTTTGCACTTGTACAAGTACGAGACTGTCATAAACAGAGTTACCTTCACAAGAATGCTCATCAGTTTGTATTGTGTAACCATGGCGACAGAGACACCTGTATCCGCCATACATATCGATGCAAATGTGATCACATTCACCACGTCCGTTGTTTGCTTGACATGCATCAATATCTGGTTTGCAATAAAAAAGAAGATTTACGTTTAATTAGCTACTATAGACTATAGTCTATAGAAGCTATTGGGATGGGTATTTGTCCGGCGTCCGGCGTCAGTCTGTATGTATGTATGTATGTATGTATGTATGTATGTCCGTTTGTGAGGCGTCCGTCACTCAATATCTTGAGCCACTCAAAATCTGAGAACACAGTTACTTACTGATTTGATATTTGTTGTGTAGATGAAAAATATGATTTTGAGAAACTATTTTTTTTAATTTTTTGATATTGTTGAAAATAGGCAACTTAATGCCAAAAAAGGTGTTTTTGGTAAAAAATCTTCTTCTTCATAACCGCTGGTCAGACAGCTTTGTTATTTGGTATACAGGTCCCTAGGGATAACCCAACTTAGATTTGTTCAAATTGTGATGAAATATGCAAATGTGTATTTTTAAGGAATTTTTTTGTCATTTTTGGTCAAAATTTGACTTACATTGTATGTAATTCTTGTACTGTGTAAACCCTATCAATTCACCCAGAAAAAAATAATTAATATGATTTTAAATAATTGAATTAATTAGGAAATCATCAAAGCCAAAATAATTTTAGTGTGGAATTATCAGAAAGTTCAACTTTTTTTGACAGTTCATAGTGAAATGCTTACCATCTTGGAGGATTAAAACATGTAAAGGCAACTTTCCTGAATCCCAACTTTGATATATTCTGAACCACCGTTTATGTTATCTAAAAGAAATTGCTCATAATAGTTTGTCATGATAGGGTGGTCAAATAAATAGAGATAGAGAAAGTTCTAATTTCCATTTATGGTTGACTTGGTAAGGATAAAATAAGGTTACTTTTTGAGGAAAAAAATAGAGTGGTCAATTAAAAGAGTGGTCAAAGTGATAGGGTTTTTATGGTAAAGCTGAGCTGTAAGATTCCTCGTGCTATTTATAGCAATTATGCAATCTGTGTAAACAGTGCAATGAAAGTGTAACATGATTCCTTACAATGCTTTTGATGACCTTGAACTTCTTAAGTTACAAACATTTGTCTCTTCAGTGTGCTTTCTCTGAGTACGTACAGTCTCAACTTATTCAACAGAACTTACTTACAATGTTAATTTGAAAGTTAAAATGTGCTTGGTTAATAGGATGAAAATACTGATATTAAAAGATAACCAGCTGAAAATTCTTTATAACCTGACAGATATGCTGTTTTATTATGACGTAAATCTTGCTTTAAGCAAGTCTTGTTTACTTTAATTAGAATGTAATTAACTCTCGTTTATTTGCTATTATAGACTAATATAGTCTCATGAAATATGCAAATCTGTATTTTTAGGGAATTTTTTCCATTTTTGGTCAGGCCATCCTGAAATGAGCTATCAAAGATATCCACCTTCTTCATCAATACATGTGTCACAAAAGGTTATTCTCTACATAACACAGCAGAGCTCTGTCAACTGTTGAGTCGCTTGTTTTTTTCAAAACCGCTGGTCAGACAGCTTTAATATTTGGTTTACATGTCCCTAGGATGACCTTAGTGAGATCATTTCATACAGTCAGGAAATACTTAATTTTGTATCCATGTCTATAGTAGCTTCAGGGACTTTGGCCCTATGTTTAGAATAAGTCTTGCGGTACTGTGATGGAGTGTTAGCTGTGTAAATTCATAGGAAAAGCTTCATGCTGCCATGACAGTTTAGAGTGTAAAATCTGACAGACTAGTACCCTATAAAAGCATTCCGATACTTCCAATGAAACCCTACAGCGTCATGTAAAAGTAGAATGCGCCTCAGAGACAAATATTCAGACTCTCAAATTTGTTTAATACATTTCTGATCTACTACTTGTGGGGGTCATTTAAAGCTCTTGCTGTAAAAGAAATTTTCACAAGCTTTATACTTTTGCAAAATGATATGATTACATCACACTGTTCTTGTTTACACTGGCAAGTATTGCTGTGACTAACAAGAAGCAAAAATGTTGATGTATTTCAGAACATGACATATAACTGTTCCATAACCTCAGACAGAACACTGTAAGAAAAAAATTCTATGTGTGCTGTGACTCCCACAGTGTAAAGGTGACATGTATATATCCATGTAGGTAGAGAAAGCTTGAAGATGCACCTTCATATCAGTACCAACATCTATTCCAAGTTGTACTTACCAGCTCCAAGCTGCCTATCAGGGTGGACAACATGAATTGCGGTTGGATAAGTGAAATATCCAGTAATGATAACTTTATCTTCTCCATTGTTTTTATGTACATTGACGATGTGATGTAAATTTTGATCTGTCCAGTATATTCTGTCTTCATACTGTGAAAGGCCATACGGGTGGAACCTCTGCGGGTTGTCCACTAGTAATTGGCGATTTCCTCCATTCAAATCACAGCGCTCAACTTTGTCAGTCTCTGCATCAGCCCAGTATAACATCTGAAATTTTCAATTCATAGGTTAGCTGACTTTTGACATACACACACAACATAGATTTATCAAAAACTAAAAATATATTAAAATGCCAAGATTGTACATTGTATATTAACTGTTTCAAAAACTTTCAGATAACCAGCCAGGTATCATTTTGCAGCAACACATAGAAATGTTCCCTGGATAAAAGGTCTGCTGACAGTGCTTGTCAGCATGTTCAAACAACTTCACAGCTCAAAATGTACAATCAAAGTCCATTTTTACAGTCCTTACCCTCTCAATATAATCTATGGTAATTGCATTTGGCTTAGACAATCCTGTATCAATCAGCGTCGTCTGCTGAGATCCATCACTAATTCTAGCCTTCTGTATGGTAGGGTAAACTTCAAAGACATCCGTGAAATATAACCAGTCACTGTGGGGGTCCACACAAAGTCCCCTAGGTTTGTGAACATTATTCCCAATGTGAAGTCGTCTGTTGCGCTGTCCTGTTGCATCTGCATCCAGATTTATTTTTTCTATAACTCCTCTTGCTGAAATAGAAAAAGGGGATAGTAGGAATTAAAAGTATTCAAAACAATGAGTTTATAACAAGAAATATTGTATCTAGTGGCTTGAGTTGTGAGGATTCCAAAGTTTAGATTCCCTAACATGTACAATATTCTTTCTCCACTTGAGAATTTTTAATATTTGTGTTAAAAATATTGAAATGGTGTTATCAAAAACTATGAAAGTGTTGTGACTTCAGTTCAATTCACTTACCACTGTCACTGAAAAATAGTATCCTGCTAACCCAGTCCAGGGCGATACCATCTGGCTGAGTCAAATTAGCCGTCACAAAGTCTTCTATGTTTACTGGGTCATCCATTTTGGCCCTGCAAAGTCAATCACGGAATGAAATTTTAAAAAATTATCTTCTGTAAAGTATCTGAATGCATCATATCTCACATTAGAATAAAGCACCAATGGCTGTAGAGCTGTGACCAACTGTCTGTCAACCTATCGACCTGAAGGAACAGAATTCAACTAAGAAGTTTTATTGAGAGTGCATAATCATAATTTATTGACAGATTGTATCATGTTTCATCAAAGAAAAAAATTTCTCTTCTCTGATTCCATTACCCATCTCCATTGCACATTGATACTCATCAACATTACCTTTGAATTTTCCTATTTATGTGATCACTCCAGTAAATGTATCCCGTTGCGTAATCAAAGTCCAGCGCCACCACATTTTGTAGGTTGTTCACTATTGTCTGGTAGTTTGTTCCGTCAAAGTTGAGCCGTCTGATGTCAATGCTGTTGGCAAATAGAAGGTACGGTTCTGGCTGGAAAGTCTGCTGGCATTGTGCGATGTGCAGCAACACTGAAACGGTAACACAAAAAAATGTATTGTTGAGATGTGGTAGAGTCTGCTAAAGTATGTATAATCTGTCATCAAATACAGATCAACATTTATAGACGTACCATTAAAAAATCATAAATTTGAAAATAATTGGGTAATGATCATACAAGGTAACGTAAAATTATTATTAGTACATTTACCATCAAATTTCAAATCTATGTGTCTTTAGCAAACAATTCTTAAACATGACAGAACCACAGCTTTGAAACTGTAATAAAACAACCTGTTGCACATTATAATGCATTTCAAAATATATATCCTTCTCCCCCCCACACACATACACACACAGATGTATTTCATTAATCTAGAAACAAGGCGATAAATTAAATATATATGGTTGTTATATTAGCATTGTTCTCTCCATTGCCAACTGCTGTATAGAAGAAAGCCTCCAGGAAATACAGCAGAGATTTCAACAATCACCTGTGCTATTTTGGAAACACACTGGTGATGTAAAACCCCCACACACAAAAAAGTACTTTCTATTACTCCTACAGATGTATGAAGTACTATTGTGTTGTGATCTGCTGACCTGTCAACAATTCAAGGCAAATAGTTTTCGTATTCATCACCGAAGGCCCTAACAAAGATGCTGAATAGCATTTCGTGAACAACAACACAGCCCATCACCAATGGGATTACTAACCCCAACTCTAATCCTAGCCTTCACCTTTCCCACTTCACAATCTGTTAATTTGACATCGTACAAATGACATCATCGCTCATAGTTAAACATTTCTGTCACTTGTATTTACACACAAGTTTATCGCAATCTGATGTCATAGCAACATGGAGCATGATACTAAAGAGCCTAAAATGATGACCTTTTAAAAAACAATAGCGAAACACGCTTGAGTCAACATTATATCTGTTAATAGAAAACACTAATTGACAGTCAGCATGGCATCTGACCAGCAATATGACATATTGGAAGAAGAAAGTCAACACAGAATGACAGAATAAATAGCTCATATTGACCACGCTGAAAGATGGTGCCCTATTCCCTAATACAATGAAAACATATCTCCTTTATGCAGTATCATGGATATTCTGGTCACATACAGTGTTGACAAAGCACAGAAAAGTAAATTTAATGGCATGGATTAACTAGTGTGTGTACGCTTTGCTAGCTACATCACAGAACCCATGTTTGTACAATTGTTCAGATTTCTACCTACCATCAAGACAATATTACCGAGGCTGCTAAAGTCTGGATTCAACATTTTTCTACTATTAAAAGTAGAAAGAACAGTACAGATCAAGTGTTTAAACTCATCATGCAAAAGAAAAAATTCAGGCTTTCAAATCAAATTGATATCACCAAGATATAACTCTGTTGATAGGTCATCTTGAATTTCATTTTCATTTTCAATATACAAAGGCACTTATTAAATATCTGTGTACACGCTCGTCACTGAAAGTTCCTGATGATGGTCATGCATGACCTTAGAGTTCCATTAATGCAATTACACTGGGTGTTGATGTCAAAACCAGCATATAATGGTTTCTACTTCAATTAAGATACATCATAATTAGCAGACATATCAATTGAAAAGTGAAAGTAATTAAATTAATTGGTCAACATATCTTGTCTCTCATTGACAATTATCTTGATTCACTCAATTAATGCAATTAAGTGTACAATTTATCAATAAAATGCAAGTCTTTGTAGTATATAATAACATATCTTGTTACAAAAACTGTCATTGCAACCCTGATCATTATCATCATAGTTGATAATGATTCTTTGTTATTCAGTTCATTATAACATTTACATTTTTTTAAATAATGTACCCCTCCTAAACCATAATGGATGAAAGCAAACTTTGCATGACATAATGTATGAGACAAAGCAAAGTATATTATGGCGTGCAAAATTTGCTTTCATCTGATATAGATCATGAAGGTGTTATGTAGGTCATTTCCCCCCACACTCATCATGACCTGAGTTCAATTAGTCTAGAACATTCTCAAGGTCACTGCCCTTAATGACCTCACAACCTTGAATTCAATTAGTCATGTTTGGAATGTTCTGGAAAGTTGATTAGTTGTGTAAGGGAGATAATTTTAGAACAGTAATTAGCATGTCAATAAAAGTTCTAGATTGTTCTTATATGCCTTTATAAAAGGGACGTGCACAGCTTCCAGTCAGACTTTTGGGATCGTGTCTCTTGTGTGTTACTAAACTCCAGCAGTAGTCATTCTCAAGACTTTTCAAGACCTTCACTGTCAACGCTGGATTTATACTGTGGACTTTGTGCAGCTTCAAGCCTGCAAGCCAAAGGACTGTTCATTCATCCGACTGACTGTTACAACTCTGAGACTGGAGCTTTGCCGTCCCAGCTGAGATAAGTAGTCTGTACACTTTTAAAGCTTGTACTCTGTCCCTAACTTAGCAATTAGTTTTGTTTTCGTAATAAATTTTGTTTAAACGGAAACTGCTGAGTTCACCCTTTTGTTCGTTTTCTCTGCACGTAACAAAGGGGTATATTTTGCGATGCGAGTGAATTTTAAGATGTAGAAAAAAATTGGGCCACAATGCTGGATAATAAGATATATTATCAGTAATAATCTGAGGGGATGGCATCACAAAGCTCACTGATATTGACCCGGGGGGTATTGACAGAGCTATAATGTAATAGTAATGAACAGTTTCATGCCAGACAATTTTTGATGTATACCACTAGTAGATTGAAGAGTACAGGAGAATAAGGTTGAATTTTTGTTGATTATAAGTACATATGATGTGTTTGACTCACACTAAAATGAACTAGTGGAAACCACAGCTAACAGCTCTACAATAAATTCTTGAGTATATAAGCATATGAGAACCCTTTCAAAATATTTCCATATACTTGACTTCAAAACATACTATTTAACTGTTCATAGAAGGAAAAAAAATCACAAAAAATGCGAATTTCTCATTATTAACTGCACCTAAGGCGGTTCAGTGACCACAAGTGACCACAACCTAAATATCTGCTTTTGTGAAAGACAAACAGTTTCCTCACTAAAACTTGTTTTCTCGTTTTCTCTAGCACATTAACACCATATAAAAGACCATGGTCCCTCCACAAAAGGACCATGTATAAAGACATCCAAAACGTGAAGGATGCAGGGTATTCAACTTCCTTACATTATTAAGCTGATTAATCTCTATGACTTTGAATCCCACAAAACGGCTACAAAGCAGGACCTTATGTCCAGTTAAAAAAGCTTTATGAATGTTGTGTGTGGGAATACTTTTGTGTATTTTTCCCGATGGAATTGACCATATGCTGAGATCTGTACAATGACAACAAAGAACTTCCTACCATCGCAAATTGTTGTCCTGGGAAGGTCAAGGTTTATAATGTCATGTGCCATAATACGAACCTGGAAAGGGTCAAGGATGGACAGGCATGCCTCAAATTAAGACTTATGATTGATAAATTTGGATTTTGGCTGCCATGGCTAGTAACATTGCAGGTGCATTTCAAAGTGTCCAGTGTTTTGCTGGTTACCCAGCAAACTGAATAGCAGAGATCAAATAAACCAACAAGTTGTATATTTTTACACTCATCCACAAAAAAACAAAGAAATCAATAAAAGACACTCACATAAAATTTTACTACAGGAAAAAAAAATAAAAACAGTGCAAAGTTCACGAGAAGTGGAGCGCCTTCTTAATTATGCTTATGCAATCAAAGCATAAATGCTAAGACCTTAAATCTATCACATTTTGTAAAAACATTGGTTAAAAAAGTTTACTAAGCAGTTGAAGTTTTTATTCAAAGCTATCTATTGAAGATGTGTACTCACTCACATGTATTTGTACTCCGGCAACGAGTACGCTTTTATTTGTATAAACAGTAAATACGCTCATATAACATAATTACCTCTATGTTGGCTACCACCATTGATGTAAACAAGTTTAAGATCCATAAGTTAAGTTTTTGTTCATCCTGTAACTGCTTGAGAAAGTGTTTTTTCTGTTTTTCACAGTATGGTAGAATTCAAGGGCATTTCCTGAGTAAAGACTTATAGTGTGGAACGAATGTCCTCAGAATCTTTTAAAACCAGACCGTGTGTACAGGTGGGTATTGTTTCTGGTTTGTAGTGATGGCCACTGTGCAGAGATAATGACACTTTGTTAAAGCTGTCATTATGTCCTGTCCTTGGGCCTGAACAGTCTGTATAAATCTTTGTTAAATTGTTTCAATGCACTGTTTGCAAAACATCCTCTGTCTGGTACAGTAAAGTTCAGATAAAAGTTTGGTGAACGTGACTAATATGTTACTTGAGTGACACAGAGCATAAACAAAACACTCAGCCTAGGGGATTAAGAAATACCCAGTATGCCATGAGGTCATCAGCGCATCTGACCAACAAAAGTTGACCAAAGTTATCACAGAGGTACTATTCAGTGAGCTAGGGAGCCCTGTAACCTAGGGATGCCAAGAAATACATGCCTCTTCCCTTGTGATTTAAATTATCTACTGCATGGCTTCCATTATCAACGATGTCACAGATATCTAATTGGTGCCATTATAATTATTTTCAGTTTCTTTTGAACCTGACAGAATTTTTGAAACTCAAACACTGACAGAAAGTTAATTAACACAAGAAGTATAGTCACCCCTGTGGGAAAGTACAGAAAGTTCATAAAGCCATACACAAACTTTTTAAGGAAGATCAAACCCACAGGTTTTTAAAAATGTTTCTTGTAAATTTTTGAAAACCATTGTGGTGTACATGTTGAGTTCTAATTTGCGAGAACAATAATCAAAATTGTTTACTTCTGTAGGATTAATAGACAGTAGGATTAATAGTCAATCTCTTAGAGGACACAATACTATTCTTAGATGACACTGAAAACTTATGTTGAGTTATGCTATGTGTTTGGAGTTTCTGAGTTTCTTTTAAGGTAGAATATGCTTCGGGAACAGATATGCAGACTCCCAAACTTTTGCAATATTCTTTTGGCTTTCCACTTGTCGGGGCTCACTTTGAAGCTCGTGGATTAAGTAAAGGTTTACCGCCTTAGTTTTGTGAAAATCAGGAATTTTATTTTCATACATTGAGTTAACATGGGGATCATCCATTTTGAATTTCAAATATCAGTAAATATTGAGTAATTTGTTTCTCTAATACTAAAATTTGCACAATGACCCCCTACTTTATTCTTGATGTTGAAAGTGAATGGTTGAACGTTTCATTGAAGAAAGTTTGAGCAAAAGTTTAAGCTTCCAAGGCGGGAACAAAACTGTTCACAAAAGATATGATTACTGCTTGAAAACTATTCCTTACAGACATGTAGAAGGCAAACTTCATACAGTCTCATGGAAAACAGTCATACTAGGGTGTTTGAAATGCATAGATAATGTAGACTTAATGCACAAGGCTACTGAAGGTTATAATACATGTCCTGTGTGTTGTGAATGACTTCATCAAGCCGTCTGCAAGTCTTCTTGTCATTCACTGTACATGCAATGATCACTCTGTGATCATGCCAACTGATATCAAAACAAACTGAAATCCCTTATTTCAGAAGCAAAAGCAGATGTTGAAACATTTTGAAATCAGAACAGCCTTAAATTGGTTTCAAGACTTCTATTGGACGATATGTTTATAGATTAAATGTGTCACCCGGCTATGACTGGCAAATAAAGGCCTGTAAACACACATCTGTAAACACACCTGGGTAATGGTTGTCAACACAAAGCATAGCATATGTATGACACACTCCAGATCCTCTATAAAGTAACTGCAACCATTGCTGCTTCTCTCACACAGATATGCAAACAAGAATTGTTTATTGTTGTAGTTTTTTCTTCCTCCTTGTTATCTTTCATGACCGTGATTCCACCATATCTGTACTGTTTCTATAACCACCTCCCCATATGCTTCATATTTTCCCTTTTGCTGGAAAGTAGAACCTCCCTCCTCTTTCTCATCACTTTCCCATACTGCGTCATTGCCTCCCCTCTTTTCCCAACCCATCTGCAAAAGTAGACTAACAGTTCACTTGCCACCACCATTCAGTACCTACCTGTCACCATATGAAATCCTGTATCAATAACATCCACTCAAATCCGGAGCGGAAAACACATTCAGAGCCTACCACAAAGCAATGAATAGACCAAATTGTAAAGAACATATGGGATTCTGCTACGAAAACAAAATTATATAAAAGAACACCATCCCGTTGACCTAGTTTAGGAGCCAACTGAACTCTAAATTGATAAAAAAACAAACTAATACATTACACATCTGCACGTGATTTTACAATGACAGAACTATATACTTTCTCTTTTGAACAATATGCCATTTTCTTTATCACGGCAAACCACACAAAAATACAAAGTGAAAGGCTAACACGACCCTGTCCTCAGCTATCCACCCCTCTAAAATGCATTCGCAAACACCCACACACACAAGCCTAGATCACAAAATCATGTGACTTGAAATTAATTTCACCTTAAAATGATGCATTTTACGGTAGAATGCACCGGGAAAGATAGTATTCTGACTCACAAAAAAGTAATTTGTTGCTATGCTGCTTGCATGAAAATATTTTGATGTTAAAAAGGTGAAGGTTTTACACCATTTTTCCTAAATTTTTTTGGTGAATTGTTTGTCTAGACCAAAGCTTGTTTGTGATTTGTTTGTCTACATCAAAGCTTTCATAGTGACACCCAATTTATAGTTTATTTTGAAAGAGAATGGTTGACAGTTAATTTCCTTAAGAAAGTTTGAACAAAGTTTAAATCTACCTTTAATATATGAAACTACATCAATGGTTAGGTATTAAAATCTGCATGATCACCTGTAGAGCTAGGTCATGAACAGCCAGATCTTGCTAGCATCATTGCATTTCAAATTCAACAGGTCCAACTGACCAAAGTACAAATATATACACTTGTGTGATAAACAGTGTAAGTGGGACTTCAGCAAACAAGAGCGCAGACGAGGTGGATTTTTAGTAACTGCACTGTTTGTTAACCAAGAAATATTAAGTGGATTCAAAAATCTATGAATAATTATACAGATTTGCATCACAACAGATATGTAAATTCGTTATCAAATCACATGAGGATCCATTAAACAATTTTCTTTTCAAATTCCAGCCTATCCAGTACAAACTTTTCCCCCAAACTCCACACTGAACTCTGTCAAGCAATGCCAACATCAGCATTTCCAGAAAAGTACCCAGAATTCCATTCTTCAGGTAATACTACCTGAATTAGCGAACAGTAAGGGTGCCACAGACATGTCATTGTGCAATCAGTCAGACTAAACAAGTTATCTTTTCCATGGCTGCCTTAACGAAATACTGAGTCTATATGTTTTGTGCATCTTAAGGGTGGGGTTCAACTTTTACCTTTAAGTAAGTGATACGAACAATGCCGGTCCAGACATAAGAAGTCTGTTCAACTCTGCTACTATTCAATTGTCTGTGAGGTTAAGGTAGTATGTGCCTAGAAAGTGAAAGACGTCAACACTCGCTGAAACTTTCCTCAATTAAACCTTTATCCATCTTCTTCCCAAATCAAGAATAAAAATCAGGGGTCATCGTGCAAAGTTTGGTACTAGCGAAATAAATTACCAAACAATTTATACCGATATTTGAAATTCAAAATGGCTGCCGTACCTCAAACCCTATGGCAGAAAAAAATTTTTCAAATTTCAAAAAAACTAAGATGGTGGAAAGTTTTCTTACACCAAGAGCTTTAAAATGAACCCCACAAGTTATAGATCAGAAAAGAATTGTGAAAATTTGAAAGTCTGAATACTAGTACATTCTTGCCTTAAGAAAATTTGCAAGTAAAAAACAATTAGCTACCAATTTCTCTTTGAAGCAGTCTGTATTTGGAACTGGAAATATGCAAGGCCAGTCTAAACCATACCATTATCTTTTCAGTCTTGAGTGCTGTGTTAATGTAAGGAAACAGTCTACAGTTGTCTTATTAATTTGTTTTCTTGAAGCTTTTTGTCAAACATGTTCATGTTTGCCGTTTTGAAAGTTGTTAAGTTTATTGCAGGCAGCTCTTTTCCAAAAAGGAGCTCACTTAACCATTTGACCAAGACATATCTTAGAAAGCAAGCACTCTGGGAACTAAAATATTTATTTCAGCAACCTTCAAGTACGAAGTAATGAATTACTTTCTTTTGCTCACACTAAGACATTTAGACATTTGTCATCAATAACAATAAACATAGCTGGTGTGACTCTTTAGTGTAAGTGGTCTGATTAGTTCTAGGAATTACAATCATCCTTTGACATACAATTGAGGAAATGCAAAGCACTTTGTTTATGTTCATCCGATGATTAAGAAAATGAAAATATTTTTATTATAACATGGATTTCCTGTTTTTTGCTATTCAGCTGACCTGTCAAAGTATGAAATTATCAGCAGAGAAGTCGAAAACAAATTAAACTGCTGTGTATGCCTTGATATGGATTACAATGTTTATGTTATAAATCAAGCAGGGTCTCGTTGTTGATATTGATAAACAACAAAAAATTAAGAGCTTTTTGTTCATTAAAACTTTATTTCTCATGATTCGTTGGATTTTCAGAAACCCATATAAGAGCTGTATTGATTGTCTTTGGAAGATTTGATGTTTTGCAACAGCAGAGAGATCACATGATATGATGAAGCAAAAATGATGACGCATTGGCGACTTCTGCAGGTAACTACGGCAAAAGAATGTCAATATTGTGCCAGCATGATATACAAACAATGTTAAAAAAGAAAAGTTGTGATTTTTCACAGTACTTATAACATATAGGTAAGCTTTTTTGCGCAAGCTACTCAACAAATAATCTCAGTACCGAGATGTTGCCAATTTTCAATTGTACAACTTTAAAAATACCCTGGTTGCTGGTGTTCTTTTTAGAACAAGTGACAGCCAGTTACAAGAATCTGCAGCTAAACTTTTGTCTTTGTAGTACAAATGTCTATTCCGGCAACAGGATAGAGTATAAAGAAAGCTACATTGTTCAGGACAGGGTGTGGCTGTAATCTGGTAACGGTGTAACTAATCATTTATAATGTCATTCATCCTATAATATATTATACACTGCCTTGACTCCTCTACCTCTCATCTGTTCTCAACAGGTCAAGCATAGACACAGAGGTCACGCTGGGTAGGGTCAACGAATCCTCAACAAGGAACTGGTCCCTGCTCGCATAAACTGACAATTGAATTCAATATAATGCTTAGTATTTTTCACAAAGAAGAGCCTGTACAATTATCTGGGGACCAGATTTTTTTTTGGTTTTGTTGACAAGTTTCTCTGCCTTGCTATGCATATTTAAAACAAATCTCTCTTTTCACACATCAGATGTAAAACTTCTGTGGATTCTGATCAACATGCTATATCCTTGATGACATCACGCTAGAAAAAGTCATCAGACATGATTATAGGGACAAAATTGCTATCTTTTCAAATTACTTCAGTCACTTTTGTTTTTGTGTGAGAAGTTATTTATGTTATGTTGGTATGGTGACAGTCACAATATCATTTTCAATAACAAGAAAACAAATTGCATGTGTGTTATTCCCGACTCCTCTAGAGTTCGTCGCATTCCTCCTGTCTATCTTGGAGGAGTTAAATTGAATTTTGTTACAAACAACAAGTATCTGGGTTACGTTTTAAATAATGTTTTCAGAGATGATGAGGACATTGAGCGCCAAATCAGCACATTTTATGTAGCAGCTAATATGCTCTTGAGAAATTTTTCTCGATGTACTTTTAATGTCAAGTGCATTCTTTTCAAACTGTATCAACTGTATGGAGATCCACTTTTGATTAAATACTCTGTAAACGTTAGTGAAAAATTGAAGGTCGCTTACAATAATGCTGCTCGTCTCTTATTTGGGTACAAAAAACAACGCAGTGCCAGTTTCATGTTCGTATCAAACAGAATTGATAACTTCGGTGCTTTGCTTAGAAAGCAAATTTATGGTTTAAGACAGTGACTGATGAAATGGAGCAACGCAATTGTGTGACAAGTGTGTGAGTCTCGGTATTTCACATCTGAGATCATGAAATTATGACAACCTTATTTTTGTTTATTATGACAACTGTATTCAATTCAACCATCATTTACTCACCTAGTAACTTCTCTGTAAGCTTTTTTTTTTTTTTTTTTTTTTTTTTTTTTTTTTTTTTTTGGTAATGATGATATGGACGGCAAAGTCCGAAATAAAGTCTTAATAATTATAATAATAATTATGTTGTCCTGCTGACTGAAATCTATTGAATGATCAATCATCAGCACTGTCATACCTTGCGTGTACAATGTAACTTGTAAATATGCTGATGACATAATTTCTAGTATGTATAATAAATTATCTGTCATCAAAGCATTTATATCTATACACACAGGGAGGGAATACAGATCTGAGGACTGACAGTTTAGCGTATTTCAGTAAGTAGAACAACATGACTAGTTGCTCACATGAAACAAAAATAAACAAAAATAATTTAGAAAGATGATGATTAAATTGTCCCTGTAGTCTGGCCAACCTTTAGTTTTTGCAACAAAATTAACACACACATACAGTTAACACACTAATGACTTCTTGCCAAATATTTGGAGTTTTTTAAAAAGAAATGAGGAAAAAACTGCAGCTGCAGAAAGTCAAGGTAAAACATGACTAGAGATAACTGAAATGTGTCATCTGTTACAAATTGTTTAATTATGACAACTTACTTGAGGAAAGAAAGTACAGCAGCACTTAGTGAACATGCGTGCATTCAATGGTTATCTATGGTAACATATTGTCATGTATGCAAAATTGTGTCACAGCTGTGGAAAATAGGCTAGGGTTATTAATTATGTAGCAATTATTTAATAAATATGTTACAAATAACTTTTAACAACATGAAATTTCAACTACAATCAACAGGTGGTCTGTGACATGACTTTGCCTTTATCATGGACGGCTTTCTCACCAATTTTATTCAATTTATATTTTTTCAGTCAAGTAGAAAACAAATGAAGCATGTAAAGAGACTTATAAATAAAAATTTTATATTTTTGTCATCATCAAAACAACTGCTATGTCATTGACAACAGGTGGTTTTTTAAGCCTAGGTGATCACAATTCCTTTTGTTCTTTATCAATCTGCCATTCATTGACATATTGTCTACTGCAGTCGACACACTGGGTTTATCAAGCTCTACAAAGGATCAATGTAGAAAACCTAATATCACATACAGATAATTGCTAAAAGTCTAAATTATTGCTCTGATTCAAGTCTGTGGGGGTCACTATGCCTTTAATGTATTTTCCACAACCGAAACAGTGAACACAGGAAAAGAGATACAGTGTATCCAAATAGTGCATTCACATCTATTCATCAATGTAACAAAATCTGATGCTTTATTTGTTAATCAATAGGGACTGTTATGAAAGACAAATATCAGTCAATGCTGAAGACTGATCTATGACTCACAGAAACCATCAGAGTACTTTTATGTCTGGGATAATTCTGTCATTAAAAAGTACACCCAGACGTTTCATCTTTTCTGGATCATTGGTCTGCAAGGTTGACAAGACAATGATTGTGCAGACTACCGATTATCCCTCAGGGCGTTAGATTTTTATTTAAAGCAGTTAAAAGAACAATAAGCTGTTAGTTTTTAATAATAGCTATTGATCTTTCTATTCATAGCCCTCAGAATGGGGAGAAATATGTTGCTTTCCATTATGTAGCCAGACTCTTTAATCTGATTGGCTGTTAGCTCTGATTGCATATTTGTCTCATTAATTTACTGTTATACCAGAAAGATTTTGTCAGTTCTCTTGTTGTCTTCAGTATTTCATGTCCCAGCTTGCATTTTGTTTGTTTAAATTTGCAACCAAGTTAATATGAATATACTATGAACATGTGCAACATTTCCTAAAAACAAAAAATCCAAGAACCTTCATTAAAAACCATTGTCAGGATTTGGTAAAGCTACACAGAGGAAGTTTTTTGTTTTTTGTTTTGTTTTTTCAATGGAAAGGCCATGGGATAATCTTGATCCCACTGTGTTCCGGTTGAAAAGATAACAGAAGTGCGTCAAATGACACCTGCCTGCCTAGACCACAGGCCACAGATCATAGAGTAGACCACAGACCATAGAGTACGGTATGTAACAAGTATCTGTGTACAATAATCACACTCATAAAGAAATAAGAAAAAGAATTGTTCTGGTGAGGTATGAATGCACACTACAAGTTTCTTTAAGGCACCATTGCCTGGAACTTTTGACGTTTGAATTTCCCAGTACTTTTGTTCAGTAAATAATTTTTTTCTTGCTCAGAAAGTCATGTTGAGTGTCTATTGTTTAATAGTCTGTGTGTGTAATGGCTGCTGTTATTGTTGACAACTGAATTCAAGTTCAAACTAAAATTTATTTGCTGACAATAACACTGCATGCTGTACAAAATGCATTTGCATTCAACATCCCGTATATCCTTCTTTTTGGACAAAAATCCAGAAATATGGTAAAATCTTATAGCTTTCATCATATTCACATTTTACCATAATTATCTGATGCAAAAACAAGATTGCCACTACTATAAATAATATCAAAAGGCATTTTATGATAGATCTTCCTTGCTGAAGCAATTTAGCAGCCATCCATTATGAAAATTACCACATACAAAACATACTGAGTTTGCCTACTTAAATTAATTTTCAATTGATCAACATTGTAGTGCAAACAATGCAATGTATTATGAATTCAATTTGCTAGTATGTATGGGGGTGTAAGTGAGCATCAATTACATTTCATATGTATTGGTTTTTACAATCTATGACCTATTCATGGTTCAAAGTCATAAAGATATGCAAATTATTATGCTATGGCTCTTCTACACATACAAGCAAAGTTGCAAGGAATGGAGGATGTGTTTTCCATCAAGAAAATTTGTACATAAAATGGACAAATATCAGGAAATATGAGAATATGTGTAATGGTAAAATACCACTGACAAAATTTTTGTACATATTTTAGTTTGCCAGCATATCCAAATGTCCGGGTTTAAATTTCACGATGGCAGACATTTTCAAAACAATACAATTCAATTCAGAGATATATCAGTCAGAAAGGAAATGAACCTTCCCAGAATTCCTCAGTGGGGAATCCATAGCCCTAGCACAGCCAAAGCTTATCAATTAATGAATGAGTGCGTTTCTTTGTCCATTGAGATCTGTCTTCCATTGTTACAGGAAGTATTTTTCCTGCAGATGTTGGTACTTCTAAGCTTTGAAATTTCCTGTTGTTGAAGTCTCTTTTCATAAAAACCAACTCAAATATCTTTCAGCTGCTCTACAAAGTAATTTTGCAAGAAAATACATTCCTGCGAATAAGCACATTTGGCAAAATGAAAAAGTCATAAACCTGATGCCTGTACACTGGATGGATAATTGCAAGATGTAACTATACAGAGTTTTCATCAGGTAAACGATAATTTTAGAATCGGCACTATCCCTCCAAATACCAAGCAGTAATTTACTTCATTGCTTTTCAAGATACAAGGTGACAATTACAAAAGCAAAGGCCATCCCTGTATTTGACCCACTTTGCAATAAAAACAATAAACAAACAGAGAGGTGCAAAATGGCATCTCCCTGTGAGGATATTTCACCAAAAATTCATTCCTTCTCAAGGGTACCCAAACAAAACCTTTAATAAAGGTCAACCGGACAAATGGGCATCTGAACTGAGGGGCATGCATTGAGGGGTATCTATTGTTGCTTTGGCAGAGAGGCCATCCATACAAAAGTGAAGCCACAGCATGTCTGTGACAAGGACTGTTACTGGTTCCGGCTTGTATGAAAACAGAATAGGTCAACTCCTCCTTGAAACTATATTTCTTTCAGACAACAATCCCTGTTCACAGTTTAAGGACATTTGATGACATATAGTGCACCTTGATCTGATTCAGGGGGTGTCACACTAGCATCCTTCTCTGTTAGAGTTCACCTATGAACCAAGTCCCACTGAAAAACTCTTGGAATCATGGCATCACCTTAGTCAAGTTTTCTCATGCAAAAAGCTGCAAATAGGCATTTTTAATATTCATGTGAGAAGCCTTATGAAAAGCCATAAGATGAAGAGTTGGTCACAACTTTTTAAAGCGCTGCCGTAACTTTGTGTATTTTTCAACTGCATTCTGCAAACAGACAACTCTAGATAATCTGATATGATCATCATTAATCTTGAAACTACCTTACAGGGATGATGATGCGTTTGCGTTTGGACAAAAGTCACTCAAAATGTATGGTGATGTGATTTTTACAACACAACATCCATTCTCCTTACACATCAGAAATTAAACAGAAAATGCAACATGTTTCAAACTGTGAACAAATCTTTAAGAGTTGATGGTGACCATGATGACTATCACATGAAGTACTTTTTCAGTTCATGCTTTCCTCTGAAATCTGGCAATCTGTTAAACATCAAGTTTGTAAAGGAAAATCAACATAATTTACTCATCCTTGCTCTAACCATATACTTTTTTTTCATAATTCAAATGAGCATGCATGGGAATGAGGGTACCATTCAAGGTAAGGCTATTGTGATCTAGTAAAGTTGTGATTTTTCCCAACACTGTCCTCAAGGCCATTCTATTAGCATGTGAACTAAAAAAAAGTTTTCCATTGTGAAGAAAACGCAACAACTTCCGTCCTTCACATGTAAACAAAAACAGCTCAGGACTCAATGCTTTTGTCAAGTCATCCTAATGCAAAAACAACTCACTCAAGACTCGCCACTTCCTGTCTCCACCTCCTTCCCTCCCATCCCAACCTCCTTCCCTCCCGAGGGGGAAATATCAGATATCATCAATCATTAGAGTCCCCCTTCCCTGGATTATATCTTCAAGTTAAGAAAGTGGTTCTCAAGGATAGTTCCAGACACGCTTTTTTATATAAATATACTGTGCCAGGCAGTGCTCAGTGTTTAATGGGAGCAATGAACAATGAGGGGGACGTGACAAACAGACAGAACAAACAATATAAATCCATTGATATGTTAATGCTTTCTGTGAGTATGATGCAACATCATGTCCTTTGCTTGTTCATGTTTCTCTCCAATGTTCACTATGTGATAGGTTTATTATAGTCTCTGTTATGAATGCATGGAACAAATGATCCATCATTCAAAAGCTGAACAGCGTTAACCATTTACAACAAGGATCACCATTTACACGCAAGGATCTCCTGATGACTCGGGACAACTTCACGACTTACAGTGAAAGTTATAAAAGTAAATAAAACCGCATAGCTTCATGATCTTCGCTATTGTCTTGCAATAATTTGAACAAATTAGTTAATCAGAAAGAACAATGTCAACTGCTTGTTTATGACCATCTCTTCCTATGCAAACATACAAGTTTGTTGTCTTCATTTACAAATTCACCTCACACTATGCTTATAATACAACCTCACTTTGACTGGGACAATATTTGTTGAGCTCTCAGGTAAGCATTGCACAAGCTCTTCAACAACAATTTTCCCGCCAAAAATGTTGGCATCATTTTCAATATTTTCAACTCCTACATATTAAACTTTGAAATGAAATAATTGCAAATCCTGTTCTAACCACAGGACAAGATGAGCTTGACAAGGTTTTAAACATTCAAAAGATGAACATAATAGATTTACAGAGCTGAGCTCTTTACTGATATAGCCATCTTGAAAAACTTACGAATTCATGTGTAAATATATCAATGACAGGATGCATCTAACTGTACTCAATTTACAGTGTTCATTGTTTCAGGACAAATTCTATTGTCACCCTCTCTTCACATTTGCATACATACACAAAGTACAAACACTTCACCTTGGCGCTCAAGCTGTTGATGACAAAGACATTTCCAGATCCAATGTGGGAATGTTGCGCCGTTTTTGACGCGGAAAGTATCAGTAACCACCGATGACTTATGAACTTGGCCTTGTACCCAAGTTTTGTGAACTGTGTCAAACGTGTTCAGTGCGACACCAGCTGTTCCACGATTGACTAAATTTACACAGTATCTTTGTTGGGCTGACAACTTTCGCTGAAATCATACCCATGTTAATGATAACGCGGTCTAACTTCATAAGTATACACTGGCTGTACCGAGTAATGCCATTACGTACGTACACTGCTGACTTCAGCTAAAAAAAGCTTGCCATGCAAATGCGCTTCATTCATATTTCCTACCGACTTTGCCGAGCCAACGTTTCACAGCAGCCCCTCATTTCGAACAAAGGGAGTATTTCGTCACTCGTAAGTTCCCCTTACCACTGCGATGACCTCCGGAGGGAGAACACTAAACATCACGATTTATATTTCAAAACTTCGAAACCACCTGTGTATTCACGACCAAATATTCCTTATACTTTTTGGCTGTTATTGATCGCTGAAGGAAGGATTTCTTTTGTTACTGCAAGGCCCCCCTTTCTCCATCAATGTCATTGTTCTACCAAAAGTGTCCTTGGAATACCGCCTCCGAACCATCAAGCGTTGAAACTTCGAACCACGTGTGTGCGCGCCCAGCTGTAACCCAGCAAAAATTGCGATACCGCAAAGCTACAGCGTTAGCTGCTAGAAAGCTTTATTCACACGACAATTTAAGTGCGTCAAGGGTCGCCGACCTGCATCACACAATGGTTGTTTTGGAATGGAAGTTCTTTTGTTTGCCGTCGAGGATATTGCGCACTCCGAATGGAGACTCCGAGTGGTATAGCGCAACACTGTTAATGTTTAATGTGGGGGGCTTCTGTCGCAAAATTCTGGAGAACTTTTACCACGAAAAAATAAATGCCAGAGCGATGTTACGCCTTACCTGCAATAATCAGCAAAGTCGTTAATCCCGGCTTTGGAGTCATTTTGACGGCCGGTGTCGTCAAGTCTTTTCTCATCTCCCAGACACCACAAAGCACAACAAACCTATTGCACAGCTCAGACGTGAAACTGTATATTGCTGAACGGTGTGAGAGGGTACCAATATGTGATAAATAATTACTGTCTACTCTTGAGTTGCCCCGTTGCGTAAAAAGTCCCGGTATGGAAAGGTGATTACTCTCCTTGGCAAAATTCTTGAAACGGCACAATATTAACTGCGCTAGATGAACTTGGTCTTGGAAGCCATAAGTCGTCAGTCTCTCCGGACCTGTATCGCACTGGTACCCCGCACGTTGCTGGTGATGTTTGTATACATCGAGCACGTCCATGGACATGCTCCACTCATGGTAGGGCAGGCACTAAGAGCGCATGTTGGTTTGCAATCTTATGGCATTGTCAAAGTCCCATTATTTTGGACCTTTTAAGCTTCTATAAGCCTTTCATGCATCACTTTTATATCATTTATCTGATAATCATTTCGTTTTCTTGAAATAGTTTTTACAACTAAACAGCGCGGTCCGATACTACCCTTAAATAGTAATGGAACATTCTTCAAAAAGTGAATCTACTTGCTCGAGCGCCCCCTTTCGATTATTTGTTTCGAGACAATAGGTTAGTCACCCAAGGGATAACTGTGCGGTAAACAAGTTAGCAATTGAGTGACAAACAGTTTCTCAACTGGATAATCACTGGAAAAAAGTATATTTATTCGTCTCGGCAAAACAAAGCATCAATACTTTCATATAACTGTGTGGTCGTCATGGTAAATGTTTCCACCACCTGTTTGATTCTCAGGTCAAGTGTCAACGAGCTTACGTAATGTCTGGTCGATATTGTATCCGCCGAACGAATAAAGAATCTCTATAAAAACACCGAATCGACGTCAATAACACGAGTTATACCAGCATGCAATTGATACATGTTTCAACACAAAGCCACTCTTATCACTATAACTATTAACTGCTGAACAGTAGCTCGATGTTTTGCCTAGGTTGTGTCTTACACCAGACAAAACAGGCTCGAGCTACTGTACTGCAGCTACACATACAACATGACAAAAACCAAACGCACACCCCCAAGGGCTATAATTATTGCAGCTACCTAACTATTATCTTTATCGAGTTCTCTTGCCATCCGACTTACTTCTGACTATGCTATAGTCTTTACACAGTATATTATTGGCAAACGTTAATAAATGCAGCGTATACAGAATAGGGCTGTTTAACATCCCAGAAATATGACATTAAACCGGTCCAATAATTATCTTCATTCAAGGTAATACATTACCAGGTCCATGGGACATTTGTGATTTACAAACTTAAGTAGGATCATTCTGAACCACTGATAGTTAGTGGTGGTACCAGGTGTCCGGAATGGGTAAGCATACCCTGCTAGCAAGCTACACCCGTTAGGATTGGTCCCAAAATTGTCTAAATATTGAATGAAGCGATAAAAATTACTGTAATAAATCAAAGCTTGGAATGCTGTCGCTAATCATTTGAGTGACCACAGTGTCGTCATATTGACCATAGCACTTTTTGAAAGTCCTGACGAGTCTTTTTGATGTGTATCTCTGTCTCACTAGTTTTGATACAAATGAGCTGTGTCTCATTTGAAAATCAGCGTAGATACAAGCTCCACAATATCTGAGAAGCTGAGATACGTACACACCATAAGCAGGTGCAGACGGAATATTACTTGACAAGTGTAGTGGGGATGATTTATAATTTCAAAATTGAAATAATCCCTTTTGTCATACAGCTTAGTGTGTTGCCCATAAGTACCCCCTTGTAGGAACAGATCGAGATATGAAGCTGAGTTCTTACCCTCGATGGTTTCTTAGATTTCCAACTCATCAGGAAAATTTCATGACAGCATAAATGATAAACCGACTATCCAGATGACACAAGGCACATGGTGTTTATCTCATGGGTTGGCTGTGGAGTCGACTGCAGACAACATATGAAAATGGAAGAGCTGTCTACTAAATGAAAAAGAAAACAAGCCATTTCACCCTACATGGATGAAATGTTCTTTTTACGAGCTACTTCTACTGTATTCAAAGATTGCCACCAACGGTAGAACTTGGAGTTTGAAAGGTCTCCGTCATAATGTAGACAATTAAATTTTTTATTGCCATCCCACTGATAGGTCCTTTAACAACATCACATGACGTCGGTCTGTATTGTGTATAGAAAGTGATGGAGCTTTGCTTATAGTTGGATAGCTCTCTTACATTCTGCTTTCACCTACGTATTACGAAATGATGTATTTGTCAGGAAGCGGCTAGCCCAATGTGAACATTTTTCCATTCACAAAAACTAGGCAAATTAAGAACTCAGTCGAGAAATATGAGAAAATGTATCTGTAGAATATTTAGGAGGGATAGTAAAACTGAAACGAGGTAAAAGTATTTGTAAAATTTAAGAACTGCTGCGTTTGCAAAAGAAAAATATGCGTCGGATTTGAAAGAACTTTAGATACAAATACGCTAAACGGAAACTGCATCACTTTGTGACAGCGCCATCTCTCCAGGTAAGGTTTGTCCGAGTGTGACAGCTCGAATACTATCATGACGTGGTCGCCGGTAGCTGCTTTTCATACACATATACATGCACATACTTTCGAAATGTAAGGCCATTGGCACCTAGTTTCTACATTCAGTCGGCTGTGTAAACGTTTAAATTGAAAGGAGTGTGTAAACGTTTAAATTGAAAGGAGAAACAAAACAATATATCTGTCAGACTCGAGTTCGACGTCATCCCATTATATGTAGATTATCTATCCCTTCAAGTGAGTGACCGTTTGGTTTCGTTTTTTGATCCATATACTTTTTTTCCTTAATCTTTTCCCCTTCTAAAATTAATGTCGCTCAAGGTTAGAGGCATCGCTGTGTCGTCGACGTCTGTAATGGTGCTTGGTGGAACTTGATTTGGAAAGCGCTGATGACAACTGACTGGCCGGGCCAAGTTTTACTACATCGTCAGCTGGTGTAAAGTCACGTATTTAAGGGCCATTGGCTCTTACTTTTAATGATTCTTTCGCCAGTTTTGTTTTTCATATCGAAGACAAGTTCTTATCGTACTTCCCAAGTGTTTCAACACCATCTATTTAGCTTGGTGACGGTGATATTGCTTGCTTTTTAATTCTAGTCCGGTCAAGAATGCATTTGTCGAGATGCAGTCTACACCAGGCTTGATTGACAAGACCAACACTGTTTAACTCAACATGCTTTGGGGAGTAGAACAATAAACTATAGTTGACATTACAAACAAAAATAATGAAAGAATCATAAAAGTTACACTTACTGTAACGGCTACTGGCCCTACAAGTATTTACCTTTAAAGACGCTGAAATTGTGGTACCCTTAACTATAGTAACGTTGTGATGATTTCGATTGTATGAATCAAAGTGTCGCCTCTACCTCCATGATGGAATAATGAATAATACGAATTATCCGAAAAGCAATCGGCTCTCATGTCTGTTCAGAAAGGGTTCCCTTTATTTATTTATTTATTTATTTATTTATTTATTTATTTATTTATTTAATTATTTAATTATATATTTTTTAATGAGAAGCCGAGTTACTCAATGAGTAATTTTCATCGAGGCTCAATACATACAACGATGTTAATATTGAGAGAAAGTACATGTAAAAACAAAGTTGTTCATAAAGGTAAATTCAGTTTGATAAACTCTTTAGCTTCACCTTAAGGGGTAGACCCACCTTCCTTGAGTGATTTTGGTCATTTTTTGTTTTATGGTAAATTTTGAATCTGTCTAATATGGCCTTTGAGTGGATGATAAGTTTGAAACCATAACATACTCGGAAATGAGTTAGATTTTAACAAAAATTAACATTGTAGGCCAGTTCGCGTGCCGTGTTTTTCTTATGTCTTAACGGTTTCCAGATTAGTCAAGGCTATCTCAAGAGCGTAAGTAGATTACGTTAATTCCGTCCGGAGGAGTGCGCATGCGTCAGTCTTCTTCCCAGCTGCCGGCAGGAAGTATGTCGCGGCTACTGAACATGCTGACGGTAGCCGTCGATTACAAAAGCATGGTGCACAAAAGCGAAATTATCAAGCATATGGCCGGGAATGAGAGAACAGTTAAAATTGTCAGAGTTACAGTCAGGCTTAAAACTCCAGTTTCCGATGCGTTGAAAATGTGTAAACTGGAAATGGTCGCAAGCGAGGACTGCATGTAACGCAGACGCTTACTCGTTCAACAAGTTGCCTGTCCCGTTTTTCTAGAGGGTCTATGACTAAACTGAGCTTCGAAAAACTTGTGATACATCTTGCGCACAACAGAGAGGCTGCTCGTTGTTGTTTACGTTATTTTTACCTCGCTTTCCTATTACACGTATTTAATAAAACTGTTCCCGTATAAAACAAATAACGGCCGAAAATCCAAATAGTAGGTCTTTGTCTTTACATTTTTGCCAAATAAAGTCCAGCACTCAAAATTAATCGCCGCCGAAAACCAAAACGTACATTTGTGTCCGCTAACAAATGACGTGGACTCGATGCAAAGTATAGTCTGACATTCAAAACTGACCCCGCCCCAATCAAACTAGGCAACTCCGAAAATCCAAAAATTACGTCTTTTTCTGATAACAGTTTACATGTTTGTCTGCACCTAATGAAGTCCGACATTCAAAATTGATCCCGCTCCGAACTAATTGCGACTGATGATAAAAATGTCAGATGATTTTTTTACGTCTGCAAATGCCCAGTGAAATCAGGCAACCAAAACTGTTACCGGCCCCGCTTAGGGACGGACCATTAGATCTTGGGAGGGGGGTGGTCAAAAACAGAAAAAAAAAAATTTTCAGAGCAGAAAGTTAGGAAAAAAAAAATCTTCAAACTAGTTTGCAAAATAAAAAAAAAATAAATAAGAAGACAAAGGCGTAAAAAAAAAATCTGCAAAAGTCTTTAAAATTTTGAATTTTTTTTAGATTTTACCGACAGAAAGCAACTTTCTGTATTTTTTAGTACATCCTCCCGGCACATTTTTAATTTTAATTTATACATTTAGAGTGACTGTATCCCTTATACTGGAAGTTGTGATTATCTTATCTTTTCAGGACTTTTGTATTCTGATCACTTGAAAATTATGAAATTATAGAACCCGTTTTCTACTTGTTTCCTGCGTACAAACCAAGCAGGTACACTAGGTAAAACATTGAAACTATGGTATGGTTGTCAAGACAGAAAGTTGTATTTGCCTTTTAAGATCAAGGTAAACAGATGCAGGCCACATCAGTTTCATTTTTTTCACAGCATTTTATTGCAATGATGAATGCAAGAATGGGTGAACAAGTAGAAACACGTCAATAATGATAAAACAACATATCAAGTCATTATGTATTATTTTGCTTTTAAAAAGGCATTTTCAATTCTTTTTTCTCAAAAACAGCCTCAAAAACAACAGCAACACATGTTTTAACATTCAACAATACACTACGTAGAATGCCATCTATCCAACAAATCCCAACACAAAAACACACAAAAGGGGTTGAACTTTGAAAGTTTCTCGATAGCAAATACTGAATAAATCTGCATGAATAATCGTTTTTGTGTAGCAAATTTCAAAGAAATTGGACAAGCCCTTTCAGAGAATACAGATTTTTGACCATGAATGGCATAAATTGCCCTAAAAAGACAAATATTGAAATTTCAACACATCTATACACATCCAATCAATTTGGACATGCTGCTACAGAGAAATAGATGTTTTGATCAAAAAAGGGCAACAATTGCTCTAAAAACACAAATATGCAAATTTAACTATATTATTTAGCTTATTTTAGCTTCTCAGCTTGTCAAAATCAATTGTAAATCATGAGATATGCATGATGTTTGGTGGGGTGCATGTAGCCATTTCACCACGCAGTAGAAAGGGAAGCCAGGAAACCAAAAAAGTCAATTTTCAAAACTATAGGAAGCTACTGAGGAGCAAGAAGACCATGTTTCAGAGGAAGATGTGTAATCAAAAGAATGCTCCCAAAGTGCCACCAAATAACACCATTTTTATTTCTATTTTCAAAAGCTCCAACAGTAGGAGGGGGGACACCCCCCCTCCTTACCTCCCCCCGCAAAAATACTCCCCAAGTGCCACCAAATAACACCATTTTAATCTCTATTTTTCAAAAGCTCCAACAGTAGGAGGGGGGACACCCCCCTCCTGACCTCCCCCCGCAAAAATACTCTCCAAGTGCCACCAAATAACACCATTTTAATCTCTATTTTTCAAAAGCTCCAACGGCAGGAGGGGGACACCCCCTCCTGACCACCCCCCGCAAAAATACTCCCCAAGTGCCATCAAATAACACCATTTAAATCTCTATTTTTCAAAAGCTCCAACGGTAGCAGGGGGACACCCCCTCCTGACCACCCCCCCCCCCGCAAAAATACCCCCCAAGTGCCACCAAATAACACCATTGTAATCTCTATTTTTCAAAAGCTCCAACAGCAGCAGGGGGACACCCCTCTCCTGACCTCTCCCCCCCCCCCCGTGACCGCTTGTGTGGCCGCTTGTGGTGCTTGACACCACATCTTTGCCCTCTTTATCTTCAGACAGCGACGAACTAAAAAAAAATTATAAATCTGAAAATTTACTCTGAAAAAAAAAATTTGCACAGCTAATCTCAATTGGAAAAAAAAAATTTCAGAAATTTACAATAGTAAAAAAAAATTTTCACAATTTCATTGTGACCACCCCCCTCCCAAGGTCTAATGGTCCATCCCTTACGTTACGGTTTACACGTAAAGCATGCAATGAAGATTACGTTCCTGTACGTCACCACAAGTTTTCTATATTTTTGTGAAAATGGTTGCGACGTCTTTTTGTTTCGACAGTTGGGCGAGCAACATTCCTCTCAGTAGAAATTAGAAATATGGCAATAGTTCGAAATTTTATAACGAGAAAATCGCGCCGGTGTCTGCTCTGCCCGGTTTGGAAACGTAAGCCTATTGTTCTGTAAATTCTATGCGGGCACAGAGGGAACGTGATGCGGATAACGCACGTACAGTTATGCTATATTACATTAAAATGATGCTGTGATTTGTTTTTAATCTGTACCGGAGCTAATCATATAGCAGACATAATTTGTCTCGATCAACTGAACTATTATTTTGCGGACTGCTCATGAAGTGACTCGAAGTCCAGGGTCGAAATCAATCTCGATTGAAAAGTATGCGATATTTCACAGCACAAATTCATGTCGGTATAGCTTTAAAATCTTTGCGATTGAATTGTTATTAGGTAATTATAAACTTTTGCGGTAAATTTAAAGAAACCAAAATTGAAACTGATAGAATAATTTCCGTGAACTTGAAAAAATTAAACAACCATGAACGTGCTTTGTTCGAATCAGCAACTACTTTCTCCTGGGATAAACTCAATCACGCTGAAAAACAGCATGCTGCTGGCCTGTCTATCGTCGTTATTATGCCACCGGAGAACGACGAATGCTCGTTTCCACATATCAGCCAACGCGTTATTCAACTGTTTGACTGAAGTTTCACGCATTTCATTACTTGTACGAAACTCGACCGTCGCGATTTTAGAATGACGCATTCAATTTAATATCAGCGTGGTCAGAGATTCACATCTGTTTTAGGTACTCGCGAAGCCGAAACAAGTCGCTTTTAGAATTGTTCAAGTTTCGTGTCAGTATCGATTTATTTCAGCTTTCCGCCAACTTTTTATCTTGCTATTAGGAAATCGTTTTAGGTACCGTTCAGTTTTTACGGCCGGGGGGGGGGGCGGCAAAATCCAGGGGGGGGGGTCATCATAATTTTGGAATCCGCAAAGGGGGGTCATCGCTTTTTCACTGGTAGGAAAGGGGGGGTCACCACATTTTCAAAAACATAATACCAACAATAAAGTTCACTTTATGCCATGGCCATGATCGACCCTCTTTACCGGCGGGCTGCCTTCGGCGGCCCACTACAATAAATATACATTTGTATTACCCATGACCCTCTTAACGGGCAGACGCCTTTGGTGGCCCACTCCAATTAGGTTTACTTCATGCAATGGCCATGATTGGCAGAAAATGAAAGTGCCAGGAGGTATTTTTTCTTTTTTCAGTATTCCATAACGTGCACATGCAATTTCAGCTTTGATGCATGAAAAAAGGTGACCCTCCCCCATAGGCTTGCACAAAATTTTATGACCCTTCAAAAATGCTTGCGCGAAAAATGGCGACCCACCCCCAAAAAACACCGGCCCACCCCCCCCCCCTGTAATTTGTGTCCAGTCCCTCAGACCCAGTAATTCTAATACACAAGTACGTTTCAAACTCATGGGATTCATCACAAAGATGGAATGCTAATCCTAGTTATTCATGGTCCTGCCATCAAGCTTATATGCTTCTTCCTATCCATGGAATGTGCAAAGTCCAGTGTTTAAAGTGGTTTGAGTTCATTCAAAACATACTAGATACTTATAGTGAGGGTAATATTTGGTCAGCTGTTTGTAACATTGATGCCATTATTAAAATTGTCCAGAATAACTTACGCAAGCATTATCAAGTTTCTTGGTAAAGTGATTTACACAATGATGATAAGTCTCTTGGGAAGGGAAATAATAAGTTCAGAACGTACAGAGACTTTAAAACTAAGTTTGGTTTAGAGAATTACTTACTGGATATCAAGAACTTATGCTGTAGAAAAGTGGTCACAAAACTTCGTATTTCTGATCACTGTTTACAAATCGAGTTAGGCAGAAGGGCAAAACCAAGAATTCCGCCGGAATCCAGATTTTGTAAGTTTTGTAAGTCTTCCGTCGAGGATGAATTTCACTATTTAATGAAGTGTCAAAAATATAATAGTGATAGAGAAGTTCTCTTTTCTGCAATGAAGTTGTATTATCCTATATTAGATAGTTTAAATGAAAGAGAGAAGTTTTTGTACATTTTAACTTCAGATGATACGCTGTCTCTCATGAAATATATTACAAACACTATGTTTCCCCCAGCAGCTGCAGGTAAAGACCTAGACAACCATGTTTTATGCAATGTTTAGTTTTGTTCTTGCTATACTGCACTTTCCGAAGTGTGTTGTTATGCAATAAAGTGTTAAAGTGTTTAATTGTGCTACAGGTCTAAAGCCCAGTGTGCTCCTGTTTGTCACTCAAGTGTGCATCATAATAACAGGGTAATACCATCAGTTAATCACAATTATCCACCTCAGACACCAATTGAAAGCTTTCAGACACTGGCCATTTCTAGTTCAGTTCGACCCACTTTGAGTATTACATACCTACTGAATATGGAAATGTGTACATAAATTTAATTATAGATAATGAAGTTGCAGCGCCATTTGATGAGGCTTGTTACTGTTGTTAAATCTATGGGTCTATAAGTAATATTTTATTTATGAATATACTGCAATATTTTGAATGTTAAACAATTAGTTTATAAATATACGTTTTGCTACTTGCAGAAATTCACTAGATTTGACATTCAGATTTGTATGTGTTTATTTGTCCCTTTTCTTTTTTTGACCGTGTCATGTTGTTGATTGATAGTCTATATTTGCCTTTTTCTGTAATATGGTATACTGTGAAGGAAGGGCTGTTTCTCAGCCAATTATTTAATCTGGTATGTTTGAATATCCATGGTCTCAGTGATGATAAACTTTCAGACTTTCAGACATGGATTTCATTAATAGAGTTAAAAAATTTGAGATTTTTTGGCATTGTTCAATCATGGTCATCTGCTTATCAACACTTTTCTATTGATGACTATTATTGTTATGATTCTTATAGATCCATGGGTGTTAGTGGAAGAAACCATTTTGGAGGCATTTATGTGTCAAAATCCTACCCAAACAGCATGACTTTGCCGTCTGGCTGAAATTATAAGTTTTCCAATCTCAAAAATGACTTATTCATTTGTTTTGTATACTTTCCACCTGAGAATTCAAGTTACATGTTAGGAATGAAAAAGATAGCCACAGGTATTGATCCTTTTTAAATTAACTGAAAGGGATTTGCAAACTTCTCTCATCTGGTGAAGTTATCGTTCTTGGTGATTTTAACGCATGGACTGGTTCTCTAGATAATTATATTTCAATTAATCATATCCCTGTTGATGTTCAAAATTATTATCATGACTCTGTAATTGCTAGAAATAGTAAGGTTGTGTTATTAATTCTTACGGGAGAAAATTCATTTCTTTATGCACTGCAAGTAGATTATTAATTTTAAATGGTTGTACCAGTGGTGATCTTCTTGGAATGACAACTTGTCACCATACCAATGGTTGTAGTACAGTGGACTATGGTCGTGTTAGTCATGATGCTTTACATCATTGTCAATATTTTCATGTTGATTATCCAAGTCATTTGTCAGATTATTGCATGATATCATTAGGCTTTAAGTTACCTTGTTAGCTCATATTTGGTTTTGTATATAAATACCAAAAAGAGCTTATGTGATGAGTCTGTGGCATCTGTATGTCTGTATATTTGTGGGTATGTATGTGCGGATGTATGTCCGTCACACGCAAAGGCTCCCATACCACCAGAGCTACCATCTCAGTATTTGGTGTACAGGTAGATGCAGGGGTTGAGATGTGAATTTGTTCAAATGAACACGTAAGTGTCAAAAATGTGCAAATGAGGTAAGAAAAAGTGAAATCCTGCAAATGTGTAGGAGTGATGGCATGCCATTAAGAAACAGGCCAACTCCACTGATCTTGAGTCATTTCCTGTCATTGTTTATGAACTGTTACATATTAACAGACGTGCTGAAACCATAGACAGTAGAGGGGGGGGGGAGAGACCGTCTTTACTCAAACTAAGAGGGGCTTGTTTCTGCTATGCATGTTGCTAAAGTTGACCTCCAGTACCTAAAGTTTCAGACCTTAATTACTTTTGTCATTCTTGTGTTTCTGGTTTAAATATTTCTTGTTCTTTTTTGGTTGTACTGTGCAGAAATCATTGTCATAACATCAACATAGAATTTTCCTCCACTGAACAGATAGAAATAATATTTATTGTTGATCATTGGTAACTCATACTGGTATATACCAATTCTGATCAAATTTGAGCGACACCGTATGATTGCGGTATTTTTTTAAGTTGGTACTGAGAGCAATTTATTCACGGTGAATTTCCTAATTCTTATTTATGGTCAAATCCTGATCATTTTGTGCAGGGATTACATAATCTAGTTGTAAAGAATCCTCTAATAAGTAGAAAATATGATACTTGTATGTCTGGAAATGATATGCTGGTCAGTGACTTTACAAACATTATTCATTCTGCATGCAAGAATCTCAAAAAGAGAAATCACAGAAAGAGGAAAGTTAGCAAGCCATTGCATGGCCATTCATGTCACAAATTAAAAAGTGAGATAAGAAAGATGGGAAAGCAACTACACAAAACCCCAAATGACGCAATTTTAAAAGGCCTTTTCTTCCATCATAAGAAATTTTATGCTAAAACCTTGAGATACTGCAAGCGTTCATTGAGAAGTTATTCTCTTACAGTTGATTCTGAAAAAAGAAATCCAAAAAAATTTTGGAAATTAGTTAATACTTTGAAAAATAAAGACACCTCAGCTAGTAATGGTGTCACTCCTGATGTTTGATTTAGTTATTTTAAATCACTTTCACAAAGAGGTTTTCACTCTCAACATTTTGATGCTGATTTTGAAGCAAAAATTAAGGGGAGACTATGATGTGGTTTTGAGTTCTGTAGTAATGAACTTCTTGACTCTGAAATTTCTGCCAGTGAAGTGATAATTGCTATTAGATCCTTGAAATCGGGCAAATCCTGTGGTGATGATGAAATTTTACATGAAATGATTAAGAGCAGCTCAGTTATTTTAATGCCAGCTCTACACGAACATTTCAATGCTATTTTCAGTGGAAAGTTGTTTCCAACTTTGTGGGCCAAAGGGTATATAGTGCCTAACCACAAATCTAGGCCAGAAGATGACTCTTCAAATTACAGAGGTATTACTATCAGTAGTTGTGTAGGAAAACTTTTTACCATTATTCTGAATAACAGAGATAACAGTTTTATTCAAAGTAAAAATTTGCTCAGTTGCGAACAAATTTGTTTACAAAATGGATGTCGTATATCTGATCACATTTTTCTTTTTAAAGTCTTTGATTAATTATTACAAGCGTAAAGGTAGTTCAAAGCATTTGACAGTGTTTGGCATTTAGGGGATGTTTTATAAATTATCGAAACAAGGCTTTAGTATTAAGGTTTTGAATATTGTAAAGTGCATGTATGATAATGTCTAGTCATGTATCAAGTTATAAACAAGTTATACCAATTCATTTCGTTCACATGTTGGTACCAGGCAAGGTTGTAATCTCAGTCCCACTTAATTTATTTTTAAATGATTTGCCGACTTTATTTCGTAACAAATGTATTGATGCTCCTGCTTTGCTTGATAGAAAACTACAAATTCTTATGTTTGCAGATGATATTGTGTTATTATCAACCTCACAGCCTTGTTTGCAGCAATCACTCAGATTGCTTGAATCCTTTTGTAGTATATATGGCGGTTATCAGTAAGTCTCAAGAAAACAAAGATTATGATATTCAATGCCTACTTTAATCCGTAGAAATATGTTTACATTTACAATAAGAGAGAAGATATTGTTTCCTAATATACATACCTAGGTATCACTTTTATCCCATCTGGAAATTTACAAAAGCAAGGCTTTCTTTAAAAAACAAAGCACTGCATTCTTTATTTGCTTTCATGAAAACCTTTAACTCTCAAAATGGGACACCAGTAGTGGTACAACTGCATCTTTTGACTCTGTAGTCAAACCAGTGTTATTGTATGAATCAGGGGTTTGGGGAGTTACTTATTTAGAAAAGTAAGTTCAAAAAGATTTAGTGATTACTTTCAGAAACCTAATGATGAATTTGAGCTTGTTCAGATGAAGCCATGCAAACACATTCTTGGTGTCAATAAAAGTGCATGCATCCATGCTTGCTTGGAAGAGCTTGGGTATTTTCCACTTCTGCTATGTATTATCGTTGATGCGATTAAATATGCGATTAAATATTGGAGTCCTTTAGAAAGCCTTAAAAACAATGTTCTCCTTGCTGTAGCTTTTGAACTTGAATCAAATTTTCCCAGTTGAAGTCTGTCATTATAAGAATATCCTTAGTCACCTTAGACTTTGTACTTTATGCAAAAGTGATGTTGGAGATGACCCTGACTAAATAACTCATTAGCAGCTCATAAGGTAAATTTCCTAACTAGGTACTCTTTTAGGATACCGAGTTGATTGAATTAGATAAAAACATTGTGTTCTTTGCCTACAATGTGTGTATACCAGACATTGGAACAGTACCCGGCTCAAAAAGGCCCGGGATTGGGATAAGATTATGAGGCGCTTCTGTCTTTTGTCTTTTTAAATTGCAATAATTAAACATATAAATATGTTGCTAGATTTTGAGCTCATGTGTTCTCACACGGGCTAATGTCGCAGCGATGTCTGTCTGTAAGTCTGTCTGTGCACCCAATATCTAAAAAGCAGCTCATCAGATATATTGATTCAGTTTGCAAATGGCAAGAACTGATATAGATTTTGGTGGGTATGGCCGTCGAGGTAGCATGGTATGGCTTACTTTTTTCTCATTTGCATAATTAATGATTTTAGCAAAAACGGATATACATTGAGAACGACTGCATGCTATTTGATAAGATTTGCTGCAAATGTTGATCACACCAAGATATATCTGCCATGAAAGGTATTAAGGGGTGACATGAAAGATAATTGCTGATTTGCATATTTAATGAACTTTCCTAATTAGGGATATATATCTGCATTGACTTGATCAAAATTCACGAAACTTGCTACATATATTGAAGATACTATGATACCACATTCTTGAAAGTCATTAAGCATTTTTACTCCAGCCAATTTCTAATTTGCATATTTAATGAATTATCCTAATTAAGGATATATCTGAATTGACGCGACCAAAGTTGACGTAACTTATTAGATATATTGAAGATACTATGATACAACATTCGTGAAAGTCATTGAGAATCGTACTGCAGCCTATTCCCAATTTGCATATTTATTGAACTTCCCTTATTAGGGATATTCATCTGAATTGACTCAACCAAAGTAGACAAAACTTGCTTATGTACATAGAAGATACTATGATACAAAGACTGTTACACTTGTTTTATAGAGTGGTCATACAATGACAGCAGTCAAAGAAATTTAGTATTTTTTATTTCAGCTTGTTACATATTTGTATATTTAATGACCTTTAGAATTAATCAATGGTTGATATTGTTTATGGTGTTGATCATAACACTTTCAATGAAGTTGCAAACATACATAATGAAACTTGAGCATTTTCAGTTCGTATCTGGTTGGATTAAGTCAGTACATGGGTGTAAGTGATTATTTTTCTACAGGATTCAAACTCATCACCCATTGCCTTTAAATATTGAATCTCGTGCACTGTTGTTTTCAGTCAAACTTTCTAAATACAAAAGTATGTTCGAAATTCCACTCCATCAAAATATGGGCGCAGGGCCAGGATGTGATACAGCCTGTTTGTTATATGCCTTTAACACAGTCACAAGTATTCTCATTTGGACTCTAACATGGTTCGTTGTTGAAGTAATGCAGTATACCCAGCTAGCTGGAGAACAACAACCATGACTACCTACGTAATGTGAACTTGCCACTAGGCTAAACAAAGCCTCCTCATCCAAAGGTTTATATCAGAGATACTTTTCACTTAAAGGTAAACAAGGAATGGAATGCAGAAATTGACCTTTTAAAAATGTTTTTTTCTAACCATTTCTTAGTTCCGTAGAGACCTTCACAACAGCTTAGCAATCAATATATACGATGCAGTTATGGTGGCACTCCAAGAATGACTTGGTATTAATGTTTGATTTGCAAAGACCTCTTGTATGAGATGTTTCAATCAAAACACACTCCTTTTAAGAAATATTTGTGAAAATTAAACCTTACTCACAGGGAGAGATAATAGAACAATAAAGATGCAGCATTCAAGTAATGATATCTTTTCAGTAAAAATTATTTGCAGTCAGGCACAAGTTCATAAATTTTTGAAACTAAGTTAGGCGATGCTGTCACTATATAAAAGAATTTCATTTTTTTAGCACTCTGGTGTACAGACAGGATTTTAAAGATGAATATAAGCGATCATAAATTTTGACATTTAAGATCAGTTTTGGTTTGTTCTGCCATACTTCATGGCATTTGTGTGATTTGATAGGAGTTTTATCCCAGCATGGGACACTGATTTGCATTTCAGTCATCAGTTCTTAAAATAGAAATATACTGTCTTGCAATTTTTAAATATTTGATTGCTATTTAAATCATTTAACGGGTAGATATTTAAAAAAAGAACATCCCCCCTTTGTTTTCTCATTGACAGTGAGTGATGAGCAAAACCACCCCATTTTGGTGATAACCATAGTATCCAAAAGTACAATCAACTGAGCTTCATCACCTGACCCTACAAATTTCGATTGGTCACATGACCTGGCGCCCATATTGGATTTTATCAAAACTTTAAAATGGCTTCTCCTGATGACCTAGGGGTCTGGTCGATTTGAAATTTGGTTTATAGCAAGCATCACCTAAGGTCTTTGTTACTAAAATGACATGTGGTCATGTGACCTTGTCCGCCATATTGAACTTTTGAAAAAATACCAATTTAATCTTTACAAATCTTCATCTCCAGAACCAACTCACCGATTGAACTGAAATTTTACTCGTATCATCCTTAGTGTGAGCACTTTCAAGTTTAAGAAAGGTATATGGATCAATCATGTGGTTTGGTCACCATATTGGATTTTGCAAAAAAAATCCAATTTAATCTTTAAAAATCTTTTCCGAAACCAATGCACCATTTGATTTGAAATTTTACTTGTCTTCCTTTGTGTGAGTACTTTCAAGTTTGCAAAATTTATTTCTGTCAGTCAAGTGGTTTGGCAGCCATATTGGTTTTTGCGAAAAACTTATGGTTACCAGCGAACACTGTTCAAAATTTCTTCTCAAGAGCCATCGCACCATTTGAATTGAAACTGTCCTCATATTATCTAGTGTAAGTACTTTAAAGTTTGTAAAATGCATATTAATTGGTCACATGGTTTGGCCGCCATATTCGATTTTAAAAAAATACCAATTTAATATTTGAAGATCTTCTTCTCAAGAACAAATACACTGTTTGAACTGAAATTTGACTTGTATCATCTTCAGGGTGAGCAGTTTGAAGTTTGCAAAAAACCATTTCGATATGTCACATGGTTTGGCGGCCATATTGGTTTTTTGTGAAAACCCATGATTTCCAGCGAACAATATCCAAAATATTCTCTAGAACCACCTCACCATTTTAACCAAAATTTTGTTCATACCATCTGTAGTGTGAGTACTATCAAGTTTTTGAAAGGCATATGGATCCGATACATGGTTTGACAGCCATATTGGATTTTACAAAAAAAACTTTAATAACCACGAGATGATATTGGCAGTTATTATTTACAATGGCCAAACGACCATTCTCAAGTTCAAAATTTGAACAAAGTAACATCAGTGCAAGTAGTTTCAGCCATGGCAATAGCCTTGGTCCCATCAAAGGTGCTAGCAGCTTTAATATTCGTAATGAAATTTTAAATCATAACATAACAGATTTGTCAAAACAGAGATTGTAAACTGCTATGAATGTACCTATTTCAAACATGTATATTATACATGTCTTTCAGCCTGTGTGTCTCTTTGTCTGTCTGTTGGTGCGTGATCTCAAGAATAGTCAATACTTATTTGCATGATTGTCTGTTCAGAAATTAGTCTTAGAATGTCCCCATCATAATGTACAAATCACCTTACAGACGAATGCTAATAAAGGAACTATACCCCAGATTTTAAGCTCAATTAAAAACTCTTCAGAGAATGGTGCGGCTAAATTGCATGTTTAATGAACTTTCTTACTTAGGGAAATATATCAGGATTGACTGGACCAAAGTTTACGAAAACTTGGTAAGTACTTTGAATGTACTGTTATCTAACTTAAGTGAAAGTCATTAAGCAATTTGGATCAGTTGATTAATAATTTGCACATTTGGTGACCTTCAATATTTAGGAACTTATCTTAACCGCTCAACAAAAATATTGAAATATGCTATTAAGGTGGATGAATCTATGATATTACAAATGTAAAAATATTTAGCATGTTCACATTAGCAAAGAAATTTGCATATTAACAAACACACCCTATAGGGAATTTATCTTTGGATTTACTTGAATAAAGGTTATAAAATTCGTTGTGTAAATTGAAGATACTGTGATGTAAAATGAGTGAAAGTTATTAAACATTTTTGCATCAGCTAGTTTACTAATTCATCCATTTAACAAACTTTCCTCACAAGGAAGACTAATACTCCTAGCAACCATGACCAAACCCTGTAGAAACAAGGAAACTCGTGTTTCTGGTAAATCTTACAACTGTAATGTAATCATACATCAATGAAGCCCTGACGATTATTCAAAATACATTATGTACTGTACAATGCCATGACTATGCCAATAGTGACCAGCTATTTTGAGAGAAAAAGAGTATCTAGGTAATATGCGCCTCCAAAGTGAAAGACTTAAACTTATGCTCAAACTTTCTCTAAAAACTCTTTCAACCATTCTCTTTAAAAATCAAAAATAAAAATTGGGGATCACCATGCAAATTTTGGTACAACAGAAACCCAAGATTTACTGAGGATTTAAAAAAAATCAAAATGGCCGCCATTCATGTGGTAACTCTATGGAGAAAAATATAATTTTCAAATTTCGAAAAACTAAGCTAGCCAAAAGTTTGGTTACACCAAGAGCTTTAAAATGAACCCCCTGAAAGAGGTGTATCAGAAAAGAATTTAGAAGTTTGACTGTCTAAATACCTGTCTCCGAGGTACATTCTACCTTAAAAATATTGTACACTTACCTTATTTTAAGCTGAAAATACATGGTAGATTTACATTACTCCATTACATTACTCCATCTGACAGGGTCTTCGAGAATTGCACTTCTTGTAAGGTGTCTGTAGTTGTTGACTAGATCTCATCATTCTTGGACTATTTTCACATGACCACGGGGTGGGGGGTGGTATGACTTGGTCTCTAACTGGAAACTCATTTTAAGAGTTTCCCGTTAGATTGCGCTGATCTCGACGTGGACGAGCACTACCATTGATCAGCTCCCTACGATAACCTCAACTATCAAGGCCAATCCCTCGCGCCATCAACTAATTAGCCCTGCCTCGACAAAAAGGTAGCTTGCTTGGTCCCTACGATAAATTAAGAGGTAGACTGGGTAAATGCCAAAAAACCCAGTCCATTTAAATCATGGACGTAGAAAGAAAGATCTTTCGTTCTACCTCCATGATTTAATTTTTTCCCAGGCACCAACCCAATTCCGCGGCCCAACCCTTTGCTTAACGCGTTTGGGCCTAAACCCCTATATATATATGTATAGGGGTAGCTCTGGTACTTTTACCAGAAAGTCAGGCCCCGAAAGGTTTAATGTTTAACTCACGTGTCCACATGTTGCAGCATCAATATTCCAAGGCATCGTTTGAATCCACACCAGTTTGGGCCATGAGAAAGCATTGTCTTCGCATCCATCCAAGTGCATTGAGTGTGTCAGCACCAACACCCATGTGGAAGCATCAATATCCAAGGCATCGTTTGTTTCGCCACCAGTTTGGGCCATGAGAAAGCATAGTCTTCGCATCCATCCAAGTGCATCGAGTGTGTCAGCACCAACATCCATGGCATCTTCTTTTCCATATTTCAAGGTTAGTGTGTTAGTAAGCCACAGCAAACCACATGCAACAGGACAACATATAAAGTACACATAAAAAGATAGAATTAAATCTTACCAAAACTTACTCATTGGTGGCCTTCCGGGTTGGTGCAACTGACGTCTGTCTTCTTTCTTCAAAATCTTCTCTCTGTCATGGGTAAAAAAAAATCATTGAAAATAAAGTTAGTGTTTTGTAAATACAGATAAAATAAATGCAATCGAAATTGGTATCTAACCTTTCATCTTGGGGTCATTGTCTTCTTTTGTCCAGTCCAATGGTGGTGGCCACAGGTCCGGTCTTCGATTTCTTCCAGTTCTTGTTGTCCGAGGGAGGCTGAAATTGAAAAACATGCATCGAATACAGGATTGAAATTAATATTAAAAAAATTGGTATCTCACCTTTTCATCTTGGATACAATTTCAAATCTTCTCGTCCAACGCTGGGGCTGTCTTGTGTTGTCCGGAAAGGCTGAAATTAAAAAACATGCATCTGACAACAGGGTTGAAATTACTAATAAAAAAAGAAATTGGTGTCTCACCTTTTCATGGGGTCCAATTAATCTTCATTGTCCAACGCTGATGGCCACGGGTCCGATCCTCGATTTCTTCTCGCGCACACGGAGGCTGAAATTAAAAAACATTCATCGAATACAGGATTGAAATTATTAATAAAAAATTGGTATCTCACCTTTTCGTGGGGTCCAATTAGTCTTCTTGTCCAACGTTGGTGGCCACGGGTCCAATCTTCGGTTCGATCTTGATCTTCCATTACTTCTCGCGCATACGCGTCTCATGTTGAGGCTGAAAGTAACGCATGCGTCACATTACAAGATTCAAATCAATAATTTAGTACGAAATTTGTGTCTTATCTTTTCAACACCAGCAGCCGTTTCATTTTCTTCATCCAACTCTCCAGGAGTCTTCACGGCGGAAGTAGTGGCGGGAAATGCAAAAGGCCGTACCAGTATGAGCACACGAGTTACAAGCATCAGGTTCCAACATAATACATCGCCCTTCGGTCGGAGACTTGCAGATATTCACAGGAACACTTCATAGGGAACACACATCCATCGGACTCCTAACCTTGTACACCGTCCGTGGGTTGGAAACTTGCAGCAGTAGCAGAGACATCCATCGAACTCCAACTTTGTACACTTTCCGTCGGTTGGAAACGTAGATCAGCAGTTCTTGTGGAACACAAATTGGTCAGACTCCAACGTTGTACACTTTCCGTCGTTCGGTAACTTGCAGAACGTAGATCACTTCTTGGTCTTTTAGCCAGAGGTCCATATATCTTTCTTTCATGAATTTGACTTTGTTTGTGTACCGTCTATTTACTGTCTGTTCTGTGCTGTTTTGTGTGTATGTTTACAACTATTGTCTTACAAATTTTGACCTAGTGTTATTGGATTATGTGATAGATAATGAACGAGTTTGGTCGATTATGCGTTATAACACGAGGGGGCGTAGACCCCGAGTGTTATAACGCATAATCGACCAAACTCGTTCATTATCTCACTTATCACACGGCCTTGACAATAGACAGTCGAATTTTATTCTAATTTCCTTGGCAGGGGATGACATTGACAATAGACAGCCGAATTTTATTCTAATTTTCTTGCCAGGTGATAACCTTGAACTGTATATATTTCGATTTTTGTCTACAAGCAGTTGTACAAATGAACACTGAATACATGACGCTGAAATCCGTACATAGTCATGGACGACGTAACGTCTTTTGATCTTGGTTTTCAGTGGGATGAAGTTTCACTGACGCAACTGGATGCGATACCAACTCAGGAGTTATGTCATGTGAGTGGACAGATCAATGAAAAACGATTTTCGACTCCCTTAACGGAATCGCAATTCAAGCAAACTCTGAATGAAAGAATACCGCTGCGAACCAGGCACGCCAACAGTTGGGCAGTATCACTCTATAATGAATGGGCCATGTGGAGGAAAATTCAACCTCATACTGTCACAGACCAGAATTGGCCGATACCTGCTTTGGAAATTGGCTCCTTGAAATCCCTCGATTACTGGTTTGCAAGATTTATCTACGAAATCAAACGAAAGGATGGTAAACCATATCCCCCCAATACATTGACAAACATAGCTGCAGGATTGCAACGCTATTTAGTCGACGTCTGTGATCGTAGAGACGTGCATTTGTTTAAAAAGGACGATGGGACCTTCAAAACATTTCAACATGCACTCTAAAAACGTAAAAAAGAGCTCATCGCTGAGGGTGTAGGCATCGCCGTGAAAAAGGCAGATCCTGTGACCGAGAAGGATGAGGAGAGATTGTGGGAACGCGGTGTGTTCAATTCTGACACAGCAAGAGGTTTGTCATACATAGTTTACTTTTATAACTGCAAAATGTTCGGACTAAGAGCTATGGATGAACATACAAACCTCGAGGCCAACCAGTTTCGCACAGGATTTGATGAAAACGGGCGAAAATTTCTACCGTATGAAGGACGCCTGTCTGAGACTTGCACTGGAAACATTGATTGCAAATCAAAACCAAAGGTAATCAGACAATATTCTGATCCTTCGAATGAGCGGTGTGTTGTGCCAATTTATGAACAATATCTTGCCCTCATTGGTTTTTCTGGCCGGTTTTATCGCAGGCCAATGCCAAATCGCGATAATGGGACTATAATATTTTCACAGCAAGCGATTGGTGTTAATACACTCAGGAAGTACCTAAAGGATATGTACAGGGATGCCGGTATTGACTACGAAGCTGAAAACAGAAACATCACAAATCACAGCGGTAAAGTTACATGTTGTACCAGATTATATGACAAGGGATTTGATGAACAATCAATAACAGGAGAAGCGGTCATCGCTCGACTGCAGTGAGGAGCTATAAACGGCCGTCCGAAGACTTGTTACAAAACATATCCAATGCCCTGCAGCCCCCCAAACCTAAACAAGAAAAAGTGTGTTCGGAAGCAGAAAACAAGGAACCTGAAAACAAGCCTTCAACTCATGATCGAGTCTTACACATTGTTGTTCCTGACGGAATTGACTCTGTCTGCTTAGAGCGATCTGGAAAGAAAATGACAATTACATTTGATTTCTAAAGACTTACATTTGTGCTCTGTAAATTGCAAGTTTGTGTTGGAAGAAAATTGAACTAGTTTTGCAAGTTTGCGTTGGAATAAAATTGACCTTGTTCATTGCTGAAAACTGTGTTATCTCGTGCATACCATCTTGTCAGGTGGTTTGTTCATGTCGACCAATCAGAGACAAAGAATCGTGCCGTGGATTATGGCCATAATGCACTAGTGAAGAGTGGGTTATGGCTTATAATCCACGGCAATACTGGTCTCTGATTGGTTGACAGGGTCTGGCCGTGTGATAAGGATTGGTATGATTGCGATTATTATGCAGCAATTCACTCGTCGTGATCAAACGGACAACTGACAATAATAATATTTGAACACTTGGTTATGCACAAGGCTCCTTCGATCCGATTGACCAATGAGAAGCAATATTGTTACCATGTTATGAATAATTACTTATTCAAACTCTCGTATTGAAGCAGAGCCAATAAGAGAATGGACTTTTGGCGCGAATCTCGACGACAGGTGGTAGAAGTATTTGAATGGTCTTCCATTGAATGAAAATTACATTACCAGTGAGAAGACAGTTGTTACAAGATATGCGTTTGCAGATCATTAAAACAAAAACCTGTATGGACAATGAGATGCAACATTTGCAGAACTTCCACAGGTGGGCAGGCATGCGCATTGGACGTCTTTGGTGTTCAGATCGTCAGAGCGAGCCCAAGGCGCACTAACGCTTACGCAACTGTAACATGCCAAGATACCCTGGCACAAACTGTGCAGGTTTGAAATATTTCCATATGCTTGAGGTGCGCACTGACTGCCCATCGGCGATTGCTCTGCAAATATCACTATTTGCCTTTGAGTTAATTATGGGTTCCATGCTTATTTGCAAATGGGAGGAGAAGTTTCATTCCTCTGAATTCATGCGTGGAATGGTAAAACAACCGCTGACAAGACAATGTGACGAAGTCTTTGACTTCATTGCCCGAAAGATGGAAACAAAAGGATTTTTATTAAACAAGGTTTGACTTATTTCACATTTAGATGGCTCCAATTCATAGTTATGGTCAATAAACTGATATTATACATATTTATTTAAAATATCCTCCAAGTGATACCAAGGTACGAAGAAATAAGCTACGGCTTGCCAGCAGCTAGTCTCAGTGCTCAAACCATAGTCACCTGTGGTCTATTCCGCTCTGCGTCTATATATGCGCCCCATAGACGTGTGTACATATGCCTGAGAAGAAGAGCATATATACACACGTCTATGGGGCGCATATATAGACGCAGAGCGGAGTAGACCACAGCAATCTGATTAAAATCAGATGTAGAGTACGGCGACGTCTACTTATAGCGTACGCGGTATTCTCTTGTTGTCGCCTATCAAACAAAAAAACGGTCGAGTACGTTATGTTTCAGAAAACGAGCGGTTCTGGACGTTAGGAGAAGTTAATCGCATCTTTTCTGGGGTGGGTTTTGAGGAAAGGTAGGTAGGGAAATTACTTTGCCCCGATAGAGCAGAATTTCGGCCAAAAAGACCGTTTTTTTCGTTGCGGTCCGGATCCAGACTGCAGAGACCCCAGTTATCTCCATGGACCCTTGCAGGGCTGTAGTGGAGGCCGCATTACGAAGGGAATACACAGGCCTGTACGCAGGGCTAAAATTAGCCCAACTATCCTATATTTAGCCGATCTAAAAATCGTTCTAAACTTTCTACATTGGCCCATATGTAGCTGGAGTTTAGATAGGACCTCCAAGGCCAAACTTTTACTCTGGGATATATCCGATATTTAGCAGATCTAACTATCGTTCTAAATTTTCTGAATTGGCCCACATGTAGCTGGAGTTTAGATGACATTTGACTTTGTACATGACTGCCTAAATATATCATCCAAGGCATTTTTCGATTGGAGACAACGACTCCCTCTTTTACTGTGTGCACACAGCTGGGAGGTGGCTGCCTGGCCAGCAACACGTTTGATAAGGGTAACAACTAAACATTAATTTTCATGAAATTCGCACAAATAGACGCGATCGTCGTGCACACCTTGGTCATTTGAAGTGTGGAAGTATGGTTATATTATTTACATTCGTATTCACGTCGCACATCTGTTTTATTTGTCATAAACAATAGCGTTGGCTATTTGACAGTCTTTGTCTTTGACTCTCAAAACAAATTCAGTTTTTCGGCAGCAATGTGTTTTTTAATGGTCACTCACTGCCACATTTCTCAAGATCTACTTCGTGATTTCAACTTCTTGCCTGTTCCGATGGCAATTATATACGAGGTACTATTCTCGGAGGTCTCTGGGACAACTCACATTTCAGCTTTGGGAAAGAACAGATAACAGAAATTATGTACCGAAGTTTTTATCCAAGTCCCTTTCTACTTGCTAAATGACTCCCTCTTTTACTTTGGGCAAGTAGCTTGGAGGTGACATACAGCCTGGGCAGCAATTTAGAACGATAATTAGACACGCTAAATATCGGTTATATCTCCCCAAAAACGTCTAGGTCCGCCAGAAAACTCTAGTAAGTGTAGAACGATAAAAAGGTAGTTGTTTAGCTGTGTTTCGCCACTTTAGCTAGATTAAATGTACCTTCCATAGACAAGGCGTGGGGTTTAGAAAAAGCATCACTAAAAGACACAATTCCGCACCTTATACTAACGCTTTTTTGTACACTCTGATTCAGCGGCAGTGGTAATTCCTGCCTCGCAAGAATGGAACATGGATCACCTGAAGAAATACATTTCCGCAATGCAGTACGAGTGGTGCGACCGCGTATCGTAGTGTGATCGCGTATAAAAGCACGTAGACATGAGAACTTTCCGACTTCTGGTTATTTGGTGAGAACTGTAATGCATGTCGAGCTGAAGCAAACATTCTGAGCGGAGTGGGACTCGACAGAAACGGCGATATTTTACTCCGTTGTTGACAACATGGATATGTTACATCCATTCTGGAGTGGAGTTACTGAAAACATACGGAATCCGAAAACATGGTATAGGGTTGAATGAAAGTAAAAACAGCTTGCTATGTTGTATAAAACTAACGCCTTTGCTAATCTCGACGCCGTAAAGAATGAGCAGTTGTCCGTCTTGAGCCTTGATAACAAGGTTTGCGACGGGCGAAAAGTCATCCTCGCCATCGAATTCAGTGATCAGGCGAAAATGGTCCTGAGTCGGCAGATCCGACTATTCCCGACTCTGTCCGATGAAATGATAAGCGTAAAGGACTGGTCAGTGTTTTCGGCCGGGGGCGGTGGATTCACGGGGGGGGGGGGGGGGGGGGGGGGGGGGGGGTTCACCATGTTTTTGAAATGCCCAATAGGGGGGTCAGTGTGTTTTTTAATTTCGACATGGCTCATACTTGCGAAAAAAATATTATGCCAGCCACAAATTTCATCAGTCAGTTGCATTTTCAACGCGTCCTTCGGGCGCGTAACTTTAGTAATAATAAGACATATTTTTCAGAGCCACGTCCTAGTGCAAAACTTTAATATATCAGGCATATATATCTGAGATATCTGTATGTTTAAAATTTTTTCGGCGCGCCCTTTTGGCGCATTTCTTTAAAATATCAAACAATATTTTTCAGCATGCCCAAGCTGCGTGACTTTCATATATCAGATATGTATATATATCAGACATATCAGGATGTTTAATATTTTTCGGCGCACCCTTCTGGCGCAGTAAATCAATATATCAGAGATATGGCAGATGTATCTTGATGTCTGTAAATTGAAAGTCTGTTTTGCAAAGTACTAGTTATTATGAAATCTACAGTTCATATGATAAGCTATCAAGTCCCTGATACTTTTCTTTCCTCTACGAGAATTCAGTACTAGAAAGCAATATTCATTAATATATCACAATAACATTTTCTTACAACAGTTATGGACATCTGCTTATGCATAAAAAGAGTGGAGTACATTCACAGCTCATTCAAAATACTGTATTCAAACTTTAGAATTGACACTTTTAAGTTCCTATCCTACAACTGAAATGACAACAATTTCATTGAAACACAGAATGACTGAATGTTTAAATTATACCATATATATATATATATATATATATATATATATATATATATATATATATATATATATATATATGTATATATATATATGTATATATGTATGTATATGTATATATATAGGTAATATGAAAGTTCGTTGCAAATGTTGCTGGCAGAGCGCTCGATGGTACAGGTTCAGAGCAAAATAGTGTAGTATAAGGGGAACTTAGATATTTAACCGGAACACCATTAAAATCAGTTACAGCACCATGAGCAATACAGCGCAATTTATCCAGGGCCACAACAAAACAGTTATCTCCAATAAAACAGATAACAGCGCGAAAAGACAATGCAACTGCCAAGTGCGGTCATCATGCCCTGTGTCCGGACACTGCCTATCCGAATCCGTCATTTATCAAGCCACAGTGTCATCTCTGGACAGCCAACCAGATCAGACATATATAGGACTCTTTGCCGGTACTTTCAAAACCCGATTTAATAACCACAAAGCATCCTTCAAGAACTCAGCTAAAACGAATAGCACAGAACTCAGTAAATATATATGGACATTAAGGGAAAAAAACATCAATTATAACATCCCATGGACAATCCTTAAATAAGCCTACAACCCCATCAGCAACGGATGCAATCTATGTCTTTGGGAGAAATATTTTATAATATGCAAACCCCAGCTTGCCACCCTTAACAAACGCAATGAACTCGTTAATACATGTCGCCACTCCAGCAAATTTCTCCTGAAGAATTTTGTAAAGTGACTGTTATTCATGAGGCAGACAACTCATCACCATCTGTCACTCCGCATTCATTTTTCACTGCCATTCAATTTCAGCTCATTTGCATATTCAATCAAGTACAACGCATATTTTCTGTTGAGCACCCGCGTCCTTGTTCTGTACGCTAAAGTATCTGATGAGTGTAGGTTCTACCTACACGAAACTGACCAGTAATACGCCTAACCTTGAAACTGTCTTAGTTCCCGCTAAAACCACAAATATTCTCTGGATTCGTACCATCGAGCACTCTGCCAGCAATACTTGCAATGAACTTTCATATATTTTATATATATATATAATATATATATATATATATATATATATATATATATATATATATATATATATACACATACATACATACATACATACTGAATTATTCAATTTATATTCCACCTTTTGTTTTACCTTTGTTGCGCGCAGGGGGGGGGGTCACCCTGTTTTCGAAAGTTGGAAATGGGAGGGGGGGGTCAGCCACTTTTTGACGTCGGCAGAAAATAATCCACCGCCTCCCTAGGCCGAAGAAACTGACCAGTCCCTAAGCGAATGGTAAAAATATACTCTGAGTAAGAAACTCCGAAATTTCGAGAAACTCCCTCCCGCCAACAATGATGAGTAACCCTCTCCAACACAGAAATTTTGACTGACCCCCTCCCCCGCCCCACTTGAAAAAGTTTAATATCAATACATGTATTTCCATAACTTTAAATACGGATGATGTTGATTGGTATTGTGAAATGTCAGAATAGTTAATGAACTTGGTCAACGTAAATACATCTGTGATGATAAAGGGCGAATTCACGACAGTCCAGTTTTGTCCTAGATTCTGTGAACTAATAATGGCATCTAGTGAGGGCATTTCCCCATGATCCAGTACTTCTTCCACCTCTGGTTACAACACTTGCTATACATATGCATCACAAATCTTTTTCAGAGTGAATCCCCTGCAGCTTCCTTTTTTGATGACCCCTCTGATTCCTCCATAATTAATAAGGAAGGCTCCCTAACTACGAGAACGCTGCATTTTTGTTCGAATATTCAGGCTGTATGTCAGTTAAATTTCTCGGAGTACATAGTTTCTTACGTTTTTTATATCGCGTTCACGTCCCCTTGCAGGAGGCGATTTTACACATTTGGGACATTCTTAACGCATGAATTACCATGGCACAAAATGATTTCAAGTTTCATGAATTAACATCTTGAAATTTGTGGAAAAATGACTGACAAATCGTTGCGATAGAAGAGAATATTGCAGCTGTAGCTAGCATTCTGTGATAAAAATGATTGTTGATATTGTGAATGGTAAAAAGTTGACGTGTCAATTCCCTCCAGGTTCCCAACCCTACCCGTTTTGTCAGCAGCAAATTTACCCATGGACCCCCCGTGTTTTACATCTAATTGAAATTGTACATACTCAAACCAGTTTTTAAATTTTCATGGTGGGTCATTGCAGTTTGAAGTATTATGTGCTTGACTTGTGCATCTACCGAAATTGTATTGCCAGAGTCGAGCTATATATAAAAGGTGATTTCTGAATGAAGAAAATATTGCATATCAGAGGATCAAATGTCCGTTTTGGAGCAGTTGTCTAGGTGACAGTAGTGAATGGATTCTCTAAGTATACACCTAAGTCTTAACTAAAAGAAGCAATCTACGGCAATGCAAGAAAAACACAAAAAGAATGGTAGGTTTTAGTGTTACATTCAGACAGTAGTTTTGCAAAAATGTCGAAAGCATTCCTGATACTGACAGATGCTCTGATAAGTCTTACGTCACATTGAAAGTTTGTATAAATTTGAAAGATAAGAAATTTAAACACTCAAATTTGGCCGAATGTAGGGAATGTGAAATTCGCAATACTGCAGTTTATTCTGACAGTCAAAAACTCTGTTACACTCACCTCTTCCTATTTCTACACCCCTGATGAAACTAACCAGTCCCTGATGTAAGTGTGCAGCTTAGACCACTTTAGGAAAATTCTTTGTTTGCCGTCCTTGGATTTTTGAAAAACCTACTAGCCGGCCAGGAAAAAAAATACACAGACAAAAAAAACGCAAGTGTATTAACATAAGCTCGTTTTTATTTTTTTGTCTTTTGGAAAAATATTTTTATTTGTAATTGTTTTAAATAGTGTTTGTTTTCTTAATTTTCTCTGAAAACCTGCCAGCACGCGGACGGCAAACAAAGATTTTTATTTAAAGCGCCTTAGCGTTTGATCAGAGAATACTTTTAATGAAAAAATATCTATATCACCAAGGTCAAGACATTTTGGGTTCCTATATTTGGTCAGGTTTCAGAATACAAAGTATTATTATACATCTGCGTCTGTAACATATAGACTTTCGTCGTACTGTAAGTTTCGGTAGCAGGAGTCCGATAACTTTGACGCGGTCGGAGTACTCTTGTTATTGGACGCTACTGACACCATAACACCTTTACCTTAAGCACGGGCGAAAGTAAGAGTAGATTTTACACTTTTTCACAAAAAATATCAACTATAAACATTCAGGTTCAGTAATTCAAGCAGTGAAAAATGGTCAGTCTAAAACTAGTGAATGTCGGTGAAGTTTCACCACGTGCGGGTTGAAGTTCCGTTCTGTGCGCCAGACGCGATCACCCTAAAGCCAGTATCCAACCGTCACTGCTCGCGATCGCACGTATCATCCTAAACACGCTTTAAGGCGACACCGAAAGATTCAAATTACTAAGCAACGGTGCTAAGGGTAATTTCCAAAAACAATCAAAGTGCAAAGCTTTCATGGTTTTCTTTGCATAATAAAAAGATTTACAGAATCATACGATTCCAAAAGACGCAGGTTTGTGGCGCGATTTGTCAGTGACGTAACACATATACAAATTTTTACAGCTCTAATTTCAAACGTTTAAGCTCCACAAATTTGCACCAAATTTTCCAAAATTTCAGAATGTAACACATAAGATACCTGTTTAAAGCCCCTAGCATGGATTAAGTTATCTGTTCAAGTACAAACGATTTTTGAACAGGAAAATATCTACTATGTCATTTTGTGAAATTTTCAAGGGTTTTACGGCGATATCTCATAAATGGTCCAGAATTTTTAGAAACGCATGCTTATCTATATTCTCATGTATGACGTCAATAATCCTACCAAAAGTCATGTAAATTGCTTTACAATTGAGAGAGAGCTGAAAGATTTTGAGTTGCATCGGGTCAAATAATGATAATGGTTTCCTTGTAGTGTCTCTCATGACATCTGCGTTTATTGTTATGTTCTTTGATTTTTATCACACAACAACAACAATAACAACAACAACAACACGACTGATAAGCTTATAAACATAGGCAACGATAAAAACAACAACCACTTTTCACTGGTTCCCTGTGCTTTTTTACTCGAGACTTTTACTAACTTCGCCAGCGCAGAAGTTTCCTCGGCTAGGGACCCACAGTTTCTTGTCGAGATTGAAATGACGCCACCAGCGACAACTAGTGAACATTGCATTGTTTCTTGTAAGGCGCTTTTCTGGAGTAAAGTAAAGAGACAAACATACCTTTTCATAAATTTGTGCGCGAGCTTGATCATAACCAGGCGACCACTGTTCGGAAAGCTTGGCAGTATTTTGCTTTCGAATATTTGTTTCTGATCGAGACGGTAACGTCAATTGAAAAGTCACAATTGGTTGATGACCGGTAAGTACTACTATGTTATTAGATTTTCTGAAAAGAGGAATTCCGATTTTAGGCAAACGGGTTGGTGCACCAGCACTGACAGTCAGACTGAGAGACTCTAATGTAAACACTGCAGTGAAAACAGCGGCTTGCAGTTCAGTGTACATCCGTGTACGTGTCGCGTGTTCTTCACAACTGGCTGGTCGTTTACGTGTAAACTGTTAGCATCAGCGTCAGTTTCCAGTATGCGGTGCTGGTAGTATATCCTCGGCCTGGTGCCAGTATGTTTGAACTGGGGAGTGTTAATTCTGTCATGAATGATTCTGTCGACGAAAACGCTATCAAGTCGTTACATAATGAAACTGCGCTGCCAATTTTGTTGTTGATCTGTACCGTTATGTGCAAATGGCAACGTACCCTCCCCAAGTTCCCAGATCTTTGGTTTACATTTTTGCCAACAGTTGTCGGTATACGACAGCGTGTCACTTCCAAGTATTAAAACGCATAAAGTAGGTGAAAAGTTTAACCTCCGCAGTAGTACAATTGATTTCCTTGAGCTTTCACTTTCAGTAACGATGTCAAAGCGAACGAGTACCTAACGCCGCCCACTGCCACGCTGTTTTTCTACTGATTTCAACCAGCACATACTTTGTCCGATGGTTTTCGTTATTGTTGCCATTATATTTCACGAAACAAAAAGCAAAATTTTTTCATCAGATCAAAAACAATGGTAGACAGAGACGTCAAAACTGCAGGTTGCAATAAACAATTGACTGATTGACCACAATTATCATAACGAATGACTATAAATATAAGAAGTAAAAAAAAAACTGGAAAAAACTCAACAAGGTTATAACTACAACTTGATCAATTTTCTTCTGCCCCAACATTGGGTTATAACGTCCTCATAATTTTCTAAAGAAAACCACATTTCTTGTTTGAATAACAAACGTAGAGTCATACTTTACATATTAGTCAAGTTGCTCTTACTGGTTAATTATTCTCACTACATGTATTAGAATGTACCTCATTTCAAATTCAAAAAAGGCAACTAGTCTCTCAGTTACCATAAATCGCTGAGAAGAAAAAAACAAGTGATTTAAACAAAAATAAGGAAGTTAAAGTCCCCAAAGAGTAAGATAGTATTTGTTTGAAAAGATATCATAAAAATATTATAAAGAGTTACAGCTATTGAAAAAGAGATACAAATAGTGGATAAACCATGCCCTAAATATTTTTCAGTGACTCTTCCGATCATGTTTACTAGACCAAGGTGATTCTCTATTGTGAGTCAGGTGTGCGGTAATACTCTAGAAGACATTGATGGAGGGGCTGTACCTTTGCTTTTCAAGCAATCTTTTCATATGTTAATGATCATTCAATAGAATTCATTTTCATTAGGAAAGAATACGAAAATTACAAAATTACGTGTTGTTATGTAGACTTGCTACTCCACTGGTTTTGCAAGCTGTCAAGAACACAGTAATCTAATGATTAATATTATTGATGCTCTTGATCATGTGTCAAAATTGAAGTGTGGTACATGTATTATTGGCAATCAGGCGTATGAAGGAGGGAGGGTCATCATGTCTTTTATCAAAGTAATACATGGTGCACGTGTTGCGATCCAAGCTGCCAATATGTACCTATGTGGTGGTTTGACAGGCCTGATAGCTTTAGCTCTTAACCCCAGACTATGAATCATTGACCTTTGCCCTTGTAGAGTTTTAGATTTGCAGTGTGTGCATACTACTTGTGAGTGCATTTTACTGTTAGACTTGAGGGGAATTTGGACTTATGGCATCGCTATGCCTAAGGGAGAAAATTATAATTCAGTTTTGACAAGAAATGAAGTACACTTCCTCATAATACAAGGAAAATGTAAAGCTAGGCCTGCATGTGCTGGCTTTATTTGATTTTGATCTTTCACTAATGCTAATCTTCTTAATCTTTGCATTGATTGGTTGTCCAAGCAAATGTCAATGTTAGGTCATAGCTGGATTTACAGCGAAACTGATCAGGCAGTATACTTTTATTCTACTTTTGTCCTGCCTCTTGTTATCAAAGGAAACAGCCAGTAGATTGCACTTCCTATAAACAACAATAAACGAAAGCGACTGTATGAAGATTGTATAGCTTCACGTGACCTAGATTTGTGTTCAACACTCCTGTACCCTCAGTTATGTTTGACTTTTTTAAAGAATCGAAAATCAACAATTTGCATGCAGCCCTACCAATCTCTTGTAAATGGTAAAATGCTATGTTTTTGGAGTTTCTTTGAGTCTGATTTACCGTAGCTTCCCTGACATGCCATGCTTTACAACTAGTCTTAGTCTTATAGACTGCACAAAATGGTATTGTATGCTATGAAAGACAGGAAAAGAAAAAATTGCCTGTCATCAGACTGTCCCGTTGACAACTTGTGTTATTTTAGGAATCCGTTTTATTTATCATATCAATGTCTTGCCGATCATGTAGTTATTTAGTTATTTAGTGTTGGTTATGACAATTTCTTACATCTACTAGTGAAGGAAATATGATAATGAGGTAAAAACCACTCTTCCCAAACTTCAACCAGGTGTGCAAAAAAGCAAGGTTATACATTTACCAGTCCTGAATTGACAATATTTTGGTCTGGTGATAATTTCAATAGGAGATTTCATTTTTTTTATCGATTTAGGAACTTTGTCATTTTACAGTAACAAATTCAAGTACACAGTGCTGTGTGTCCAGCCAGCATATGTCAGGTCACCTGGAAGTGCAACAGAGAGAAATACGCCAAGGTTTATTTGCCCTTGGACAAGGCAACCATTGTTCATCAACTTGCAAGTGTGTATTAATAAACCAAGCATCTTTCATACTCGGTAAAGGGAAACAACTTCAGGGACTTTGATGTGGTTATCTCACACCACTACTCTGAAATATTTTATCCATAGACTCTGAGCTTTCTCCAGGGTCGATGTCGTATCCCAACTTTACAAGGCAAGGGTGTTTATTTTATCAGATTTTCTCCCTCAAAACATTAACTAATATTTGTTGGGCAGACTAGAGTTACCTAGCCAACCTAACTGAGCCAGGCAGATTGGAGGATGACTTTTATAAAAAACCAAACGCCATTACATGTTGACATCACTCCATTGCTTGAAAACATTAACATATTTCATGAATTTGTATCAGACTTTTTTTCTAAAACCCTACAGGTAGCAGTATAGCCAGGGATTCAATGAAATTGTGAGCATCATTTGTTTGTCACTGTTTGATTTTGACATTGATTCAATGAAATGGCAGAGTTACTTTGTATAACCAAGGTCACTCCACAAGCGACCATGGTATAGCGCAGAGAATAGGGAAGCACAGATTTGAATATGAATTTGTACACACTCTGAGTGAAATAAAACGGCTGAGAAGCAAATATTTTATGCACAATGATGCCCCTCTTTCAGCTCACAATGGATATGTAGCTGAAAAGCTGTCACAAAAGAGTTTAGACGTCCTGTCTAGACTTCAACTTTGCCAAGAGATACATACAGTGTAATGCAATCACATATACATGTGAACCCAATGGCTGTATATGAAGGTTCAGGAAAAAAAATTGCCGGCCCTCACAGCAATAGGAAATCAAATGTTATTAAGAAGGAAAGCAGGGGCATTAGACGAGATCTAGAGTTCCTTTTTGCCTCTATTGGTCTGGAAGTAAGTAGTTATACAAGTCATAGAGGTTAAATTTGGGCTGTTTTAGATTTTGGTCAGGCAGCTTTTTTCAGTGGTTTCATACACATTCATGATAGAAATGGTTTTACTATATCTGAAAGACTGGCTTACACATGTAGCTAGAAGCTAGGATATGATTTGTGTAATGGATGGTACATACCCACGCAAAAGCTGTCAACTAAATATTCCCCAGTGTTCAAGGGCGTAAATATTTGACCGCCAAATGTTCAATTTGCTCCTTTTAAGGTATTTTAAAAATAAAAGTCAGCTTGAAAATACCCAGTAACTACTTTGTACTGAATTTTATAGCGAAGCCTTTTCTACTGTAGACTCCAGTGCAGCATGTGTATTCATAGCCTCTCATTATTCTTTTATGTACTCTGGGAAACTGAATGAGACGGAAAAACGTATTGTGATGGCAGTTTTTACTGTTGTTAGGTTGTATTGACTGTCCTCTGTAGTTTCTGTACAGAAGTAGGGATTTTACATGAAATTGATAGACAGCTACAATAATAATAAATTATATATCAAAAGAAAGCTCTCTTCAAGACCAATTGATTGCATTTTGTTTGATGAAAATCGGTTCAGTACATGCAGAGATATGTCCTGTAGTTATCATAACCACCAGGTGACCCCATTTTGAACATTGTTTGAGGAAACTAGAATTGCAATGTCTTGTGCTTTTTGCAATAACTCAAGCATTTCTTATTGAAAATTAATGAAATTTTTTGTGGATATTGCTGACAAAATGTTCAATGATTTTTAATTTTTATAAAGGAAAAAGGTTATTTAGAATGCTGTTTACAAGGTAAACAAATAAACAATACCTGTAAAAAATCAAATGATACCTGTGACATTGATCACTGTATGCATTATGTATTGTGAACATCAACAGAAATATGATAATCATATTCCATCATATTTACTTTGCATATATGAAAAAAGTTATTTAGATTTATATTTACAAGGTAAACAAATAAACAACAATACCTGTAAACAATCAAATGATACCTGTGACATTTTAGAATTTGATTTAAATTTAACAAAATATTTTTTTAGATTTTTTTTAATTTGAACTTCGAAATTTTTTTAAATTTTTTTTGTGTGATTACAACTTTTATTAAATGATTATGAAATATGTCTGATTATGTAGATTTTAAGTTAAAACAATTACAGAGAACTTTCCAAAAAGCAAAAAAACTTCGTTCTCAACCCTTTGTCAATGCCGTAAAACAGCAACACGCATTTATAGAATGAACAACTGCATTAAACTGGATGCAAGTTAAGCTGCCCCGAAATAACATAGACCCTCGAACATGTCGAAGTCAGCGGTCCGAAATACAAATCAGTATAAATACAACTTTTCCAAAGTCCGGGACACCATCAATGAGGAAAGAACAAATTAATAATCTATGGCCTTGTTCTTCAGAGAGAACCAAAATAGTCCCCTTCTCGGGAACTAAAGATAGAAACTAAAATTTCAGTATAGTATCGGCAAAGTGTGGTGCACGTGTGTATGCCTACACTGCAGTGCAGTGCTGGCTTTGACAACTTCTCAGTGTTTATCGAAAAATATCACCCGGAAATCAAACAACTTCGAACAAGATAACGTTTGAAAGGGTAAAGTATAGAAATATATCTCTAGATCCTTGCGTTAGATAAGAAATCAGACAAATCTAGCTGCAAAATCGTGAACGTCGGAACTCAGCTTAGACCTCCTGACACAGAACATGCGGCGAAGCGCCGATTACTTGTATGTGATTCCTGGTAGTGCCCGGATGTAAAGTTGGGTGAAACCATACTCGCTAAAAAGGGCCTAAGCATCATTTTTCGCATCGTCAGACTCGTAATTATTGCAGAATTACAATTAATATTTATCATAAAATTAATTTTGGGCCGAACGTTTAAGGAAATCAAGATTTTCTTTCAAAAAAACACAAACGAAACACAAAGTTTGATCACAGATTGAGTTTTTCTCGGCCGATTTTAACGTTCGCCCCCTCAAAATGAAGCCCATGATCTCTACTTTCGTACCAAGCCTAAAAAATAGTGATGCGATCAGAATAAGTCATGCGGAGAGTCTATCAAAGAGGTATATGTTCGATCTCCTTCGCGGGACATTTGAGGTCACGGCACAACGCTCATAATGGACGCCAAAATCGCCGTTATGCGTGAGTTTGTAGTCGTGCTGCTTTGCCATTTATCGTAGTACAAAAGTGAAAATTTCCCAGAATGAAGTTAAAATAATAATCTTCAACACTACAGTTTCATTTTCTCTGATAAGTTGGTCTATTTAAGAATTAACACGAAAGTTCGGACTAGACCTGCATCGAACGCGTACGTTCAACACAAATGTCACGTGACCTAAAATCCCTAACAGAAGTTAATCCTTTGCTATCTGAAGTGTAAAATCTTTTGCTGAGTAATCCTTGAAATACCTAGTTTATGGCTTGTCAACAGAGTGGTGCTAGTTTTGACCTGATTGTTTGGAATTGAATCTTTGATATAATTGATTTCTAATTCTGTCCAAAGGAGAGGTATACAAATTAAAAGATAACATTTTTTGCTTGACAACATGATAACGAAAGATGGGAGAATGGTTTGAACTTGCCATCATTGTGATTCCTAGAGGACTTACATGTAAAAATACAATGTTGTAGTTGTTATCCCCCAAATCCTGTAGTTGGATTTACAACGGAACAATGCCCAACATTATTCACTGAATTCCTTACTGAATGGCAACTGTAACTCATTTTCACACCTATTGAAGTGAATTTTTCTTGTAACCAAAATGTGTGATTTTGATTCTCATACACTGCCTAAGTTAGCAAGATGTAGGTCAGGTACAGGTCATCAACATGACTGTATCTAGTTGAGGAATGCTTACTTTGGTGATTGCAAGGTCTTTGGCAAACATTGGCAAAACAGTTTCTGTGAAGAACATAAATGCTCGACACTTCGATTAAGTATATCTACTGCAAATTATAGTAAACAGTGCGAATAACAGAGGAAAGATGGAATTTGTACCAAAGTCTGTTTAAACAGTTCCGACATGAAGTGAAATGGTTATCCATATGATGAAATTATCACAAAAAATGTGGTGGAATTTGTCGGTAAAAGGATGCTCATAGTGACGTAGAAGATGATTTGCAGTCCAAAGTTATGTGATACGGCAGTTATATTCATGGCCCTTGGTAACTTCATGGCAGAATACTCTTTATTATCATGGCAAGTGGTTGAGTCACAGAGAATAAGCCTTCTTACTCAAAGTCTTACCCTTTCAAAGGTTTTTACTACCTCATTTGATGAAAGAAAAGCCGTAAACAGCTTGACATGTGTGGTAATTTGACCGATAGGGTTTCCCCATACATAAATGTATGGGGAAAATATGCCATGATGTGCAGTGTTAGGAAAAGAATCTTGTACAGCAGAACCAGCTGAACTGCAACTTTGACGTGTAATGAATGTTTTATGGGTAGGAATGAGCTCTAAACAGTTACTCACTGAGTACTCCCTGTTAGTATCAATTTCTTTCTTGATGCCAGCATTTAAGGTAGTTTGCGCCTTGAAAGTGAAAGACTTAAATTTTTGCTGACATCTTTTCCTTGAGAAATTTTTCAACCATTCTCTTTCCAAATCAAGAATAAAAATTGGGGGTCACAGTGCAAATTTTGGTACTAGGGAAACGAATAAGTCAAGATTTACCTATATTTAAAATTCAAAACGGCTGGCATCTCTGTGTTAACTCTATAATAATAATAATAATAATATTGTTATTATTATTAACTCTATACAAGAAAAATAAAATTTTCGAATATTGAAAAGTTAAGCCGATAAAAGTTTTCTCACACTAAGAGCTTTAAAATGAACCCCCACAAGTGGTATATCAGAAAAAAATTGTAAAAGTTTGAGAATCCAAATTTGTGTCCCCGAGGTGCGTTCTACCTTGATACAAGGGAACTCATGCAGCATCACTAAGACACTAAACTTTGAGTACTTTTCTTCATAGTCTCTGATGATATATAACCATTAATGATTATAGTGTGAAGTGTGTACAATAGCTTTATTATTTTTTGTACATTTTGTCACAGTGACCGTGAGTTCATTGACATGTATATGCTTTAACCACAAATTATTGTCATTTTTCCTATGGTCATTTTTTAAATTTTCACAGTGTGTAATTGTTTTTCATGACATTTACTTTGTGTTCAACAATTCTTCACAAGGAGAAAATGACTGGTATAAATTAATACTGCAACCGTGTTGGTTATGAGTCGTATACAGTATTCCTTTGCAGAGCTAGGGGACCCAGTCTATTTCTGTCTCCGTCCATTTATCCGCTGGGCCCATCTGAAAATACACATGGCAGTTTGAAATACTCAGTATTCCGATCACAGTGTGGGCAAATATATCCTAGCGTGTCATACCATTGTACATGCTGATATAGTATGTTACGAAACCGAGAGAAAACACGAATTGCATTCCCAATGTCACTTTCCCTGCTGTGATACATACTTTGTGCTGAAAAACGTTGTCGTTTGTGGAAGCTAATCTGTAGTGGGCTTGTTGATTGCTCTTATTTTGCTTGGTGAGTAGAATTTACACATTAAGGCTTGCCATGGGATATTTTGTGTACAGAATATACACTCTACCATATGTATGTCTAACATAATTAATGCATATTATTAACAAAACATTGAACCATACAGACAGTGTTCTTTTAGTTTTGCAAATTTAAGTTTTGTCATTTTGACTAAATAATTTTAGTTCTTTACCAGTGTTGTAAAAATTTACATGCTTACATGAATGTGCGGGATAGAAGATCATGGAGCTATTATGATTACACATATAGTGGTCCCTTGATGGTAGGATTGATCAATAGCCAATGTGCATACCTATATCTGTGATGAAAGTGTATGAAATTAATCAGGGATGTGAAAAATTCATGTAGGTATTAAAATATATCCAACAGGCTAGGTCTGATAATAGCTTTTCATGGCCCGTCGTAGGTGCTCTTAGTATGGTATTTATAGCACTATGCATTTCATTGGCTGTGATTAACCCTTTCAGGCCTAAACCCCTATATATAGGGGTAGTTCTGGTAAATTACCAGAAAGTCAGGTCCGAAAGGGTTAAGAGAATAGGGTGATGAAAATGATCATAAAGATGTGAATTCAGCTCTTGTGAATTGTTTATCGATTTTGGCACTAAACTTGATTGGATCAAAATTGATAAAGCCAAGGCTAAATTAGCGTCATTGTTACTGGGTGCAAAGTTAGTGACAACATAATTATTCTACTCTATTGTGTACATGTACATAACTGTATTAGAAATGATAATTAGGCAAATAAGTGACCTGCCAATTCCTGCCTGTCCTCTCTGGTAGGCAAGGTTCAGAGTTAATTTATCACTTCTGCCTGATTATGATATTTCAAAAGACCTGATACTTAACTGTATTTCTACATGTTATTAACACTACTTTTAAAATGTTTATCAATTCACTCAAATAGAAAAAAATAACTTTTGTATAATTACCAGCTAAAATGTTACATAATGATATCTCTGTATAGAATTGCATTGACACTAGGGTTTCTATTGTAGTGGTATGTATTTGCTCTGTGACTTCTATAATTACTCTATATCCTCTTCCTGTGCTATAATAATCCATTTTATGTACACAATTGCCAGTATTGCATTTCTCTGCTTCCTTCTGGCTTGGAACTGATACAGCAAGATCTCAGCTAATTCAAAATTCAGTTTTCAATAGCGTACCGAAACATCAAACATGTTGTAGGTCAGGAACTAGGTCACTGGTGTGCCGATAACGTGGCATTTACATTGTTGATGCAATACAAGAAGTGAGCATCTGAGTATGTACGATATACCATAGTTTTCAGGGTCCCAGTCTCACATAGCCCTTTGCTTCCTGATTTGAATCATAAAACACATATAATATTAACAAAATCGTTGCTATGATACATATTTTTTTCAGTTCAACTTGTGTGATCTATACTGTGTTTTTCTCATTCAAATTTCTCTTCATAATCTAGAGTAGAAATAGTCCACAGCAGATCACTCAGATGACATTCATGTTTTCAAAATGTTCTCTTCGCAGTACAAAAAATATTACACTTCAAATATTGTTATGTGACAGAATATTGAATCTATCTTTTCCCAAATCAGATTTTTACTGTACTCATTCTTGTTTTTAACAAGCAAGGTCTGATGGTACCTGTAACAATTCTCTGTCAAATTTGATAAATAATTATTATACTCTTTTGCCCTAATGCCTTTCTGCCGATTGAACAACATGCAAGTTTCTAACTGCATGTTCAACCCATTTCCCTCCCACTGTTCCCTGACAAACAATAGGCTTGGACAAGACCATAATGGGTATGGGTGTGTGAAGGGTGGAATGAAAGGGGCAAGTGTATGGAAACGGCGGTGTGGAAAGTGTTGTAATATGCTAACCATTGATACGCTATTGGTTGCTGAGGATCACCTTCGTGACATTCAAAGCGTCAGATTCTTCCAGAAATGCATTGACGACCTGTTTGCACAGAACAGAGAGAACCATTGCGTGAGTATGAGTTGTCAATTGTTATTATCACGTAAGGCCCCATTGTGCTGCGGCAGTGACGTATTAAATATCAGCCATTGTGGGGAGTGGGAGTGAAAATGTTCACATAATCACAGATACTTGAATGGTAAATTGTCCGTACAGTGTATGTTTCTGTAAATGCATAACCTTAGCATGTCAAGCATAAGCTCTTGAGTGCCTCTGTTACAAACTTGTTTAAAGAATGTTATTTACAAAAAGTATTGTAAAACATATATTGTAAATAGTTTGGTGTTATTGTATCTGATAGTACTGGCACACACATTTGCTTGTACAATTAGATCACAGCAAGCAAATATTATGTTGTTCCTAAACTCATGAAGTGATACTCTTGATAGTGAAAGGAAAATTTTTAGGTGTACTTTACCTGTGTTTGGTATAGACTGGTGCTGTATCAGGACTACCGTAGTTTTAATGGTATAATTTGTGTTTCACTGAACATTATGGTTCATATAGTAGTTTACCTGTATATGGACACCAAATCTAAATTGAATTGTGCCTGAGGTAGTATCTGACTTTAATACACACAGATAGACTGATCATGATAGCCAAGGAGATACTTTGATTGACAGTCGGTCAGCCTGGAACCAACCAATAGCTGGGCTACCTGGCATTTTAAACTCAGCCAAGTCACATTATAGACGTGTGACACAGTATAGATTTGTACACCACATTTCATGAGACCTCTCTGGAACAACAACAACACAGCAATTATCCTTGCTTCAGAAAATTGGCCCTATGTCCCTTGCACTGTGAAATGATTAGGAGACAATGCAGCATAATCACATGGCTAATTAAGTAAATTACCGTGAATGCTTTTATGAATATATTGATTTGAGTGGGTGCAGAGATGGTTGGCCTGAGGGAATACATGTCAAAGGCACATTTATGATAGCAAATGTATATTGGGGCATATGCGATGGTATTGATTGCGAAAGACCACTGCTGTAGTGTGTATTGAAGATATACAGTTCATTAGCCAGGTCAGTTTGGATAGATCTCCCCAGGGATGTTTCCATTTGCTCATCAATATACAAAATGTGGAGCCTGGTGTTTTGAAAGATATTCAGCATGTTATTGTTATTGAAAACATGGAAATTATAATAATTGATCTAACCCTCCGGCATGTAGAGAGTTTAAGGTAACATATGTTGCACATAATACAGCATATTTTGCTCAAAATCACTTCTTTGCAAATTTCATTTAGTTTTCATTAATTTGTTAGCCTAAGATTAAAATGTGCTTCTATTAGGTCATAAGTTGGGTGAGAAAGAAGTGCAAATTTATGCAAATCACCCAATTTCCTGGCTTCTTTTTTGTTCCCTTTTCAACGTCACATTATGTTCTTTCAGTACTATATAATATAACAAAATGACACTTTTTTGTCAATAAAGTTCTTACATTTTGAATAAGAGTCATTTCAATTTTGTTTATAAATAATGATTTTAATCACCTTTTTGAATGTCAGTCTTTCAACCACCGCTATTTTAAGAATGAGAATAGATAATGCAAAATAAAATTGCTTTTTTCCTCTACATTTTAATACTTAAATTTAAAATGAGATATTAAATTTCATTCAGTAATATCAAGTTTTTCACTTTAGTTAATATTTATCACTAACACCAAAATTAAGGTTCTCTACCCACATATGTACCCCATCATCCTTTGAGTAAAGTATTGCTACCATACTAAACTTCAGATTCTCTGCTTTTTGGTTTTTGGAAATTTTTTGTATTAGGGGGCTTTCATGTCATCTTTGATAAGAAATATTGCTTTGCAAATTTGTGTTAGTTAATGTTCAACATGATTTGTCAGTGAGTAGAATGTAATTAGTTTTGCGGTTCACGCACCGATTTTTTTCACATTTTTAATTTTAAATGAATGGAAAGAATGATTGCAAAAACATTTTCATCATGACATTTATCGATGACTTTGAATAATCACCACATATTTGTTAGTCCCCGCGGACGAAGTCCGGCGGGGACTTATAGATTGGGTCCCGTCTGTGCGTCCGTCCGTCCGTCCGTCCGTCCGTCCGTCATCAACAGTTTCTCAGACACTGCTGAACCAATTTCGTTCAAACTTGGCACAAAGGCATAGCACTATAACCTACAGATGCACGTCGATTCATTTTGTGATACGATCGAATTTGGCTGCGAGGTGGCCATTTTGTTGCGATTTTTCATGTCTTTGGACCATAACTCAGACATCCTTGAGCAGATTCTGTTCAAACTTGGCACAAAGGCATAACACTATGGCTTTCATATCCTTGTCAAATAATTGTGCGATATGATCCAATATGGGCGCGAGGCGGCCATTTTGTTGCGATTTTTCATGTCTTTGGACCATAACTCAGACATCCTTTAACAGATTCTGTTCAAACTTAGCACAAAGGCATAACACTATGGCCTACATGTGCATGTCAAATTAGTTTGCGATACGATCCAATATAGCCGCGAGGCGGCCATTTTGTTTGCGATTTTTCGTGTCTTTGAACCATAACTCAAACATCCTCAAACCGATTCTGTTCAAACTTGGCACAAAGGCATAGCACTATGACCTACAGATGCATGTCAAATTATATTGCGATACAATCCAATATGGGCGTTAGGCAGCCATTTTGTTGTGATTTTTCATGTCTTTAGACCATAACTCAGACACCCTTGAACCGATTTTGTTCAAATTTGTCACAAAAGCAAAACAGTATGCCCTCCATATGAACACCAATTTATTTCGTGAAATGATCCAATATGGCTGACAGGCGGCCATTTTTTTGCGATTTTTTCATGTCTTTGAACCGTAACTCAAACATCCTTGAACCGATTTTGTTCAAACTTGGCACAAAGGCAAAGCACGTACTATGGCATGCATATGCATGTATCAATTAACCTTGCGATAGGATCCAATATGGCTGCAGAACTGCCATTTTGTTGGAATTTTGCATGTCTTTGAAGCGTAATTCAAAGGTCATTACACCCATTTTGTCCAAACTTGGCAAAAGATCAAGCACTATGGCATACGACATGTCAATTTACTTCGTGACATGTTCCAATATGGCTGCCAGATTGTCATTTTCTTCCAATATCGCTGCCCGATGGTCATTTTTGGATTTTTTCATGTCTTTGAGGTTTAATCATATGCAAATATTCCTTAACCAATGTTGTTGAGACTTGGTACAAAGATAAAGTACTATGGCATACATATGCATGTCTACTAATTTTGTGCTATGATCCATATGGTCAATAGACAGCCATTTGATTTCAATTTTGGTGTGATTTTTTTTATGTCTTTGGAAACATAAACATAGGTCACTGTCCCTCGATGGACTGATTTTGTTCAAACATGATACGAAGATAAAATACTATGGCTGCATTCTTGTGCACATTAATTTGTTTCATTATATGATTCGAAATGGCTGATGGCTGATTACAACAACATACCCGATCCCATAGCATTTCGAAAATTCCACCAAACCATGTGTATAGTATGTGCCGTCATGACACTAGAGGCAGTGAGGGCATCGTTATGTGTGATGTAATCAAAAGTTCCTTCAGTGGTCATTACCGGCAGAGATGAGTCATTTATTGAACGTTCCTCAGATTACTTTATTATGCAAGTCACAGGCCTGATGCACCCGTTGCATCAATGTCATTCCACAGCGACCTAGACCACAGCTACCTAGACACCAAAGATTATAACAAAATGGACAAGCGGGGACTGTGTCATCAACGATGACTTGTTAATCTATAAATGATGTGAAAAAGTGATTACTTTTAATGTCTGATGCAAGGATTATTTTAATACTTTACAGTTCATCTGTCATAAATACTGGTTCAGAGAGGCAATCACAGGAAATCCAATTTAAAACCTGTATTGCTTTTATCTTCAGCATTGATGTAGAATCCGCCTCTGGGAGAGACATTCAGATTCTAAAACCTTTTTTCTATAATTTGCTGGTCTGCTGCAGTCATTTGAAGTCTAGTTTTCTCAGTGTTGTTTTTGAAAAATCATAAATTTTAATTTTTCCCCACAGAGTTAATACAGGTAAAGTGGCCATTTTGAATTTCAAATAACGGTAAATTTAGGATAAATGGTTTGTCTAATTCTGAAATTTGTATGGCGCCCATTATTTTTATTTTTTCCTCATGGAAAATTCAGCATAAGTTTTGAAACTTTCTTTTTCCAGGCATGTTTTACCGGAATAGAGCCAAGGATGTGTGTAAACTAGACGACAGGCAAAGTAGATTCCTCCCATTGAATCCCCCACTTTTGCTGTGTAAAACTTAAACGGTAATTTTCACAGAGCTCAATTAAAAGAAATTAAAATCATTGACAAGTAAATTCTGTAATTCCAAAGTATTTAAGAGTAATGTCGGTGTTTGTGCCAATAAATAACCCATCTGTAAAGAATGCTTAGTCGTCATTTCATTCACTCAGCACAGATGTTCATGGCCATAAATTCATGGCCATATATGATATGAACTTGGAAGTGACTACTATATTTGGATATGACTAAACAAAAAGATCAACAAAATATCCACAGAGCCAAGCAGTGACATTGCCGTCAACTTTACCAATTGTACATCATTGGTGTTTCTTTGTTGAAGTCCTGTTTGATGGAAATTGTATTACAGCTTGAAATAATTTCATTGGATGAATTCAGTTACACTGTTAGACTGTTGATAAGTCATGTAACTTTAATTCAATCAATCAATCAATCAATCAGATATATATCTATCAATTACCATAGTATTTATTAATTGATATGACTGACTGGACTCGGGCATTTAGTTACAATTTCATTTCCATGGATTTCATTAACAAATCAATTTACACCATGCAATTCTTGCTGAAATAACACCTTTGATCCAGTGTGCTTGCTGGAATATATAATCTATTGTATTTCATAACTTTTGACTGGACTCTGGCATTTCAGTGAGGTGATATTAGATTTCTCTGTGATTTGCACAGTGATTCACTGGCTTTGAACGCTGAGGTAAAGCCACAGGGAAAGAAAAATACCTCATTCAAATTTTCCTGGCTGGGGAATGAAAGTGGCTTGTGAAATTTTCTATAACAAAAACTAGATTGCCTTGATAGTTTTATGATATGGAATGCCCAGTATCTGCAACTATATACCATAGGACAGGAAAAACAGGATCATTTTTCTGCTATAAATGTATTCACTGCATACTGAAACAACCAGAACATGGTCTCTGTGAACACACTGAAGGAAAGTTGCAATATGGAAGTATATATGGCTTTATCCCTTTTCCTGCCAGACAGTATCACTTCCCCATCAGCCAGGTCAGTAAAAAGCGGTATTGAGCCAAAACATGACGTATTTTCACCCACTTGGCTTGGTCTATTATAGCATCTTTAATCCAAAAAAAATCAAGTATACAGTATTTATGTTTTCAACAGCCTTCAAATGTACAGTATTACGTTAAAATACACCGTATGGAATATGTTGTGTTTCATTACTTTTAACCATCTTGACTGGTGGTGAAATATTGACTTGGCAGGAAAAGGGTCATATTGTAATGCATACAAACTTTCTAATATTTCTTACCTGAATTTATAAACATATTGACAGAAATTCCTTGCCACACTTTGTGTAATGCCTTTATTTTTTTTTCATCATTGGTGTTAGTGACTCTAATTACATTTTTGGTCTAAAAACTCTTTCAATGGAAAATAGTACTGTTCAGTCGATATTTTCTGTCAGGATTGAGAATTTGGATTGGTGTTACATTTTATTGTCAGATTTTTGTGACAGTCAGAAAGAAAACAGTAAATATATGTACATTGATACCCAGCCAGTAAATTGTCCTTAGGGTAATGTAAGTTGAAATGGACCAAATTCTGCAAAATATGCACTTTATGAGCAAGCTCATCGAAAAACGAGTTTGTTGCGAGCGTGACACATTCTAATATACAGCTATGATACAGTGGTAAAATTACAAAAAAGTGACTTAGGTTTGGAATTAACAGCTATATACATTCATAATCATTTCACAAACCCATGAATACAAATTCAGATTTTGATATGACTCAAGTCATATTTCATAGACATGACAGAGATTTGTCTGGCATTTTCATCATAACTTTTATTGATTTTCTGAGCCCAAGATATTGATTTCTTCTGGATTTTGTCATGAAAAACAGCTATTAGGAAAGGTCATAGCCTATAGGGAAATGGAAATACAAAAAATTTAACTCCATTGAAACCTCTTAAATTTTACAATTTATTTATTATCGACGGAATAGTAAACTATACCTTTATATAAGTTCACCTGACAAAAAAAAGGAAATTCTCAAAGAAAGCCGGGATAACTGTGTTGAATGTACTGGGGCTATAAATTTATGAAATCCAGGCTTCAGAAATCTGAAAACCAAATATCACTTTAATGCGTCTAAAGGGAAACATAGCATTGAAGCAATAAAATTGGAAAATAGTGTTTATCTATTAAAGAAAATGTGTTTCCTTGAAAGATTTTATCAAATACTGTAAGTAATTCATGGCTATTGGAGAAAATGGAACAAGATAAGTACATACATGGAACCAAGGAGAGTGGTGTATAAACACTGTCACAGATTTCAAATCAGGTGATTTATTAAAAGAAAAGTGTGTGTTTGTCAAATAAGTAACACTGTTTGTTGAGGCTGGGACAGCACAGACCAGAGGTTTTGTAAACATGGAAAATCAATGTTGTCAAACAATTAATACAAAATGTATTTGTAGAATATCGACATTGCTGCTGACTTAGGTCAAAAATGTAGGATTTGGCTCTTGAAAACCAAATATGGCTTCAGCATTTTCTCTGACAGGGTCGAGCTTCATAGGGGATGATGCATGCTCTGTGAGGACAGGAAATTTTTCACAAATGTCCTGAACCATGTCTTTTGTAGACATATGAATTATGTGGTACGTACACAGTGTTTTAGCTTTGTGTGACGCCATGAGTGGTGTTCTGTTTGGCTGTGACGCCACACCTATCTCATTGCATGATAATATATTATATTATAATACCAGTTTACAAAATTTAGTCCATTTTTATCATACTTTTATCATGAAATGCTTTCCTGTCAACAAATTCAAAGATAGAGGTAAAAGTAGTCCCTGAAGTCTTTTACTGTAGTATTTTTTCAGATGACTGTAATGGTATCAGTGTTGTGTGTTCCTTTATCCCAGTATTCAGAGCCATGTGAGGTCCAGACAACTAACAACCTCAAAATTCAAGTGCATTAATTTATGTACACATCCATGTATAATAACATTACTGGGCCTTTTATTACAGGATGAACCACAGAATATTTATTTGTAGCTGGGAATATGGTTAGGGAAATAAGGTGGTTCTTTTGCTACAAATGGATTTTTTTCTAGTATTTTGTTTTGTTCTTCAACAAGGAAAGAAAATTATTTTTTTCTGACCATTTGCATGCGTGAAAATTTCAGCCTGAAATTCTGAAGTCCCTCGCCGAGGAATGAAATAGTTCGCCCTATCCACAACACAATCATATGTTTAGCATGGCAGACTCCAATGATACAAGCTGATGTGTCGCACTCAGTTTCATCAGTCATAATTTATTAATTAACCTCAGTTGTCCTGTGAAGCATCAAAGAGGGATATCACAGACAGTTCTTTGCTCCCAGTGTTTCTCAGTAATAGATGTTTTGATTGATATGATTACAGGTTTTGACAGATACACGGTTACTTATTCATTATTCTATTACTGCTGGAAAATAAGCCATGCATAAGACAGATAACCCTTTATTGGATACTGAAAGTTTTATAGATTCATGTACATGCTGCCTAACATTTTAATAATCCCAGGAGAAATTTGCCAGACTTGCTGTCTAGACCAGGCTTTACATACACACTACATGTATACTACATGTACGTGTATACTACATACATGTACCACACTGTGTGGACTGTTTTCATAAGTTTGCATAAAATGATCTTTTGTGAATATTTTCTCTGTTAATACAATTGCTTTAATACAATGCAAAACAATACAATTGCAATGAACTAAAAACAGAAGAATTGAACAGAAAAAACTAATATAAGACAAATAAATTGTGATTCGGTGCAGAATATGCACGTGGAAGAGTTTCTCAGAAGCCTAATATTGCAGTGAGTCAGGGCAGAATCATATCCTACATACTTCCATCATGTATTACGGTTTACCTTGCATGTCAGACCGTGAAAATGTTTTGAAGTAGATGTAAACCAGTCTTTGAGCTGCCTTGCAGCTGAGAAAACTCTGAATAATTAAAGAACTGTTGGTCTGCTCTGAAAAAATACTCTAACATGGTGATTCAGTCTGTCCATATAATAAATTCATCAACTGTTGTACGTATTGGCGGCAGATGCTCTACATAATCATGTCATTGATGATGTGTTTCCGGATGTCATTTACCAGATTCCCCGAATTCATCATTGCATAATAGGCAAGATAAATCAGATTCGGATCAAGCCATATGTGTACCCGGATACAAATTTGACGTGTGCCACTTCATGAATTTCATGAGTTTCATTTTAAAATCAGTCTAGAAAGTGTCTACAAGTAGGCGATCTAGAATCAATCTATCATGGGTTTCCTGCTCTGAAACATCATGTAATATCATGCGCTTGATTTTGAAACTTCAACCAGAAGTGATAAATTAGCATAATAACAAGAATGCCGTCTGTGATGCCATGGTGACACACAGGGCTGCACAGTACAATACATTACCCACAATTTTCTTTGATTTGTATCATTGAAGGTTACTTTTCTTATAACTTTTTCAATTCTGCATATAAGGAATAATGTGCAGCATAGAATAATTGTTAAGATATTTCAGTGAAACTTTCCAAATAACCATTAAATAACCATAAAAGTCGCATTCTGCAGATACTACAAATGCTATACTTTTGGGCAGCAAGTTATAACGAACTGAGGATGTCATTCTCTAAGAAAAATTTTGCATGTAAGTTTGTTTTATCATTTCCATTGGAAAAAATCAATATCCTTTTATTTCATAGAACAGGTGCAACTAGTCTTCCTAATTTCCATCACATTATTCTCTATGGCTGAAGACACAATCATTGGAATATTTTACAAAAATGCTATCTCCTCTCTCAATCATGCATAATTTTCCAAATCATTTAAAATGAGAACAGAGAAGAAAGGTGCAGGATTTTTACAACTAGTCTGTGAATTTGTCTACACATTGGAGACATTATAGACTTCACTGATGAATCTCCGTGGATACAAATCATAATGAATTATGGGAAATATACAGTACTGTGGGCTGGAACCATTTGGTGATGGGTAAACTATGCTGTACCTAGCCATAGTGCATTCACATTTTAGGAAGCATTCAGTCCCATCACTAGTCACTAAAGTTATGATCAGTGATTGATTTCTCATTGAATCCTAGGTCTCTTCAATATTCTTGCCATTTTTCATAACATTTTATTCAGAGGTGGTCTCACATAATTTTTTCATAATCAGTCAAAATGTACCTTTATGCGGCATGTAAATTTTTCCTATACAGAAACTTGCCAAGCAATTTGAATCCTTTTGACTTGGGTTGTGTACTTGGATCTGAGAAAACAATAAAACAAGTCTTGCCTAATATAGTAACTGAGGTAAATATTTGATAAAAATCCACAAATTTGGAAACCATTGAGCCGTCTTGAGTTTCTCATGGTATTCTTATCAGTAGAAAGTCTCTCCTTTGCATCTCCTAAATGTTTAAAGTTGATTTTTTGATGCAAATAGTGACCAGACAAAAAATGTAATTTTCATATTTTGCATTCGTCCGGAGGTGTCTGGAGCAATCTAATCTCTCCATTGAAAAAAGTTCAGACTTTAACTTCAAATCAGTTGTTTATCCTTCACACGTGACCAGTAATTCAGTCAAGGACCCAGACTTTCATTCTACTTTTCCATTTATAACATATCACTTTTACTTTGGAAAGGAATTTCAAAATGTTTTTGCAAAGCTAGTCATGGCCGTAAACTGATGTACATGCAGTACTGGTATTACAAGGAAATACGTGATAGCCTCTTTGTCTTCCAAGAACTTCTCTCATCCAATATACTTATACAATTTAAGTTTCAAGTTATCAAAGTTCGATCGTCATCCTGAGACTCAATAATGCCACAATTGATGATTTTTCCAAGAAATCACTTCAAACAAGTCCAGTGATGGCAAAAATTTCATATCAGATGTTGCATTATTAAATTGCAACTGATAGATAATCTCCGGGAATATAAAATCGTATCAAAGACTGAAGCTGCGGAAAGAGTATATTTAGATTAATTTTCAAAGTGGCTGTCTTCTGATGAACTTCTAAAGCCTCTGTAATGCAAGGCACTCTAAAACATCAAGTGAGCTATTTTCAGCGGAATGGTTGTGTCATTTCTCTTCTCATAGCTCCTTGTCAAAACGTAACAAATTAAGGAAATAAAACAGGACGTTTGACACAGCCATAAACCGCTGAACAGGATATTGGGTTTCTGCCACTGTGCAAAATACATCTTGTGGTACGAGAAATATTGCCGCAATTTAAACTGATTCTGGCAATAATGGTGATGGTTGTCCTCAATAAAGCATAAAGCTGAATATTTTCCTAAAGTCTTTCATCTAAGCCATCTAAAGAAACATGCAGTATTCCTGCATATCATAAAAATGTAGAGAATGTCACAGTGAGAGGAAGTTTTACACTACTTAGTGTAATGCCCCAGGCTGGACAGATCCTACTTTCGCTCATTGGATAGTGAATATTTTATTGTTTGGTCCAACATTTGCACGTCATGAAGCTCATCAGTGCTGCAGTTTATGAGTAATGACTCATTGGATCAGTAATCTGCAATGCCCTTCATGAAGGAATGCTTGATTCAAAGGCTTGGCCAATGTTTGGAGATGTTTAGATCCTGCGAGAATTCAGTAAGTCTAGCATCTGCAGAACTTTTGAGAGATTTATGTATCATGCATTATCCATCCGAGTAATCCAAATAATTCATGCATGTTCCATGCAAAATTGAAAACTGTAGCAAATTCATATAATTGAAGTTAACTTATTACGTATGCGCTCTCTCTGGTTGAATTATAAATGTCGCCCTGCAAAACCATCAATAATTTCACAGCCAAGGCTGTCCCTGAAGAAAAACAGTATTTTGCAGTGATGATCTACCTGTACTGTATTTCAGGTATTGTCAACGTTTATGTTAAGGGCGATGAGCTACTTTTATGATTTATGTCCCAAAGTCAATTCTGAGAGTTGTAATGGATTTTGTCAGAAATCGATCCATATTACCGTACAACAATTCCCAGACATGGTCTGTTTTCTATAAAATATGCATGCTCATAGCAAGTACTCATGATAAACCAAAAAATATCAGCATGGAAATATTGTGAAAACATGCTTTCTGATTTACTGAAAGTACTAATGCGGTATGTCAGACTACGTCAGTGTTCTATATTTTCTGTTGATGATCGATAACATTGTATGGTGTGGTTTCTTTGCATTCTGTACATGTAGGAATGTTCTTCTTCGTACAATTATCAAGTACTTACAGGAAACGACCAAAATCTACAAAACTGTTCAAACTAAGGGGAGAAGAAGAAGAAGAACATATCTTTTTCACAGAAAAAAATAACATATTTTAAGAGTCAAGGCTAATGTTTTCTTCAAATTATGTGTTAAAACTGCTGAAATTTTGTAGATAATGACGCTTTTAACATTTAATTATATTAAAAATCTAGTCACGGACTTTACATTGTGGTTTTAAAAGGCTGTGCATTTCTCAATCATTGAACAGAGTATGTGGACAAACCTTGAAAAGATTCTGAAAAAGCTATAAACAGTAATGTACCTTAATGTATCATTGTTAACTGATTGTTTCGTCAGTACTTCTACCGGTAAAAGCCCCATTCCAAGATATCTTTGCTTGCTCTTAGCTTTTAGGAGTGTTTAATCAAATAGCTCTGATGTTTGAATTGGCTTAAGTATTTAATGGACTTGATGAGTCACATTTCATTTGCTTCAGCTAACACAGTTCGTTAATCAACAAGGGTATAATTAACACAGTGATTAGTGAGTGAGATAATGCTTCATTAGTCAGTTATGCATACGCATTGATAACAAAGCAGTTAATCCAATAAATCATATTTTGAGATTATACCTATCCGGTGCCAGGGGAATAGTGGAAATATGTGAATCACTAGACTGCTGCATGGTTAGCAAATAGAGTTCAGTTTACATCTTCAAGCAAGAAAACCCCGAAGATCCTCACACACAAAAATGTTCTTTGTCTGAAAATGTTACCATTCAGTGCAAACAAATAAGGTATCTGCAAGAAGTCTATTCTCATTAATATTAATATGTTTGACAAGTACTTCGGTCTAAACTATTTGGTTTTAGGGGTGGTTTGGAAAAGAGATATTTCATGTAGGAAAGGTGTAATACCTAGTGTCATGTGCCACTACTTTATGCTGTCAGTGCACATCTCTTTCACACCTCAAATAGAATGCAAATAGTATTGAAAAAGCAATCAGGAAAGATAGGCAATTTCAGGTAGTCCTGAATTTTGTCTGAAATTAAAAATACATGCACAGGAGGGAAGGTACCGGTAGAAATGTCAATGCTGCCCTCTAGGTGGCTCATCTGACGTGAAGGATTGAGTGTAGAACAGTCCGAATACACAGTAGGAAAATGATTAAGTGCACATGACAGGAGTTGCCTGGATTCATTATCCTAGGTAAAATCCATTCTGAAACAGTGTGTGTGGTTTCATTAGATGAGTCGTTTGGGACTAGTGTACTGATGTGCTGTTCCCTGCCATGGATATGTGTCTGTTAGGTACATAACACTGTGTGTCCACATCATCGATGAAAGACGTTTTCCACAGCTGAGGTATTAAGAAAGTGAGTACAGTTTTGTTGTCATCACTGTAGAAATGCAGCATACCTTGTACATGAATGAAGTTGTTCATGTCATTTTTTAGGCTCAAATTGAGTCAAATTTTTACTATCCAGGGTTTTCAAATTTTATCGAGAAGGTTAAAAGCTATTTGTATTTCTGCTATAAAGAAATAGGGATAATCTTTGAATTTTCTTTGCACAAACCAGAAACCAAAACAAATTAATCCTCAAATTGAAGTTTTGAAGTATTCCCTCAGCAGTTTACTGAATGCCAAATAGCCATTTAGAGTAGCTGGGAAAGGCGGAGTTTAACTGTCCATATTACCATTGTATCATTTTGATAGCATGGGGGAAAATATTAAAGCTGTTTTTGTTTGTAAGGTAACATCTTAGCCTTTCAACATCTATAACTATGACAAACAGATTATCGTGAATTGCATTTTAACAGCTATCATGGCAAGAAAGAAACTGATTCATAATATAATTACAGACATTCTCTTATCAAGCTTAAAGATTATTTTCTTTCTTGAGCAACTCAAATTCAGTTAGATTTGTGACGCTGCTGACTGCCTGCAATAAAATGTATAAAGTTGACACTTATGATGTCTGTTGGACACTCGCCAGTCGCTTGTACCGCTTGGTCTCGCGTATTGGCGTAGCTTCCTGTATTTGCTGGTACAAGCGACTGTTACGCCTCACGCAATCCCACTTGCTATTACACATTCATGAGGTACGTATCATAGTAATGGGTGGGGTAACAATACCATATTTGGATAGTGGAAGGTCATCCTTCAGGTCATACATTCAGTTGAGGTTTCCAGTTTCAGCCGTGATCGTAAAAGATTAGAACTTACTGAATAGAATGAATCAATTTTCAAATTTTTAAAACTGATTTTGAGCATCGTAGTCAAAACAATTGGGCTTTGGCCCTCCCTGGATTCCGTTTATTAAAGTGTCGCGGGCTGCGGGCCGTCGACTGTCTCAGCCCACAGTCACTGTGCTCATGCAGCCATGCCATACGGATAAAGTAAAGTGCTGTGAGCACAGGGAAACCGCCGTGTTTGTAACGTCTTGATGCGATCGTCGCGTTTCATTGCTCGTGCCCGTCATAAAAGCTTACATGTGTCCAGGGATACTGTGCCTAAAAACCTAACCCAACAAGTTTCTATGTCAGTAAAACAACTTTTTGATTCCATGATTCCCACTAGCTGGGCCCTTCCTCTACCGTGCACAGCCGCGCTGTGTTTTTATGTCAACGTCTGGAAGCGCGTACAATCGAGGAATAGTGCTGCAGTTTAAGCCCACCCCTTTCCATGTCACTCGTTGTGACGTCACCGTTGCCTTTTCATACGGTTCTGTGAGGGCGCATACAAGGTATAACAGTCCTCGTGCCTTCGGCACTCGACCTCACGCCTTCGGCGCTCGATGGCCTACGCGTATACGTTGGATTGCTACCGCACTTAATAAAGTGACTCCTGTCAAAAGAAGGCACGAGGGACTGTCGACAGTCTAGATGTCTGTTGGACAGGTAGCAAATTGTACTTGATATGTTCAGGCACATGTAGGGGGGTGTTGATGTCAAAATCTCTGGCTTTGTAGTTAGATCATCGACGCTGATACATCGGGCAGTCTTGAAGCTGGGAGATTTCCAGGCCACTGTGATGAATCACCTTTGAAATAAATGCCTCACTGTCATCTGTTTGATGTGTTAGTGTGTCCACATGGATTTGTTGCAAGGACATGTGGTAAATCTGTGTGTAAAAAATACGCCAAAGAATAGTGGTCATGTCAGAAAAAATCAGTGTGATATGGGAATGTTAAGTCACTCTGATTTTCCAGGTAGACGACGTGAAAAATAAGTGCATTGAAACTCCTGTTCGAATAACCTTCACACTTTGATTAATAAGTAACGTGTATGCATCGTTGATTGATGGCTTGGCTGCGTCAGCCTGGAAGCCTAACAGGAGTTTGTTTTTTGTGACATTATTTGCATAATATGTTTTATGAGGTCTTTTTTTTCAATTCCCAAATGCAGGAATCATGGCAAATCTCTCCAGTGACTTGACATTAATTCTGCAATGCTCAGGGTTAGTGTTACTTGCGGTTCAAAGTTTGAATAGCAAGGTAATATGCTGCTCTCAGATATTGTTAATCTGGATTAAAGGCTTGTAAAAATTGTTTTTCTGACTAAAGGGAACAGGTTCAAAGCATTCACTTTCAAAGGAGGCCCAGTGCAAAGGTCAGCCATAATCTGACATGCCTCTCTATTGAAAAGAGGAAATCCATAATTAGCAATGCATGGGTACATGACTGTGTTGACTTTGTTAACAGAGGAGTCCTGCCCAGATTAAGGAAAGGTGAAGTAGTGAATTAATTGTGCGATTTATTCCTTCACGTTTCCAAACAGTCAAATGTAAAATGTAGTGAAAGATCTTAAGCTCTTGTGCCAAACTTGATCAAAATTTCTATCAATGATGGACAAACATAAGAGCCAAATTTGTTTCACATTTAACCTGTGACAGTGAGTAAAAATTTTTAAAACATAGTTTTGCAAAAGCTTTGTGATAAAAAGAAATTACTTTCATGTATTGTATAATATGATAGTATGTAGATCTATTTTGAAAATAAATTGAAGCCCTGCAAGTACAAAACTGTTTAAATATGTGAAATATAACTTTTGAACATGTGAAGAATATTATGACAGTATTTTTGTTGCTCAAACAAACTTACACATCTTATTCAGTGACTCACAATATTTTGTAAAGTGTCAAAAGTACAAAGGCATCATCAAGAATTTCATTCTCCTGATAGATTTTTAAACACATTGAAGTTGCATCAGCAATAAAAACGGTCATAATAAATGCGCACATTGTACATGAATACAGCTAGCATGTATGAAATGAAATGCTATGAAATAGCTGGCATGACAACTGAGTTAACAGAAATCTTGACAACAGATCTTTATTCAGCGCCTTTTTTTGAGATCAGCATTCAACTGTAAATGGAAATGGCTGCTCATTCATATCGAGTGTGTGTACCTGTACACGTATGTGGGATGATAATTAGACTTCAGGTTTATATTCTGGCATGAAATGGAACTCTTTATGTGTTGATAATGCCAATTCAGTCGCCTCCGATGGCATTTCTATTTTGAAATATTTGTTTTTTGCGTCTGTCGTTCCCTAGCCCAGCTACTTGATTGTTCTGGATGCCATTAATGGCTGAAGATAATGCGCCGTGCACCCATTTATGTTTTTATGTCTGCCTCAGCAGAAAATCAGATTTAATAAATCAAAGCAGACCTTATAAATAGTTTTACGTGCCTAGAAACTTCATGCAGAAAGATTTCTGACAGTTGCTGATGATTTAATGTTTCTTTGATACGTTGAATGAAAAACAGTAAGAAAGATGTCAGGGAGTTTTTAAACGAAGACTCTTCTTTTTCATCAGTTACTAATTTGAATACTATATGCAGGTACAAACTTATTGTAACATGTACAAATGGTACTCCCTTTACCAGTGTGCAGGTAATTGTTGAACACTGAAAAAGAAAATGTGTTCTGAGTGCATTGCTGTTAGATTTGGACAAGTATCACTGCAGGAGCATGGTAACTAATCTGCGTAAAAGTAAAACACAAGTCACATCCAATCAAGCAGGTATTACATCTTCTGTGTATTTTATGAAACCCTTGGGTGGCTGAAATGTGGAACTGAATGCTGATATATTTAATGATATGCTGATGGCCTACCTGTACAGTGCGGGTACTGGATAATGAAATTGAACATGTAAGGTACAAGCATGAGATTCGCTTACCAGGTTGAAGTAAATTTGCTGTAATTGATGCAACATGTCCGTTTTTATTGCCAGCATGTTTCCTCTGTGGATCAGATTTTATTGGTTTAGTTGTATCTTCACTGCCGATCAGGCCGAGCCAGGATCCGGGCAAGATGCAGGTGGAATACAGAATGTGAATTACGATGATTTGCTGTGGAAATGTTGTGTGTGTTTAAAGGCTGTTTGTAGTAATGGTTTCATTCACAGCTACAGTAATACTGCACAGTATTGCATCAGTGCATCTACTGATCATAAACTGCACATTTATTGATTTGTAAATAAATCCTGAAATTTTCAAGGATGTTGTCTTAGACCATTAAAAGCTGTCGGTACATTATATTGTAAACACCCCTTGTCCACTCTGTTAGCAATAAAATATTGATAAACCAGTATTTTCTCAATGCTGTATGTTTTTCAGCATTGCTCATACACATGTAGTGTACGGTATGGTACATCAACAACAGTTTCTTGTTCTACATTGACAGTGTTCAGGGTTGTACTTTTACGCCTGCAACATACCCCATCTTGTATAGCAAACATTTGCAAATGCATTTTCATCATTAAACAGTGAGAGTGCAAACATAATATTTTGTGCGGATAAAATATCGGAACATATTGTTGTTAAGTGATTGGTTCATGTACAGGGTCTATTGCAGTTTATCATCGTGTAATATGTATATATATACCGTACACCGTCATGTCAATGTATTTGTCGAAAACAGATTTCCAATATAGGAACAGGAGTTGCTGACCTTGCTTAAATCCCGTATTTCTCATTGGCTGACTACTGTATGAAAACAGTACACAACAAGTACAATTCTCAGAGCTAGATCAAATCCTAAGTGATGAGCCAAGGTAGATCAGTTGATTGTCAGGATTCTAAATGACACTAATAAAAGGTGAAAGTCAGTAGATTAGGTTGCCATGACCGAAAGAGAACGAAAAGTAGTTTGGAGTTTGTTAACCTCAATCATCGCTCGTGTGCTTCAAAGAAATCTCTTGGTTTGTGAGAGTCTGGTATGAGGTCAATGTACATGTGGGGGACTCTGTGTGTGTGTGTGTGTGTGTATGTGTGTGTGTGTGTGTGTGTATGTGTGTGTGTGTGGTATGTGTGTGTGTGTGTAAAGTCACAGATATATAGAAAGTCATACACATATACATGTCACATTGATGATTAACTTTACAGATTCAAATTTTAAGGATTTCTTGTAATTTTTGTGGAATATATCTTCCTTTGCAAAAAAGTTTCATGTGTAGATTCCTATAGATTTCAATTCATACTATGATGAAATTTGCCTGATGAAAGTTTTTGAAATTTCTGTCGGTCTTTGTTGAAAATTCTTCGTTAAATGAGTAAGGTTTTGCTGTACCTTTACTCAGTTTCATGAATAGCTGCAATAATGGTGTCGTCAGGAATGACTTCATTTCAGTGCCATGTGATGATATCTTTTGTCCAACTGTTATGGAATTACCAACACTATCTCAATGTTAAGCATTTCTGAGAACATCTAATGTGAGATGCAATTAAATTATTTTTTGTAGCTTTTTTATCACTTGATACACGTGATTAGACTCTAAACATTGCCAAGTCATAGGAATTCAGCGTGAAACTGAATTTGTCGGAATATTCAATAAATCTCTTGGGAGATGTGATGTATATTATTAAAAATACTACGTGTCCTGACACCTATCGGTATAATAAAGCATGCTAATATAGTTAGAGTCAGTCAGGACAGTAATTGTTCCATTTTCAGGGCACTCAGTCACATGTATAATTGATGTTTTGCAAAACTGAAGAATACTTGGTTCATGCTAGCAGTATGACAAATACAATGTTTTCTCAAGGGACATAGTTTCATTTTATCTGTTGTAAACTTACCATCCCCAGTCACATACGCTGGTACTGTAGAAGGATCGGCCTTCTCTTGAGGTAGGCATGTCCCATGCAAAGTGGATGCCAAAAAAATTCATAAAGATTTATGGAATTTTGCATTTTGAACATACCCAAATCTGCTGAAATCAGCAGAACCATATGAAAGATTATTTTGTTTTATTTCATTACTTTCCAAGTCTATACCAATGATATTTGCATATTTGTCTGTATATTAAATTATAAGGGTGTATGTATCATTATGTGTGATTTATATGTCAGTCATGTAACAGAGATCATTGATATGCAAATATTTCTCGCCCGCATCTGATGGAGATAGGTACAGGACCTTGGGGGATCATTAGTGTAGCATGTGTGATTCAGAGAGACTCAAATCTTGTAGAGGCACTAGCCTTAAACATCACTTATACATCACATTTTAATGGCAAAGTCAGTCAGATTGTCCAGGTTGATGAAGACACGTGTGGCTGGTAAACTGTGGTATTCATATTTACAAGATGAAGTATTGTAATACATAGTCATGAGTTTCCAGATAATTGTAGCTTGAAAATGTTTGAGTAACAGATTTTGTGTTGTTTATATTGGTTACATTGTACTTGTTCTTTATTATGAGGTGATCATATACTGTACCCATGTTCATATTTCTCCTTCCAAGTAATGTTCAATATAAAAATATCAGAAGTTATAGTCTTCCTGTGCAAGCTTCAAATGTCACCAATGATGCAAGAAAACTGGTTTGATGACAATATGGTCTTGTTATTTCAAATTAGCCAGTTTACATAATTAACATTACAATTTAAATCAATGCATACCGGTAGGTGGAAGAAAAAACGTTACTGTGTCAAAACTGACAGTTTCCCCTTTCTTGTAAAATTTATGCAATGGTATATGGTAAGTTTGGTAATAATACCCGATATCACGTATTAGCTTTTTATAGCAGAGCTGTCAGAAACTGGACCATGCATTGTGTTCTGTATTTCCTACACAACAGTCCTATACTGTGGGTGATGACATACGGTAGGAAGTTGGAACTGTTGATTTTAGGCAATTATCTGTGCATATCAGTTCATCATGTAAATCTTGATAAGCAAGTTATAACTGGCAAAAGTATTATATCATC